>NW_006494614.1:12036705-12046622 GCF_000325575.1 Pteropus alecto | reverse complement strand
CTTTCAAAAGCTCTTCCCAAACCCTGAAATACCCTTTCCCACACTATCAGTCTGGCAAATTTCTAGTCATACTTCCTGACTGGCCTTCTCTCAATAGTTACACACTTCTTCCTCTGTACTACTAATATAGCTTATACATTTCTTCTATTATTCCCTGAATTACATTATATTATAATTACCTGTTTATATGTCTAACTCTCTTCCTAGACTGAAGCTTCTAGACACGGCAATATCATATTTCTCTTTTTATTCCTAAGGCCTAGTCCAGTTCTCGCCTATAGCAAGATTTCAAAAATGTTTTTAAATTTGGAGCTAATATTTATTGAACACCAATACATGCCAGACACTAGGCAAAGAGCTTTATATAAGTTTCATTTTTTTTAAAGAAATAAATGAAGTGTCAAAGACACAAACAATACTCTGGCTAGAGGTTTTGTCATCAACAGTCCTCAAATCAGCACTCTCCAACAGAAATATAATAATGTTAGTCACATATGTAATCTTAAATTTTCTAGTAGCTACATTTTAAAAAAGAAACAGGTGAAATTAATTTAATGATATTTTATTTAACCCAATATATCCAAAATATTATCATTTTAACATGTAATCAATAAAATATTTAGGAGCATATTTTACATTCCCTTTTCCTTACTAAGTCCTCAAAATTCCATATATATTTTACATATACAGTAAATCTCAACATATTTCAAGTGTTTATTAGTAGTTACATGTGGCTAGTAGCTACTGTATTGGAGAGCAGTCTTAAATCAAGGAAACTTGAGGATGAGAAAAATATGTTACAGAAGAAATGAAAAGTACCAAGAGTTTGGCACTTATGCAGCATGTTTTTAGCCACAGAAAGATACAAAATGGGAAAAGGGACAATTAGGCAGGATTCAGATATCTAATGCTATTCTTTAACTAATTTTTTGGCATTCAATTTAATTTAGTACATATCTATCAGCTACCAATAATGTATCTGGCCCTGCACTTGGGGCTGGAAACAAATGAGACCCCACTGCCTGCCTTCATGGACTCGAATGCTTCCTCAAATCAATGGAGAAGACAAGTCTCTAAAAAAAAATAACTAAAATATACAATCTGTTACCAGAAAGGTACATATAAAATGTGACTGGAACAAAGATAAGAGAATATGCTTCTTATTCTTATATTACGCAAAATGTGAAAAGTGTTCCATTCTCTGCTCTACTCTTCAGTTAGTGTCAAAACTGAGGTCATACATAATTCAATGATATACATTTGCTCTTTGCAGCTCTGGTCCCTCCTTCTGAAATTACAAAATGGTTATTTCTACTGCTCTATCATAACAATGGCTGTTTTTATAAGAGATAAGCAATAACTAGGTAAAACAGTGCTTTCTTTGGCTAAAATACCCGCTTAAATTAGACATGAGATCCAAAAAACGTTTCTAGCTTACCATTTAAGTTGCATTTTTCATCATAATCAAATCAACTAATTAGCCAAGAATTGATGAGATGGCATATATTAAGATGCTTCATAACTAAATTTTCCATAGTATATCTGGCAAAATTAGTTACCTCTGAGAGAGAAGCATCGACCTTGGAAGAAATTTTCAGGTCTAGCCATGGCTGGTAGTTTTCAAGTAGCAAGGAAGGCCTAAAGAAAATCATACAATTAAACTGCTTGAAATCCAAATTGTAATTGGAAGGATCAACAAATAGAAAATGTTTAACTCACCTATGTCGTTTACATTTCACTTTACCACAAACAGCACAGCTACGACCTTGAGGAAATAATTCTTGAAGTCCTAACTGCTAAAAAAGGAAAATGGGGAAAGGGGAGATTTGTCTTTACATATTATCTTTACTAAAGAGAATCAATTTTTCAAAAGTTTGTTATACAATGTATGAATTCAAAAGACTTTTTTATTGTCTGCTTTAATACAGAAACCATTCTTTGCAATTAATATTTGCCAAATTAAAGTGACAACAGAGAAAAAATGCCTGATGAAATGCTTTTTACAACAGTGGTCCCCAACCTTTTTGGCACCAGGGAACAGTGCTCTTATGAGAATTTAATGCCTAATGATCTAAGGTGTAGCTGAGGCCGTGATGATAACACTGGGGAGTGGCTGCAAATACAGATGAAGCTTCCCTCGCTCATCAGCCATTCACCTCCTGCCATGAGGCCAGTTCCTAACAGGCCGTGGGCTGGTACTGTTCTGCAGCCCAAGGTTTGGGGACCCGTGCTACCTAAGCCAAATTTCCAAGCTTACAATTCAATTTTCTCACTCGCTTATAGAAAGAAAATTCAATCTATATTTTAAAATACTCTATTGCAAAAGTATATTTAAAAAACTATTTTCTATTTCTCCAAAACCTTGAATTCAATGAGGGAGAAGATATGTGACAACTAATAAAGTTATGAGCACCACTTTGAGCTGTGTTTCTTCAAGTAGAAATACCAACAAATCTGGGATGAGGGACCGCATCAACTTGAAGAATTATCAAATAAGACTTCAAGATATCCCACAAAATCCTGATCTACACACTAGGGTCTTTGCCTACCATAGATTCAAATGCTATCATGGTTATCTAATTTCAAAAGTACACATTATTTTGGTTAAGCAAATTGCCTAATTATTTCTCTGTCTCTGTGGAGCAAAGAGACAGTTAGCAAATGAACAGTGTTAACCTAGAGTTCCCTAATTGTACCTGTGCTACAGGATCACCTGGAAAGCTTTTAACAAGTATTGATCGCAAAGCCCTAACCTAAAATTATGCAATCAAAATCTGGTAGTGAGGCCCAGGAATCTAGTTTTAAAGACTCCCCAGGTGATTCTACTGTAAAACCAACTTTCAGAACCGCTGTTTTAATTTATTGTCTCCATAGTTAATAGGCAGTTAAGAGGACACTCTAAAATTGTGGATCCCAAACTTCCAAGAATTTCGTACTTTCTTTTTATAGCTCCTTCTATGGGAACTGCAGACCTCAAAAACATAAACATTTGTAAATTTCACTTTGAAAATGTTCTGATGTCTTCCATTATTAAATAGCAGATGAATTTTTAAAAATAATCACTGCTTTAACATGCTTTCAATAATAATATCAAACAGCATAGGGTCCATACATACTGACTTTTAAAAATAATAACAAGTATTACCTTGGGTTTGTATTTTATTGTGAAGAATATATTTGGTAAGAGAGAATCAGGTCCTAATGAGCAGTAGAATGTGACAACTCCAGCAACAAATGACCAGAAGATCATTAAAACATGAAGATACCTTAAAAATAAATTAAAATTTTATTAGAACCAAAAAAACATAAAGTTGTCCCTTCATTGATTTAACAAGTATTTATTAAGCACCTACTATATCAGACTGAAGCAATTTCTCCAATCATGATTTTCTGTAATGTATTTATTAATTATAAGAATCTTTGAATGTATGCTATCAAAAAAACATTTCACTTAAAGCATAAGAAAGTATACTTCATAAGGTATACAAACGTCTAGTATGTTGTACAACTGAAACTAATATAATATTGTGTTGTAAATGTAATTCAAAAATAAATTTTAAAAATACATAAAATAGAGGAAAAGCTTGAAAAATAAAGTATAAGGAAGTATAAATTCTCACTGTTTCATAACTTGGTACATAGGTTGTCATGTTTAACTAACCTATAACTACATTCTTCCAGAATACCTTCTAATGATACTGTACTAGTCATACCTCACCAAAATTCTGGTTATTTTTCATTAAATTAAAAAAAAAATTTACTGAGTGCCTATTTCATGCTACACAGTACGAGGCTCTGGGGATATAGTAGGAAACAGCAGTGCTGTGGTCTCTATTTGCATGGAAAACACTGTCTGGTAGGTGTGACAGAAGTCAATGAATGCAATATAGTGTGATCATGTGTCCTATATTATGGCAGAGAAAAGTACGCATGATCTAAAAACACCTCAGGCAGAATACACAGCCACACTTTGAAAGGACAGAAAAGCTGTCCTTTTTTCAGAAAAAGCATTGTCTGTGAAAAAAAAGAATGAGTAAGAGAAAAACAAAAGAGGACAGCTTAGAGTAATGAGGGATTGGGGACAAGGTAGGGGAATTCAAATGAGAGAACTAAGTGGGCTAAGATCTGAGCACAGTTACAAGGAAGAAGTGGCTTTGAGATAAATCTAAACAAACCAAGCCGAAGTCAGATGATATAGTGTCATATAAGTCATATTAAGATGTCTCAATACAAGCAGTCCTCACATTCCGCATAAATTTGGACCCTGAAATTTAGCATATCCAAAGAGAACGGATACTTATAAAATCCTTATAAAATACTTATAAAATCAAGTGTGGACCCCGAGAAAGAAAAGAAAATTCTGATATGCATAAATTTCAGTTACCATGATTTTATGAAACACTAGCCCCCCAACAACACAGTTCAAATTCCAATGACTATATTATGTTTAACTGTGAATAAATATATGAAGTACAAACTTTGGTACTAGCTTTTCAGTGCACGAGTCACTACAGAGTGAGAAGAGAATAAGGCCAGTCCACAGAGAGGAGGAGGAAAAGGGAGGTGAAGAAAGTATTGTCAGTATTTCAAATCCTGGTTCTATGTGTTTCTGAGGCCCAAGCTACACTCAATCTTCTTCTGTACTTACATAACCTTCCAATGATTTCCCTCTTTGCCAAACCTAATGTAGAGTTTCTGTCATTTACCAAGAGTCACGAGTAATACCCAGGAGACAATGAAGAGTTTTAAGAATATTTTAAGAATTTTCAAGTATCATTAGATTGTATAATCAGAAGACCACTCTGGCTGCAATATGGAGAACAGCTTAAATTGGAAAAACACAGAAAGCTGCTGAAAGTCATTTAAGAGAGTTAAAGGATGGCTTGCTTGTACTAGGGAAGAGACCTACAAATAAAAAGAAGCTGATTGTTTTGTGATATGTAGGGAAGAATTAAGAGGATTGCATAGTTGATTAGATGTGAGCAGAAGGTTGAAGTAAAAAATCCGTTCTCTTTGGATATGCTAAATTTCAGGGTCCAAGCAGAAATGTTCCATAAGCAGCTAACTACTGGGTAGTTTAAGTCTCTGCAGAGAATATTGTCTAAGGATAAAGATTTGGGAATTATCAACATAAAGATCACTGAAGTCATGGAGAAAAAAAATGGCATGACCTAGGGAGAAGCTGCAGAGTGAAAAAAGAAGGGAATATAAGACATTTAAGAAATAAGCAGAGCAAGAGAAATCTAGAAACAAATATGTTAATTAGAAGAGTTGGGAGGAAAACCAACGGACAAGCCATAAAGGCTGTCAAGGTTAAAAAAAAAAAAAAGAAAGAAAGAAAAGAAGGAAGAGTGGGAGAGAGGGATAAAGAAAGGAAATACGTCAACAGGGATGAAGCAGTTAACAGAATCAAATACTTATAAAATCAAGTGTGGACCCCGAGAAAGAAAAGACCTACTGAGAAGGGTTCCTGGTTGCTAACTGAGCTCAAATTTATTCCCCCGCCCTTTTTTTTTTTAACACCTACAGCATCTGGTCTTCCTAGGTGGTCTCCCATCCAAGTACTAAGCAGATCTGACCCTGCTTAGCTTCCGAGATCAGACGAGATTGGGCATGTTCAGGGTGGCATGGCCATAGACTTAGGCTCAAATTTAAAAGCAGAGCCTAGAAGCTGTTTTTAAACAGGGGTCTGTCATGCAAATAGCAGTTCAGGGAGAATTCTGCACTGACTGGCTTCTTCCCACACTGAACTGCCTCCCTGCACTGTGTTCTTGATATCTGAGCCAGCCCTTATAAAGGACTTCCTGGAATTGTATTTCAACCAACAGGAGGTTTTCCCTGTCCAATTGGAGCTGCACAGCTATAAACCCCCATCTTCACCAACCAATTAGAGTGGCTCCATTCTGACCAATCAGGATAGTGACCTTTGAACCAATCAAACTACGAAGATCTGGAGTCCTCATTTGCGTGAGGATGGACCAACCAAAGATTCTGTCTATATAATCTGCTGCTCCCTGCTGGCTCGCAGAGCACTTTTCCCTTTCTACTGTAGACAGCGTTTCCTTGGCTGGAGCTGAAACACTGAAGACAAAATACTGACGTCTCACTGGAGCACAGAAGACCAGGTAGAGAAGAGCAGACAGAGCAGGGCAGAGTGGAGTAGACTAGAGTAGAGCAGAGAAGAGCTGACATGCTGTCTCTTAACTGAGCTAATAGTGTTATCACTATTAAGCTGTCCTCACAGCCATGCTGTATCACAATTGATCTATTTGCACTGAATATAGTTTCCCTCCTCACCACACCCCAAATTGGGGATTCCTGTTGGTACTGAATTGGCGCCAAGGATCACTGGTTGACAAAAGAGACAGACTGAGAAGTGTCCATTAGCTTTTGCAACAAGAGGCACTGATGAACTAGCTAAAGCAATTTTAGTAGAATGGCAAAGGAATGCAATGGAATGAATAGTGAGATGGAAGTGTGGAACTGGTCAATGTGGATATTCTCCTTTTAAAGGAAAGAAGAGCTAAGGTGGTAGCTGGAGGGGGGAAATGAGGGAAGGTGGTCAGTAAAACCTGATCACATTTAAATGTTGATTGGAGAGAAGAGAGAAAGAGGTAGAGAACAGATAAATTGAGTGGATAATATCCTAGAGAAGGTAAGAGTAGTTGGGTTTCAGAAACTAACAGAAGAAATAGTCCTAAAAGGGCAGGACATCTTTTCCCCAATACCACAGAGAAAGAATAGATGGATAAGAATACAATGAAGCCTGTAGATCTAATAACAAGAATTAAAAGCCACATGATAGCCTTTAAGTGAAACAGGAGATGCTGAGAGTAAAGGGCAAAGGTGGCATGATCAGAAGTTATAGAGGACTGGGGAAGTTCTGAAACAGCTTCTGGGGAGAACTAAAGAGAAGGGTATCCTAGGGAACTGCTGGGCAGTATTAAGGCTAAAGAGTTAAATTTACAGGTGTGGGATTTTCTCTAGCAGTATTCAGTAACCAGGAATACAAACACTAAAAAGCATCACTAATCCAAGATTTGGATTTTGTCAGACAGTGGAATAGAATGGAAGGGAGGTAAAGATACTGGCAATAAAGTGGCTGAAGTAATGGACCATGGAATCCAGACTAGACTGACTCTAAACTGCATAGAAAAGTGACAGCAGAAGAGGGAAGAGTTAGGAGGCTAAGTCAAGAAGCAGGTACAATGTGACTAGCTGAAAGAATCAGACACTGGTCAGCAAGTAGGATATGTGATTTTTAAGATTTCAGAGGTATAGGTCTTTTTGGTGATGAAAGAGGACTGTATAGTGATCTAAATGGGAGGCTAAAGAGGAGTCACCTCGAGACAGACTAAAGCAGGGGTCCTCAACCCCAAGGCCACTGACCACTGCTGGTCTGTGGCCTGTTAGGAACTGGGCCACACAGGAGTGAGCAGCGGGAGAGCGAACAAAGCTTCATCCGTATTTGCAGCTGCTCCCCTGCGCTAGCATCACCTCCTTGGCTCCACCTCAGACCATCAGGCATTAGATTCTCATAGGAGCATCAGTCCCTAGTGCCAAAAAGGCTGGACTAGAATATTTGATGGGTTACTCACACAAGCACTGAAGTCACCTAGAATGATGGCAATATATAAAATGGAGAGAAAGTCTATAAACTGGAGGCCAAAATATTCTCTAAATGAGTACAAGTAACTTGTAGATTGATATGAGAAAACAGACAGAAGGCATATGTTTCAAAGAGTAAGAGACTTCGGCTTCCTTGACAGAATAACTGGTACCAGACTTGCCTTCCCACCACAAACAATTATAATACTGGACAAAGCATATAGGCAGTGGACAAAAAGCAGGACAGGACTGTAATCTCAAAGGGAAGAGAAGCACACAAGTGAGTTTCTCGTCCATCCCAGTCTCTGACTAGGGAAAGTTTTTCAAGTGTATCATGGAATAGTAAGAGTCACAGAAGATACCGTGAAGACCTGGGAGTGCAGAATTGGGGATACAGTATCAAGTAGTAAGAAGAGAGAAGTCTGATGATTAGAGGAGTTTATAAATTGCCGACGGTGACCAAGTAAGTACAGAAGCTATGAAACAAAGGCCGAAGCACCCAACCAGATGAAATTGCCACCACTCCCAGGCTCTCAGAGCAATTTTATACTTGAAGAACTTTTGACTGCATACCTCTTATTAAATGTTCTCATACAACACTTAAAAACATAAACATAGTTGCCACCCACTCAAAAAACCTCCATAGCTTAATGTTGCCTACAGAATGAAATAGAAAACCCTTAAATGTTTATGGCCCCTTTCAATCTAGTCCCAGCTCACATTTATACTTTATACCTGTATTTCTTCCCATTCCTTTATACAAAGATTCAATCTAATCGAAACAGTATATACTTGACATCAAGCCTTAAAAAAAACCCTTAAGTCTGGAAGTTAACTCAGATTACAGAGGTATTCACAGAGAAAATAATAAAATTCGTGTCCACAGTCACTTACTGAAAATCATTCTGAGCCAGACAGATATGACTCAGAATTCTTAATTTTTAGGATTCTTGTTATGTAGTACATATTTTATATATCACACCCCCAATGACGTCTGATGCAGTACTCTATAGTCAGATATTAATATTTCTGTAGTAAAACATGAATAAGTCAGAAATAAATACTATAAATAATCTCATGTCTGTTCAGGTCAGGTTTTGTCATCAAATGTAATTGGTGCCAAATTCAGGGAAAAAGTTACTTCTTCAGAGCTTTTTAATTTCAGAATTACAGATTAGGAATTGCAGACCTGTATTTAGACTGAATGACAACAAACACTACAATGCAATATGCGTGGGCTATTACTAAGGCAAGCAATAACTAAGAAATCATTTAAGAAGGAACTCTATAGCTCTAAACGAATTAACCCTGTGGTTCTCAACTAAGGGTGATTTTGCTCCCAGGGTACATTTGGCAGTATATGGAGACATTTTTGATTGTCACAAACGTGAGGAGGGGAAGGGGAAAGTGCACTACTGACATCAAATGGCTAGAGGCCAAGGCTGCTGCTAAGTATCCTATAATGCACAGGACAGCCCCCCACAACAAAGAATTATCTGACCCAAATTATCAATCGTGCTGAGGTTGAGAAATCCTGCATTAACCAGAGACAAAGAAATACTGAAAACCAACAAGCTAAGCATTCAGAAAGTTGGGAGAAAATAAAACAAATTCAAACGCACAAAAAGGAAGGAAACAGTAAAGAGTAGAACATAAATCAACAAAGTAGACAACAATGACAAGAGATAATAAAATATAAGTTGTTTCTTTGGAAAAATTAATAAAATAAGCAAACTTCTGACTGGAAACCACTGGAAGTTACTAGGTCAGCAGCAGTCTAAACACGGATAATTAAGAGAAAAGAATAAGTATTTATCCTACTTTTCCAATTTGAGCTGCCCTTCATTGTAACTAAATATACCTACTGCATGGAGTAAAGCAATTCTATTAAAAAAAAAGAATTCAGATTTAAAACTACAGAAGGAATAAAAGAATGAGAAAATATAATGTTGAAATCTATAATGAGGTAACTGATTCACAGAATGAGTGGTAAAATGAAAAGAAAGTTTTGGTTTTTAGAAAATTTTTTTGATACTTTACTTTGAAAGGCCATCGGCTATCACTACCCGAATCTGTGAAAAGCAAGGCTACTCCATCTTATGTGGAGTTATCCTCTGATGAGCTATAACAGGATATGTACACCATCACTTAAGTATTCTTGTACCCCCTTAAAAAAATCTAAACCTAACTTAGCCTATAGATAGATCTAACTATGTCTACAAAAAAAAATATATGACAGTGAGGATAAAAATAAGACACAATAAAGAAACCATCAGCAAAATCCATAGTGTGAATAAATGATACGGTTT
>NW_006494614.1:12013190-12036687 GCF_000325575.1 Pteropus alecto | reverse complement strand
AGCAAGTAAGGAGGAATGTTCCAGATCAGGGTTGACAAACTATGGCTTGTGAGACAAATGCCACCTGCTTTGGTACAGCCTTCAAGCTAAGAAACGTTTTTACATTTTAAAAGCATTCTTTTAAAAAAGGATGTGGAGCAGACCCAATATAGGCCCCAAAGTCTAAAATATTTACTATCTTACACTACAGAAAAAATTTGCCAACTCTTGTTCTAGATTATGAGATGTACAAAAGCTTAGGAAATGTAACAATCACATACAGTGAGTGGATCTAGTTTGGATCCTGATTACAACAAATGCACTATAAATTTTTACACAATGAGGAAACTTTGATTATGGACTGGTTATTAGATGATATCAACCAATTGCTAATTTCATATGGTTATGGTTTTGTGTTGAAGTGTTTTTTAAAAAGGAGGAAGATTAGATTTTTTTTTAATATTCGAAATATTGATGGTTGTTGAAGCTGAGTGATAGGTGCTTGGAGGTTCCTTGCACTCTTTTTTCCATATATGTTTAGAAATTTCTAAAATCAAAAGTTAATAAAAAATACAAAGATTTAGCAAGAGAGATAAAGGAATAAAAAAACATAAATATACAAAATACAGAATGAAAAAAAATAAGAATAGCTATAACTGAAATGAAGAGTAAGATTATGAACAACTACACGTTCATAAATTGGACAACCTATATGACAAATTTTTTTAAAAAGACAAAAATGCTAGAAATTAGTAAGTGAAGAACTAGATATCCTGAATAGAGCAATTATCATCAAAGGAATTAAAACATAATAAGAGACCTGACTGTAAAAAAAAAGGCCCCTTGCCTAAATGGTTTTACCAAACTTTCATGAAACAGATAATCCCTATCTTATACAGAGAGCTTTGGAAAAGAAAAATGAGAAAAGATTGCTAATTTAAAAGGACTAATACAATTTTAATACCCAAATCAGATGAAGACAATATAAGAAAATCATTAGGTCTACTTTACTTATGAATATAGATAGGAAGTACTAAGTAAAATATTAACTAAAACTAGCAGTATATCATAAAATAAATAATACATCATAAGGCATATTTTTTTAACAGTTCAACATCTTTAAATCTATGCCATCATGGACTAAAGGAGAAAAAATCAAAACAATGAAGACTTTTGACTTAACTACTAGTTTCAGGGAACCCAGACGGAACATGTCCAAAAACACTACAGGGATGCAATCAGCAAAGCCAGACTGTGGAAAACTCTATAGAACAAATGGCCCAGTTTCTTCAACAAATAAACTGCAAAGTTAAAAAAAAAAAAAAAATAGTGGGTGGAGAGGAGAGGCAACTTTCAGATTAAAAAATCATATTTAGATCTTAATTTGACTAACTTAAAAAGCTGTTCATAAATAAGATACATTACAGACAAAGTAGTGGATAGACACATAATAAAGCATGTGTAAATAAAGCAAAACATTAACAGTAAAATCTAGGCAGTAAATAATTGCTCATCTACTATAAATTTCAACATTGCTATATGTTTAAAATTTTTCATCATAAAGTGTTGGGGGGGAGTTCTAACAAATTCAGGTAAATCTGAACATTGAATGGATATTTAAAGATGTTAAGAAATTAGTTGTTTTTAAATATGAAATAGTATTGTGGTTATGTAAGAAAAAAGAACTTATCTATTAGAGATGCATAATGAAACGTTTAACGTTTATAGATAAAATATGTGTCATGTGGGATTTGCTTCAAAATAATTGGGGTGGGAATATTTGACTTTGATCTGATAATTTCTGAAGCTGAATGATAAGTACTTACAGGTTTCATTATACCATTCTATTTTTATTTTGTATATATTGAAATTTTTCAAAACAAAGTTTTTAAATTAAAAAACATTCAAAGGACATAAGAGCAATAATGAATGTAGGAGAGAGATTTCTGCACATGGATGAAACCATTAAGTATAGTAAAGATATCAATCCTACCCAGATTTACAAATTAAATAAAACTGCAGTACTAAATATGATTGCAAATTCTATGACACTACTCTTCACATTAAAACCAGAAGCCTAATTTCCTTCCCAGTGAATGGGGGTTAGCCTTACTCACTCATTTCTAACCAAGAAAATGTGGCAGAAGTCTAACTTCCAAAGTTAGGTCATAAAAAGGGTAAGGCTTCCACCAGGCTCTTTCTCAAGATGTTCACTTTTATAACCCAGCACCATGTTGGGGAAAAAAGCCACATACAAAGACCATAGGTATATGTTCTTGCCTATAGCCCAGGTATGATCACAGCCAACAACCAGTATCAACTGATACACTTATGAATGAGCAAACCAACAGATTATTCTAGCCTCCTAATTACATGGTGCCCAACTGATGCACAATGAACAGAGACTAGCTGTACCCATCAACTCCTGGCCAAACTGCATTTCTGTGAACAAATTAATGTTGCTGTTGCCTTAAATCACTAAATTTGTGGATGATCTGTTATGTGACAATATATAAACAAAACAGAAACCACAATCAAAAGTCCAACTTCATCTTTTAAGAAATCATTCATTCTAAAATGTATAGTGAAAATAAAGATTCAAAAAGAACTGCTAGAAAAGATGGGCCAAGAGGGAAAATTTGTCCTAGTAGATGTAAAAACATACTACAAAACTATAATACTACTGTTTTTTAAAAATCTGATACTGTTGTTGTCTAAAACTGGACCAAAAAAAAAAAATAGAACATAGAGTGAAAGACCCATGAAATTTGGGAACAAAATATATGACTTTCTAGCGTCTAATTGTCTGGATTCAAATCCTGGCTATGACACAATGCAAATTACTTAACCTCTCTGACTCCTGTTTGGTCCTGCACAAAATAGGGCAACAATAATTCCTAACTCACAGGGTTGTTATGATGACTAAATAAGTCCATAAAAGTGCTAAAAACCCATCACATACTAAGTGTATGTAAGCCAGTTGTGGTAATTTAAAAAATAATAACAACAAAACACAAAACACATTAAAAAGCAGGCACCATATATAGAAGCCTATATTCACAGAATCTCAGTTTATATAATAAAATTATAAACTGCAGGTGAAAGTGATTAGAATGTTAACAACAGTAGTCATCTCTGGCGAATTTATGAATGATTTTTAACATCTTCTTTATATTTGTATTTCCTGAATTCTTTAGTTTATATAAATTAATGTTATGTAGAAAATTATTAATAATAGGTATTCTTAATAATGTCTTTTTAATGTAATTTTTATAAAAACCTGAGTTTCTGAATCAGAATGACCTACATTAGAATCCCATTCTGCTACTTAGCATCGATGAGCCTGAGTAAGTTATTTAACAACTCTAAACTTCAGTTTGCTCATTTGTAAAATGGAGCTAACAACCATCAAGGAACTGCAAATTAAAACTACAATGAGCTACCACTATACACTCACTAAAATGGCTAAATTAAACCTACAAATAATATCAAACAGAACTATCATACATTTTTGGAAGGAGTATAAATTATAACCACTCTGGAAAACTGGCAGTATCTACTTAAGTCAAACAAATACATACACTGTAACTAAGCATTTCTATTCAAGAGCATATACCCAAAAGAAATAAGTACATATGTCCGTCGAAAGAGATATATGTAAAAAATATATAAGAACATTCACAGCAGCATTATTCATAGCAACCAAAAAGTGTAAACAACTAGACTGCTCTTTAACAAGTAGGATGGAAAAACAAAGTGTGGCATATTCCCAATGGAATACTACACAATAACAAAAGGGGAAAAATTACTGATATAAGTAACAATATGGATACATCTCAAAAGAAGAGTTGAGAGAAAGAAACCAGATACAAAAAGACCATATGATTCCATTTACATGAAATTCAAAAACAAGCAAAATTGATATATGGTGACTGAGAAAAGTTATTAACAAAGGAGCCTACTGGGGTGCTAGAAATATTTTTATATCTTGATCTGGGTGGTTACATGGGGAGCCACATTTAAAAATTCACAGAACTAATCAATTAGGTGTTATGCACTTTTCTCTAAGTTGTATCTCAAAAAAAACAAAAACCCTGAGGCTAATAATAGTATCTATCTTACAGTGTTGTGAGGATATATATGACAAAAATAATTAACATTTAATGAGAGCACATGCTATATACTGAGCAACATTCTAAGCACTTTCCACATCTTAACCCACTTAATAATCAAAATAACCATTTAATGTAAGTACTAGTATTATCCCCATTTTACAGATGAGAGAACTGTGACAGATAAAAGTTAGATCACTTATCCAAAGTCGCATAACTGGTAAATGGAGGAGTCAGAATCGAATTCTTACAGTCAAGCTTCAGATTCAAAATTTTCAATCACAACAATAAACTGCCTCAGTTATAAATGAAAACTCTTAACAGTACTGGGTCCCAACAAAACACTCACAAAGTGTTAACTATTATTACTATTACCAATAATATTGGGATTAACTTAAAATATTCCTTATTCTAACATTCAAATACTCAACACTGATTGGCAAATAAATCTATATAATTGTAACTATGCTCCTAATTTGTCTTAGAAATACTGTAAGGGTGAAATCATAAATAATTTGAAATATATGAAGTATGTTACTCTACTCTATCCACAAATCACTTACAATGGCCAAAAGGTTATATCCATTTATCTTTCCACAGCTAAGATTCATAATCTTAATTCATATTTTTTAAAAAATGCACATGCATATGCTAAATAACACCCTGAAAGAGTTAAAGTTCCAAAACTATAAGAGAAAACTTTCAAAAAAGAGTATTATTCTAAGCTTAACCACAGAGAGGGAAAGCCTCAAATGTTCATACTAACTAGTGGAGATTTTAAGCTGAACATTTCTTTTCAAGTTATTTGTAAAAACTAACTGGTGAAACGCCTGAGTAGAAATCAATTATTGAAAGTGCATAGTGAGCATATCTTCCCATTTCTTCTATTTCCATTTTTATGCCCCAAATGTTTTTTATATATTATATATATGTACTTTTTTAAAATTTATAAATAGATGTGCCTAGCATTTTTCCATTCCCAGAAGGGACCATGTTTTCTTGGATAATAATCTTCCAAAGATAGTCTAAACATACATAAGCATTCATGTTTGTATGTACATGTGAATCCACACTTAAAAATCACACAATACACAGAAAATACACTATATACACTGTTCTACACCTTCCAAAAACTTTTTCCTCAAAAAAAAAAGAAGAAAAAAAAGCGCATCTACCCATTCTTTTAGTCAAGACTAATGTTAAAATCACTTTTGCTGATTACAACAGTAACAAATAGAAAATACCAACAAATGCATGCAAAAGCAATTTCGGTCAGAACTCCAACTATTCAAAGATAACCGTCAAGTGTTATTTCCTTCTTTCTTTGTATAATACAGATAAGGATACAGGATATGGATCATATGGCATACAAATCAGAAAGTATTCTAGCACTTCTTAACAACATAGACCACTATGTTTAAGTAGACAACCTCAGAAATCTAGTTCAATCTGTTCCTATATGGTTGTCCTTCCTACCCTGGAGACCTAAAATGACCCAACTCTCAAAGGAGATAGGTAAATCCCTGGAAAAAAACTTAATAATCACATAAAGTATGCATGTCTTTCATACTAAACCTGTTAGTCTAGCTTGGAATACCTTACAGATGACAAAAAGCAAATAATTACTTAATAATTAGTTTACACTCTGTTATGGACTCCACTTCCATACCCCTACAGACATCTTACCATCACAATCAAAGCACATTTTCCAGTAATATATCTATCAATCGCTATTTAAGCTTAATATTATATAAACCCGCAATAAACTAATGAGAAAGCAAAGTGGCTAGGGAAGAAACCCAAATTCAACAGTCACAAAAAATGGTTAACCTTAGGGCAAAATTAAGTTACCAAATTCCTTGCGACTGCCTTCCCGTCCCTATCCTTGGGGATCAACAACCTCAACAGAGAGTAAGGATGTTCACAACATTAGAAAAAAACATCATGCCGATGCTGTTGCCGACAACTGTCTCAGACTTAATTCCGCCAAAAGAAAATCTGGAAATAATTTTAAAGGAAAAATTCTCCTCTACTGTCTATTTCAATGCTACCATTTATAGAAACAACGAAATGAAGGAAATCTACAAGTTTAGCTCAGGGGCAGAACCTTCCGATTTCAAAATGTCAACTGAATTTACCAATTTTAACTTTCAGTCTTCCCTTTAAGATTATAGCGATGTTCAGACGGGCACTAATTTGCTTTCTGACTTCTGTTCAACAAATCTTTCTGGTCATCCGTTTAACCATAAACACTGCAGGACAGCTGCAGCTGTAAGGCTGTGTGTGTTGTATGTGCCCGTGTGTATGTGCGGTGTGAGCCAGGAGAGTCTGCCTAAAACCGCGGCTGCGAAAGGACTTTGAACGCTCCTACCCCGTCAGCTGACTAGACCGCCCTGATCCGTCTCAAATTGGTCCGGACATAGAGATTTCACGTCTTTGAAGAACAATGATGATGGAGGGCCAGGTTTTAAGAAGTGGATGAAAAGGTAAGAATCGCTGCCGGCTGGCTTAGGGAGACGAGGCCTGAAGAAAGGCGGCACTTGAATCCGACCCCCGCCCCAGCCGCACTTCCGGACTCCGACGCTCGGTCGAGCTCCCCGAGGCCGCTCTCCGCAGAAGCCTCGTAGGCGGCCCCAAGTCCCCCAGCTTCGCAGCCCGGGCGGCATCCACAAAGGGAAGCAACACGGGTTTTGCGACCGGGGTTTCGGAAAGAGGCCGCCCGCCGCCGGGCTGACTCAGCGCTGCGGCGTTACCTGTTGAGGAGCAAGGAGGCGGCGCTAAGGCAGAGCAGCAGGAAGCAGAACAGTGGGTACTGGCGGCAGATCTCGCGTCCCACGTCTAGCCTCAGCCTCTGCTTCAGCTTCTCCCCCATCGTCCGCACCCAGGGCGCCATCTCTGCTGGCGTGTCCGAAGCTGTGCTACCGACTGAGGCTGAGATCGAGGCGACCCCCATTAACTTCCCGCGTCTCCGCGCCGCCGGCCTGCCGGCCCGCCGGCCGACTCACACAGCCGCCCACCGGCGGACTGTTCGCTGGGTGCAGACGTTTTTTAGGCCCCCGCCGCGCGTGCGCGGCCGTGGGCCAGGGGCTGGTCGCACGACGTCCCCGAGGTCATCACCCCGCGCAACACCCCTGGCGTTCAGCCGCTCCTCCCTCCCAGCTGGAGCGGCGCGCCGGGCTTCGGTGCTGGATCCAGCTCCACCCGCGACCCACCTTTTTCGGAAATCCGGGGAAAGCTGCAGCACTCAGTAACAGCCTGTATTACAGAGGAGAGAGAGAGAGAGAGAGGTCTGTGCCGAGCACAAGAGAAACTACAGCCCCGCAGTTGCCGGGCTCTTCCTGCGGGATACCCCGAGCTCTCGGGGCCGCAAGGACTGTAGTCTTTGTGCCTCGAGCCGGCGGAGGGATGGAGAGCGTGCTTCCTTCCCCCGCCACTCTCTAGGCCTACTCTTCACTATAGGCTCAGCGCGGGGCTGAAGACAGGTCCAAGCTTTGCGTGACGCCCAAGGGGGTAAGGGAGGGACGTCTCTGAGTCTTAGTTTTGCGCGGGCCGCGTGTAATACAACCCTGGATTACGAAAGAGTCAAACCCACCGGGCCGCAACTCCTGCTAGAGAGCATCTTTTGCGTGCTCTTGTTGAGGTAGATCTCAGTTCTTGACAGCCCCGCGGGCCTAACCGAAATCCAAGTGTTTGGATGACGCGGATTGACAGGTTAGATTAAATCCCTCTGTAGAGTCTCGTGGGGCTTTCACTTTACTGACTAATCACATCCCTAAATTTTAATTTCTGTATTTTCCGCTACTCCGAGAGATGCAGAAGGACAGTATCGTAATAAGTAAAATTTGGGCGGCGCGCTAAGCACTTTCAGTTAAACTTCATACATTCACCTCATCGTGTAGGTACTCTGGTTTCTCCCATTTTACAGCTTGATTACTGAGGCAGAGTAACTTGCTCAGAATCATACATCTAGTGAAACCGAGATTTGAAGCCGTTGTAACCCCAAACCTGGTGCACTCTTGCTACCTGTCATTTCTCCTCCATCTTACCCTCTGAAGTGCGGAGACATGTTCCTCGGAAATGATTTTTTTTTAAATGGTGTATGTGTAGTTTCATTAATATCTCCTATGTTATTCCGAATACATAGATCATCTTTAATGAGGCATTATTTTCCGTCAGAATGTACCTTTAAGTATTCTATTAATGCAATTAATTTCGTTAATTATTACCACCCTTGATCACAAATACATATTTCTAAGAATTTCTTTAGGATCAACATCAATACAATTAAGAACATGGTACATACTGTCAAATTTCTTCCTAGAATGGTTCACCAATGCCACAGTGGTGTATAAAAGTATCCATTTCACTGATCCTCGTCATTAGATATTGTTTAAATTAACATCACAAATATACTCATGCTGTACCACTTCTGATTAAACCATTTAAAAGACTACTACTGTGTAACATCATTGGGAAGCTTAGTGTTTTTTAATGTTTTGAGGTACATATTTAATTAAACATTTGCAACCTTTTGCAGCTTTTTTTTTAGTCCGAATTATCTATAATCCCTTATTTATATGAAGTACAGGGCTATACTGAAGAACAAATAAAAGATGTGTGTTGAATTAATCTACATGTATCACGTGCCTACTGCAGACTTCACTACTTTATAATTGGGTAAGTTAATATATTAAACTTGTCCATGAAGAACATTGCCAATCTTTTTTCTGTTCATTTTCTGTTCATTTGCTTCCTTAAAGGCCTATTCTAAAAAACTATTCAACTTTTCACCGAGAACCAGAACATTTTAAAGATCAATTGTTTTCTGTTCTCTTCAAATTACATCTTTACAACATCCAACTACGACCTCTTTCCCATGATTTTCCAGACAATAGGCAATTTAAATTTTCATATCACTCTTACGCTCAGAAAAGGAGAAAAAATAAATTTTTCCCTTAAGTACTCTTTAAAAATCCACACCTAAAAAAAAAGTTTCCTGTTAATAGACATTTTTATTTCCTTAAATGTTTTCTCTTATGATTCTAGTATCCACTTTAACACAGATCCTGAAAAATTTTTTCCAATCTTTTATTAAAAGTTTTGAACTTCTAGTGGGGATATGGGATAATCACAATCAATCCTGGTTCTGAAACCAGCTCCACTTTCTACTAGCAATATTTCATTAAGCAAGGGTTACTTGATCTACCTCAACCCCTGCATCCTCAACTCTAAAAGAGAAATATCTTCTTCGTAAGTTTCAGAAGTTATACTGGATGGAAAGTGCCTATTGTACAATGCTCAATACAAAAAGGTTTCTTATTTTATGGACCTATGAACATGACAAAACAAGCCAAACCAATTAACCGTATTTGGATTATAACCTAAAATGACAATGACATGAAATCAAAGTTAGGAAACTAAGGTCTTAAAAGCTTTATTGCCTGCTCTGAAGTTCTAGACCTGCACTGTCCAATATAGTAGCCACTAGCCATTATCTGGCTATTGAAATGTGACTAGTTTAAATAAACATGTGCTGTAAGTGTAAAATACATACCAGATTTTGAAGACTTAGTATGAAAACAAGAATATAAACTCAATTTTCAAAACTTGATTACATGTGAAATATTTTGGAAATAACGAACTAAAAAAATATTAACTTTATGTTTCTTCTGTAATGTGACTACGAGATAAATTTTAATTACATATGTGGCTTCCACTATATTTCTACTAGACAGTGTTGGTTTAGACTGTTTGCTGTGGAGAGCCAGTAAAATTAAATAAATTTTTCACAAATGCCACAATTGTGTTAGTGGTACATTTTCAAACTATAAAAAGTAAAAGAATTTTGATAATGCATTCATCTAAAAGACTCACAAACTACAATCCAGTAATATCTCCATTATTTTAATGACTATTTATTGATTTAGCAAATAAGTGTAAGGCACTGTACTACATGTGGTGGCAGATACAGTGATTTAGATGCATTATTATGACCTCCAAAGGCTTACAACGTAGTGCAGGAGACATGTCACACATAAATAATGTATAACAGGGCATATTTATAAAAACTATAACAGAATTTTTTTAAATGACAGGTGATGGCAAAAGGAAATTTTCAACTGATGAAAATCTGGAAAGACCTTTGGGAAGACAATATTTTAAGCAAAGACTAGTATTTATCTGTTTTCACTTAATTTTCAGAAGTTATACAGCACTAGGCATTGTTAAGTTTAAAATGCATTTACCTAATTAAACCTGACTGCCTCCCCCCACCAGCAAATTGCACAAATTGCTTTTTATAGTGGTAGATGAATATGAAAGGATGGTTGAATACCTGAGTACCAGTAATTAGGCCTACTTAATTCTGATGATCCTGATATACACTCATTTTAACTGTTGAGGGCCATTACTTGTAAGGCATGGGAGTGTCAGGAAGAAGATAAGTGAATACACACTACCCCTAGGAGCCATTTTTGCCCCTCCGCCATATAGATGCCTTCTATAATTTTAGAGCATGCTCTCCTATCACAAGATTGGCATTTCTTGTTTTTCTCCCCTACGTCTCAAAACATCAAGGTTCATTTTTATCTTTTGTGACATTCATTTATTTTTAGTCTTAATTTTGTTTCATAGCACCCTCTTCCCACAACCTATCACTATGTATCCACCTCTGGAAAATAGCACCTGTTAAAGGAACCACTGAACTGCTTTCTTTAAGAAATGTTCCTTTCCTTGATTTTCAAGGAAGGAATTCATTACAATGGAAAATATGTAATTCAAGGAAGAGCCTTAAAGGGTTTTTATGAATAGGAGTTTGAGATGTTCAAAATGCAGTTATTGCTTTCATATTTAATTCCCCTTTTTATGGCAATAAAGTAAAACCTCAAATGGGAAGATATGAAGAACTACAATTTTATACAACCAGTGACTCAAATAGATACTCTCTAAATAAAAGCTGTTTTGACCACAAAATTCTGGCTGGTCTCAGCATCAAAAACAAGCATTTATTGTTTGTCATCTCATTTCAAAGATATGATGGAATAACCATCCTCTCAAACCTCACTTTGATAGAATAGTTAGTTGGTCATAACTTCAGAAAATGTAAATTATTTAGTAACTGAGTAGAAACTGAAAATATAGTCTCCTGCCCGTTGATAAATATTAAAGATTGGAAAAGGCACTTGTAATCTAACATCACCATTATCTTGTAAAAGATGGCCAATGTTTTATCTACTTTTAAAAGTTACCTTTTAAATAAAGCGTTCTTCCTTATTTCTTTCAACTGCCTCAGTTATAAATGAAAACTCTTAACAGTACTGGGTCCCAACAAAACACTCACAAAGTGTTAACTATTATTACTATTACCAATAATATTGGGATTAACTTAAAATATTCCTTATTCTAACATTCAAATACTCAACACTGATTGGCAAATAAATCTATATAATTGTAACTATGCTCCTAATTTGTCTTAGAAATACTGTAAGGGTGAAATCATAAATAATTTGAAATATATGAAGTATGTTACTCTACTCTATCCACAAATCACTTACAATGGCCAAAAGGTTATATCCATTTATCTTTCCACAGCTAAGATTCATAATCTTAATTCATATTTTTTAAAAAATGCACATGCATATGCTAAATAACACCTTGAAAGAGTTAAAGTTTCAAAACTATAAGAGAAAACTTTCAAAAAAGAGGTGGAGCTGAGGCAGTGATGCTAGTGCTGCAGAGTGGCTACAAATACAGATGAAGCTTTGCTTGCCTGCTCACCTCCTGCTGTACAGCCCAGTTCCTAACAGGCCACGGACTAGTACCGGTCCACACCCGGGGGTTGGGGACTCCTCAAGTGTAAAAACAAAAGCACTTTGACATGGTACATATAAACTACCATGCAACTAGGCTTGGTTCAGAATTGTAAAAATCACTAATATTGGTACTTCAATTCCAATTCTAGTAAGGTTGCTACCAAATAACTAACCTCAATTTTTATGTTCACTGAAGAGAAACTTTTCCTATTTTGGTAAGCTGATTCCAGCTATAATAAACTCAGTTCAGTATATCCAAGTAGAAATCTTGAATAAGAAAACTGGAAATTTTTACTGAAAAAATATTTTATTGGAAAATTTCCCCTACACATTGAAAGACAGTTAAATTGAGGAGTTTTAGCTCAATGGACATTAAGATTTTAATTGTTGGAATTTTGAGCATTATCAAAAAGCCATATAGCCCATACTCTTCAATTATGTGAAAACAGTTCAAGATCTTTATTCAATTAAGAATTCTATCCCAGATGTTCAGAGCAGTTGTCACTTCTATTTTGTTAAAAAAAAAAAAAAATCCATATAATTAAAAAGATTAATTCACTGGTTCTTTATTTCTTGAGGCTTCTCCAAGAATGCTCATGGAAACATTGATGGCAGGATTGGAGCAAATTTTGTAAGACTTCAGAGTTAAGAAATGAACAAATATCCCTATCTAAATAATCCTTTTCATGTACTGAGTTTTCAAATGTTGGTAACACATCATGTATTACTCCTTAGTTGGTTTAATCCTATTTACTTATTCAGCCTCTGCCAATTTCATAGTTTTCTACTGTGTAGAAAAAACAGCATATGAAACTGTTACTGATCACAGTGTAGGATGAGAAATTGTAATTACCATATACACCATTAACAGAAAATTTGAAGGGTAGCATCAATCATGAATATAATTTATTTTGAAGATTCTTGCAGTTACAAAGCATAGAAATACCAGATTTTTAAATGTTGTCAGATGTTTTAAAACCATGGTTTTGCTCCTAGTTATCTTAAGCAGTTGATTTGTGGTTTTAACTTATATAGCTGTTATAAATCTGTAGCACAAGGAATAAAGAATTAAAAATCAGCTAATGGCCTCATTTACACCCCAGAAAGCCAGTCAGGACTTTTATCTTGATGTTCTCCTAATTGTATGTGTTCCTCAGGGATACTTTTGTTGATCGTTTTAATGCACTTACAGCAAGACTATACTACTTTGACTGAAGAGGATTTTTGTTTGCACGGTTGGCTTGGGATGGGATCAAACTCTAAGACACCAGATATGTGAAGTAAGCCAAAGACAGACAAGGCAAGCAGTTTGTTTATAGACATTATCAATGGAAGGTAAGGCTATAAGGATGAGCTGGGGCCAAATTATAAAATTTTAAATTACATATGTGGCTTGCATTTTGTTTCTATTCGGGCACTGTTGTTGTAGACTCGAGATAGGTATGGAGAGCCATTCTAATTGAATGTGCCACTTATAAATCTGGTCTTTAGGATGAAATTCATCTAGACCTGAACTTCCTAAAAGGTAGGGGAGGACTTGGATAGAGAGGACGTTTCAAGCCTATTTAGTAAATGATCAAATGTAGGATGTGATAAATTAACAGGATACAATCATTGACAGAACAGAGCGCTCTTAACATAAACAGCAAACAGCTGAAGTACACCTGCATAGAATAGAGATCAAGCCCTGACATTAAACAGTGGTGCACATAGATGTGATATGAAGCTGTGAATGTGGGTGAGATCAGAGACAAGTACAGAGGAAAAAAAGGGGAAATAAAGACAAGAACAGGGTAGTCACAGGTTAGAGAACCAGCAAAGTGCCAAGGAAACTTTCCAAGTGATTCAGTGTAATGATTGTCTTAAACAAGTTAAATCTTTTTTAAAATGTTACTAGTATCCTGTGAACAGCTCTTGAAAACAGAGGGGAGAGGAAAATCGACTTAAAACGGACTATTTCCAAAACCAACAAGCTGTCTAGGAAAAGATGCAATAAAATGATTTATCTTAATGAAATACGTGGCATTTCAACCTAAAAACAGTATAATGACAGTGGGGGAAGAGATTGTGGGTGCTTCTAGAACAGTTAGTGCTATTTTGGATTATAAACTGGTCCTATAATTTTTAGAAAATAATTGATTAGCAATAAAGCAAATTTGAGAGGTTAGTTTAGCAGTTTATTTAGCCTTTTGTTTCCTGATCAGGTTCATTAGTATATTAGCATTCTACCAAATGAGTTTTGCCTAGAATTTCAGAACTTAAGACTAGAAATAAAAGAACACTAATACTAAAGATTAAAAAATGAAGTTACAACAGTAGTAACTACGATCCATGTTGCTCATATATTAGTTGGCATCTGTTATTCAGGTTGACTCCCACCTTAGTGCAATATTAACACAGTAGTGTAGCGAATTTGAGAACTAGAATAATGCTTGATACAATTTCCTTCCTCAGAATACAGATGTCTGTTTTCATAACTGTAAGAGGAATATTTGTCCTGCTTTCCCTCAAAAAGTATCACAGAAATAACATACCAGGAAATGGTCATACATGTAAGGTATTACAGGTGAAGGAAGTCTTTTAATGTAACATTTCCTGTATTTTGTAAAACTAAGCCTTCACAATAAAAGTATGAAGAAAATAATCCTCTAGGCAGAATTTTACCAAAAACACAAGCTTATGTCAGAGAATGTTGAGAGCTGGGGGGAAAACTATCAGAATTTAACATTATCTCTTTTTACAAGAAACTCAGGACCAAAGAGGTTATATTCGTGCTTGTATATAGTTTCTTTCATTAAATGCCTCAATGATTAAGAAAAATATTTTTTCATCTATTGGGGAAATAAAAAATCATTGAAATTGTGAAATTGTATTAATGCACATATTGTTTTAGCAACTTATACTTTTGTTTATATGAAAAGTGAATGTATGCGCGCACACACACACACAGCTACATTATATATCAGCCTTATTAGAATGGGAAAACCTTATTAGTATGTCTCATATGTCCATCAATTTTAATTGAATGGGCCTAAGTATACTAGATAATAAGCTTTATTTTCCTCTTCAGTTTCCGGGTGTGTGTGTCCAGATGCTACTACTATTGAAAAATAACCCAAGATTTTTGGTACCAAAAACCTTGAAAGTCAGCTCCTCTCTTGATATAAGCTAATTAATTTTAATATCATAAACCCTAACTAAAAACTCTACTTTGATACCTGAAGAAGTCCTTAATAGCTAAAATAATCTTGGATGTTTGAAATGCCAAATATATGTGGAAAATTTTTAAAGGATTTAGACTCTAATCAGCAAAAGAGCACATGACAAAAGTATAAAATAATATACTCCACAAGTAAATTAACATATATTCTCATCAAATCCCAGAACTCAAATCGGGAGGAGGCAGATCTGAGATCCCTGCCAAATAAGGAATGTAGTCTCATTGCCTAGTAAAATAGCATACATAAAGGTAACTATTAAATGTAAATGGAAAAAGACAAAATGCTCAATGGTTTCTTTTTAATGTTCGGAAATTGTATGTTAAAACAAAACCTATCATACTATTCCTAAAAAGGCCTTTTAAAATAAGCTTTGCACAGTGAAGTACGTCTGCATTAAATATCTAAACTAAATTTGCATCCTTAGTCACAAAATGTCTTCTATATACGCATCAGCATGCTAGGTGCTGTTTTCTTTTCAAGAGTCCTTCAACTTTCCCTAGACTATTTTAAATGAGCCATGACATGAAAGTGATAATATCGATTAAGGTGGTTTCTTCTAATAAATTCAAGATAATGTATACTATATTGTATTTTACTACCCAGCTCTATTTAAAAACTAGCAATTTTTATACTATTTGCCCAATTTGGATACAAAAGATAAACTGAGGCTCATATTAATTTTGCACTCACGGCTACAGCTAGCAAGGAACAGGAGCCATTTTTCATGGGAGGGATGAGTGAGAAGCAAAGGGCAAGACCTCTGGTTTGCAAGAAGAAATTGAGGTGACTGAAGGTTGTAAAACTGTTTTCAGGGTTCCACCCCTCTTCGAATGAAACAATCTGCCTGGGAGGGATCAGTGCTCCTGCAGTTGGGCCTTTTTCTTTCTGGTATTGGAAGAGGTACCCTGCTTGCCTGTCTGCTCCCCCTAGGAAGCTAAACTAAAGCCTGTCACGTTCTCACACGCACAAAAGAACTTAGCCGTCCTGGTGGACAGGCCCAGTAACACCAGACTACTTTTATCAATATCCTTCTCTCACAAATATAATCACCAAACACTTGAGAAAAATCAGCAGCACACGACTAAATAACCAAAGTGAATATATCAATACATCCTAAAAGAAACTGTTAACTTCAAAACATCTCCAGAATAAAAGAGCAAGACAGTGCATATATAAAAAACAATAGACTGCTCTACTGAAATTTAAAGTGAACATATGCCCTGGAAGGAAGAAAAAAGTGACATTTTCTATAAAGTTTAAAAAGCTAGTGATGGATAAGGGGCAAAGTTTAAACATAAAAGAATCCAGCCCAATTCTTCCAATCCAAGCTCCATAAAGAGAGCAGAAAAAAGTGAAAAGTAAAATTCTCAGCAATGAAGAAACACCCGTTAAGACTTCAAGTTAAAAAGCAAAATAAATAAATGAAGACTTATGCAGCCTCACGTAACTCTGGAAAACCCACTAACAAAAAAATCTGAATGCCTAAAAAAAAAAAGATTACCTACAAAGGAAAAACTGCATTCAAATCAGACTGTTTCAAGCAACATGGGATACTACAAAACAATGGAGCAATACCTCCACGAGTTCTGATGGGACTGATGATGAAACTATTTTCCCATATGCAAGACTGTTAACAGTTCATGTACCCTTTTCTGAAAACAATACCATAGAATATACTGCAGCAGCAAGTACAACAGCGAATCTAAGAGGAAGTTATGGGAACCTAAGAAATGGAATGGAATGAGAAAAAAAGAATTCTAGGATGACAAGAGTACACAGAGCATTAAATATGATTAAACAACCAGAAGAGCTAAGTAAAAAGGTAATTAGAAACACAAAAATATCAAAGTTAGGGTTCATATTTTACCAATGGCATGAATCTAAGCAAATGAAGGAACATTAAAAAGAAAAATTTATCTCTACCTTAGAATTTTGTCTTTCAACGGCCACAAGATTTGTCAAATTAGGATTATCTGTGAATCTAGGTACATTACTCATTATAAATGCTACATTTTGGCTATCTTCAGTCTAAAAACAAAATATAATCAGAGTGTCATAAACCTAACAGAAAAGATGGAGCTAACAGGAATTGGGAGATGAAGTGTGCTGCTTCCTCATCTTATATAGTGAGGAATGAAAGATACTAAAATTGGTTTAAGTAATGGCTTAAGTGTAATTTAAGTAATAACTGAATTTAAAAGAACAGAATTAGTGTAAACTACATTCCTCACAAGGGGTAGAGAAATACTTCTTCAATTTAGTAATTAAAAGAAATTTAAGAGGTAACCACTTTAAGAATCAGTCATCTCTGTGAATTGACTAGGGTGTAAAGAGTAGACTTTCATATCGTATATTATTTGAATGCTTTTTCACATCCTGTTTTCCAGGTCTTTTAAGATTTCTTTAAAGTACTATCAAGATAAAAACATCAACTAAGCATATAAAAAATAACCTTTTCCCATCACTATTCAGACTAGGAGGTATACATATTATAGTGAGACAATGGCTTAAATTCAGAGCTACCCTTTTCCAGTGATTGAACTTCAGCCACCTACCAACTGCAAGGTACATAGTCTGTTCATACGGATACAACCATTGCTCTAAATTACTTAAGAATACAGTATGGATTACTCTTAGAAATAGCTGTTGTCTTTGTAGTTATCTAGCTTTCATTACTTATCCTCATCAAAGTGCTCTAAAAAAACTTTATGCACCAAAAACCAACTAGATTCTTCATCGGCAAAACAAGAATTAATCTTAAAGTACCCCTTCCTCGTATAGAAATGAGTACAGACAGGGTTTGTAGGTCAATACTGTCATGTTCAGCAGCTTGAAATTAAGCTGAACATCAGCATAAAGGAAAACTGCTGGGCTGGGTTGTTCTAATAATTATATTAGAAAAAAAAACAAAGCAGTTTAGAAATCTCAAGACCAACTGTTCCTTTAACTTCACAATAATTTTTTTTAAATGTCAGGTGGGCAGTTTAAATGCGGATCTTCAGATTAACTTACAACTATTTCATGCTCTTTAATTTTTAAAAGCTTTCCATATAAATTTAGTTCAAAATGTTTGATTCCTATTTCTAGCTAACATGCCACAATTAAGCCTAATTCAGCAAATGAACTAAATTTCCACCAATCTGAAATATATTTGGAATATTTTTAAATGCCAGCCTAGCACTACTCTGATTTCCCTGCCCTGAGGAGCTTCCACTCTAAACCAAAAAATCAAATAACTTTAAAGAACAAGTAAGTAGTATTTAAATAGACTGATCAAAAGACAGACCCTAACCAGGGATAAGCCAAAAAAAAAAAACTACTACAGAATCTGCTGCTGGGCCCCTAATTTTGTTGATCTGTCCTAAATGCTAAATACATCTTCAGAAAACCAAAAGACCAACTCAGATTTAGAAAAAGCTTTTTCATCATGTTTTAATTCCATTTATAAATGAATGTGAAGATGGAGTGCCTAGAGGGAATTACACCTGTCAATGTTGAGGTACTCCTAGAAATTCAATTTCTGCAAATTCATGTTTTACTATTTCAAGACAAAAGGGATATAAATTTTGCCAAAACTAGTGTATTACATGTGGCTGCAGAAAACTGAAGTGTATTCCAATTTTGATGACCTTTGACATATTGCCATTTCTGATTTTCCTCCAAGCTCATTCCAAATATTAAATATACTGAGAAATACTATATATATGCTTTTCTAGTTCACGTTAAAGCTATTTTAGAGACCTAATTCCTAATGCTTCCAATTGAAGCAACATGAATATCAACATACTAAAGATATTCTTAAAAATGAAATCATAAGTGTTTCTTTACTCATGACAAAATAGATGTATCTAGTCTCAGTAACTCTGTGTTCAAATGATGCAATACTGACCATTTTATAATTCCCATAGGAAAAAATTGGGACTCTGAAGTTCAAATACAAAATTGTTGCACGAATGCCACAATATTCAAATTCCGTAAAATTAAGAACCACATCAGAGGTGATATTATTTTTGGTATATTTCTACACTTAGAACAGATTTTGTTAAAAAATTTTTAAAAGATTGGATTTTGGAACCTATGACTCTTTTCTACAGATTTTGTATTACTGTGAACAAGTCTTAGTTATATTCTTTATTAGTTAATCTATGGTAATGGCTCATCCACATCAAAACCTTTGCCCTTTTACCCTGAAAAAGTAAAACTGGTTATAGTTCATAAGCAACAGAAGACGGTAATTCCCTTAGCCTAAAATTCTCTCTAAAACAAGTTGATTTTGTTATATGTTCGGAACAGATAAATGCCACAAAGTCTAGAAATGAAAATTCATTAATATTACAGATAGCAGCCTATGTAACTCCCCTCCAATTAGAACTTGTTTTAAAGCATTTCATTGACAAATTAAAAATCAGATGTTCACTGAAGCTTGTAAAATGCCCTTATCTTGATCCTACATTTTAGGAAACAGTAACACCTGAAGAACTGATTTCCACAGTGGTTTATTAGGACTTCTCTCTCAGCCAAAATGTCTTATTCATCAGTCTTGACTTCAACAAAAGAAAAAGTACTAGTTTGGCATCTGCGTAGGCAACATAAATGATTTACAAAATGCCCTAATGGTTAATTTTTCTGGCATAAAACTGTGACTGCTCTGAAATGACAAAAGCTTTTCATTAATCAGCATACATTTTGGTAATCCTAAATACAAACTGAACTCTACTAAGTGACCTAAAAGGATTTTTGTCCTGAAGTGGCCAGTACTACCCCTACTGCCCTGCCCCTCCCTTAAAGAAACCCAAGGGCTATGAGCTAACCACCGCTCTCCCACCACCACTCACAAATGCAATCACAAGATCCCCACTCTTTGATAATGATTTGCCAATTTAGTGTAATGAAACATTTAAACTGAGTTCACCTACCTAACTTCAACTGCAGTCATCTAAATGTGCAACATTTTAAATAGACCCATTTACTCACTCCCCTTTCCTGAATTACTTGCAACCTCTATCTCATTTCCAAACCTTTCAGCAAGTGACATTGACAATGAAATACTGCACAGTAGAGGCATGTAAATTACCATCAATTTCATCAAGTCCACTGGCATATGTGACCACAGAATATTTTCATGATCAATTAAGATTAAGTGAGGACCAACATTGTACATTTATTCTATACATCTCCCCATTATGTGCTTGTATAAGAGTTCTTGGGGAATTTATTTTTACCATTGTCTAGTTATTTTGAATGTATGGATAATTAAAAGGCGAAAGAGCTCTAAAGATTCCAAGTGTCTATTTAAAAGCTGTTAAAATGAAAAACGAAATGGAGGACACCCACAATAATTCTTGGACTCCTGGAGATCCTAAGACATGCTACAAAAATAGGTCTTTATTCTTAGGAAAATATAGTCAGAGCTAGCTTCCTTATGCTATACATAAAATCTTAACATCAGAGGCAGTACAGATAGTACAGATAGTTTTTGAACTGATCTCCAAACAAGCACAAACCCACTATATGTTGAAAAGAACAGGTAATTTGAGGTTTTTGGCAAAAGACAGTACTTCACACATCTAATCCAAATCAAAGAGCCTGCAGACAGTTTTCAGGGAAATGAAAGGAATGAAATAAATATAAATTCTATGGATAAATAAATGTAAAAGACAATTTAAATAAGCTAACAGAACTATTATTTTTTAAATAAAAATACTAGTCAGGTACAAGCTTTTGTTTCTCAATGCCAGACTTCTAAATGTTTATCAGACTACTGTTAATATCATTAAAACTCTAATCTTAGACCAGAGCATTAGTTATAATACTGTTTTGCATTTGTAAAAAAGATTTTTTTCCAACTGAATGCTTCAAGTCCTGAAAAAATATTTTAGGTATATTACTGAAGGCAGACTGTGGTGCTAACAGAACTTGTATCTCATGTACTTTAAAAAGGAACAGACCAAAAAGTCCACCTACTAATTTGCCCACAGTTAAAAATCTTTGAACATTGGTTTATAATCAGCATCTTTAAAAAAGTAGTGGCATGCCCTATTGAGTGGTATGATTACTGAGTAATTAATACTATATACCATCCCCAAAAGTCTGTTCATTTTATGTATTGTTTAATTTTTCGTTTTATACCTGCCACTGAATTCCTATAGTAAGATTAAAAAAAAATTTTGATATATATCATTGGGGAGAAAATGGCCATGGTGGGTATTCTTGGAAGTTTTAGGAACCTGAGCAATCATTTACTCTAGGATTATCTCCCTCTCCTATGTGCATGAAGTCCTTCTACACTTTTTAATTTCTCCCCTTAAACAGTACATGTCTAAAACAAGGTGATCTTCTGCCTTTTCTGATCAACAGTGACTTTTGGCATAGTAGTCAAAAAAGCTGTTCTGAACGTGACAATTTTGCCCACCTAGCATGATGTTCACCCTGCTATTAAATAAGTTTTTTCAATTATTTTATATACAAGTGAATACCCAAGATCACCCCATCAATCCATTTGTTATTCATATTTTATGAGGAAAATATATTTTGTTAAATCTGACTTGGAGTAATTGGTAAATTTCTCAAGATGCAGCAACTGCCATCATGAGTGTGCAACCGCTTTTTGTGCTCAATCTCTCCTTCATTTCTGAAATCTGATTCAGTTGCAATGGCTGAAAAATCTTTCATGAAAAGTATGTCTGGGATAATATATTCAACACAATTTTCTCACAAAGCAACTTTCTGAAAACTGATTAAAAGAGATGATCACTTTTGATCGCCAAGTAGTCTGCAGAAACAAAATCTTGCGTCTGTTTTGGTTAGGTAACTCAAGTTATTTAACAATCAGAATGCTTTAAGGATACATTTTTCACCCCAAGGAAGGGACTTGACTCTTAGATTTAAGACCCGTTCCTTGACAAAATGTACAAAATTTCTTTAACTTGTCATCTGTCCATTCTTTGAAGCTGTCAAAGCCAAGAACCCATAAACAAATCACAAATAGCAATAACCTACATTAGTTAACATTCCCCTTTTAACATGTTGACATTTTTACTAAAGGATTAGTTATTTTGCATTTCCATTTCTCATATCCCATGACATTCCATATAAATTGCATTATTGCTTTATAGGCCACACAACATTCAAAAGTATGTTTATATGCATTGCCTGTTTTCCTTGATTTCTGATAAGAGTTTGATACTGATTTTACTACAGAAATTTAAGTTTGAAAATACCAGTTAGTATTTCTTCTCAACTTAATTTTTCACATCACTAATCACTACATGCATATTTAGCTCTGATTATATTGCTCAAAAACTGCACCCATTATCAGAACAGTGCAAATGATATTTAATTTTTAAATTATAATGGCTTGAATTCAAAGTTATTCAAATGAACACTGTCAAGTAATTTCACTTGAGTGTGTACATTTCATCACCACTGTTTACATTACCCATCAATTCTTCCCAAGTTCTTTTTATCAGTTTTCCCTCCCAAATCCCCAAACTAAGAATGCCAAATAGTCTTAGACACCCACAGTTCCGTATTTTAATGTTTTAAGAACACATTTGTGAACTCACAAAAATGTTCATCTTTCAACTTTGAAAAGTAGTTCTTACTTAAGCCAAACAAACCCGTCCTAAAATCCCAACAAATAATTCTGAGAATTAACTTAAACACCTTGACAGTGTCCCTTAAAAAGGGTATGACAGTAAAGTGCCAATAGGCATGGCAATGACCTCTTTGATGGGATCATTTAACTCCTTGGAACTGGGAAATGCCAGCACCAAGGATTACACTGAGATTCAATTTTACTGAAGGCTACATTTAGTTTACCCACTTTCCACAACCTATTATACTCATTATATGTTAGAATGAAATGTAAATGTTTTGTGTAGCCCTCAAACTTACACTAAGATTTGAGAGAGATGTACTTTAAAAAAGCACGGGGTAATATATAAAATCAGTGGCAGAAAGTTTCATTAAGCACCAGGAACTAATTTTTGTCACCCCATACTCATTTTGTAGTTAAGTTTCAATAACCGGCAAGGCACATTTACATATATTCCAATGAATACTTATTGACAAATTTTAAATTACACTCTATGTCCCAGCTATCCCAGTAACTGACATACAACATACTAAAATGGTTTATTAAGGTAACATAAAAAAAAACCAATTAATGTGAAACATACAAGCTATTGGCAACCACTATTCTAAAATTATGTAAGTACAAATAAACATACTGAAATGTGTGCAATTCTAAGTTTTTAAACCAGAATATTTCTATACTAACACACATTTATATTAATGACACATAAAAAAAATAAAAACTTTATTACAAAAATAAGTTACACTCGCCTCCAGCTTACAGTATAAAACAATTTTA
>NW_006494614.1:11987507-12007507 GCF_000325575.1 Pteropus alecto | reverse complement strand
GCAGCAGACTGCCTTGGTGCAAATCAATCCCACTACTTACTAGCTATGTGACTAACCTTGGCCAAGTTGACCTCTGTGCCTCGGTTTCCTCATCTCAAACTGAGGAATAGAGTGTACTCAACACAAAGGAACTTAATGAGGACTAGGTAGCAACGTGTGCTATAGTTTTTTAAATTAAAAAAAAAAAATAGTGAATGACTACAGCAAGTTAAAGTGCAGGTATTGCATGCAGTCATCCCATTTGGGCCTGTTCTTTTCTAATATCAACAGATGTACTCACATTCCCCACCTTTTAGTACCACCCTCCATCTACCAAGTCATAACTAGAACTGCTAAAATCACAGATTAGAAATCTAATACAATCTCCTACACTTATATTCTATCACTGCACTAATAAAATGTAATCAGTTAACTGTCTTCTGAAGAGATATCAAAGTTATTTTCACTGCGTAGAGTATATTCAGGAGTTTGAGAATACAGCATAAGTCCCCCTCACCCTTCAAGCCCTAGCTCTTTGTTCTTTTATACTATCACCAAGCCTCAAGTAAAAGTATGTTTCTTTAATCCTAGAACAAGTATACATAGATCACCTAGATAACCATGGTACAAGACATTTTGCATAATTTAATCTGGCCTCCTTTTAAAACTAAACAAACTGAGGCTCAGACCTTGCCAACTTGTCTAACTGCACAGCCAACTGCAGAAATTAGAACTGGATTACTTCCTTGATTGTGAAACAGACATAAGCTGAAGTTCCCCATCTCTTCTTTTGTATCCCACCTAAGGCAAGGAAGAGAAAACTGGCCTAATAAAGTAGTGATTTTCGTTCCTACAACAAATAGTAGTTATCCATCTTACTCCTCCGAAATCCATTATCGACCTATATTTTAAAGCTGCCAACTTCTTCCTTACCCATTTCCTTCACTGTTTTAAAGAGCAAGTAATCCCTTTATAGATGTTCTACTAATACAACACATTACACACTTGTTTTCTCACCTCAATAACTATGTCGTTTTAACTACGTTGTTTGCTTATTTAACTATATTCTCTTATTCCATTTTTTAAAACTCATGCATAGTATGTGAAATCTTTGAGATGGTAACAGGCATTATGTATTGGTAAAGAAGTCTCCGATACAAAGGAAACAGTTTATCACACTTGGAGGTTTAACATTTCCTACCTTTTAGAAGAATCTCCACCTTTAACCAATTATATTATTAAGACTTGTATAGCTAATACTTAAAACATAGTCAAGAGCACATTTTGCAAAAGATATAATAGTAAATATCCTAGATTTTTATTTATTATACAAAATTCCCATTATTTCAAATTATTATTTTCACATTATAGTCAATAGCAATATATCAATAAACATTTCTTTATATTCCTGGCACTTCTATGTGCCTCAGAGGTTTCAAGTCTCCTTTAAAAGGTAGAGTCATGTTATGGATTTGTTTAACAGGTTTGAGCAACACCTATTAATCGCCAGTTAATCTACCAACATTAAAACTTATACAACTTACATTTGATTCTTTGCTGCTTGCCTCTGAGCTTTTCTTTCTTTCCTTTTCTGATCTGGTGGCTTAGCAAAAACAATTTCAATATTTTCTCCCTCCAAGTCCTTGCCGTTCATTTCTTCCATAGCCTTAAAAAATTACGTTTTGATCAATATGAGGACTTCAAAAACAATTGATTCATTTAAAGTTAAAAAATCATTTATCAGTAATTTTGAAAAGATGAGACAAAATAGGATTCTTTTTTTTATTCGAAGATCCAGCTTTTCAACTAATATTTTTGACTTATACAATTTGGTAAGGCCAATAAAAGTTAGCTTGAGTAGATTACCTGATGCCTGAGATTCCTTCAATTTTTTTAAAACATTCTGATTCTAGGATGACTAAAAATGATTAGTCTAATTTAGATGCCTATAATAATTCCCCGTTATTTACCTTGACAGCACCGTCTCGTTCATCAAAATGAATGAAAGCATAATCTTTTAGTTTCTTCACTCGTTCCAGTTTCCCAAACTGACTAAATGCCTTTTCTAAAATCTCTTCTGTTACGGTATTGGCAAGGTTGCGTACAAACAGCACTTTTACCTGAAATTTAAAAGAAAACATAAACTCCCTGCATATTTCCAAAGAGTTCAATTTCCAACATGCCATCACCCACCCTGCAACTTCGGAAACAACCCATTAGAAGAATATCAGAAAAATAAAAGACTAAGTTTTCATCTGGATAAATACCAAAGAGCATGACTGTTGGATCTAATGGGCAAAAAACTTGGACAGACATCTCACCACAGAAGATATATAGATGGCAAATAAGCATACGAAGAGATGCTCAACATCACGTGTCAGTAAGAAACTGCAAATTAAAACAGTGAGATACCACTACACATCTATTAGAATGGCCAAAACCTGAAACACTAACACCATCAAATGCGAGGATATGGAGAAACAGGAACACTGGTGGTGAGAATGCAAGATAGTACAGCCAATATGGAGAAAAGTTTGGGAGCTACTTATGAATATACTTTTACCATATGGATCCATCCATCGCACTGTTATTATTCACCCAAATAAGTTAAAAACACATCCACACAAAAACCTGCATGTTCATAGCAGCTTTGTTAATAACTGCCAAAACTTGGAAACAACCAAGTTTCATTCCTTCTGTAGGGGAATGAAATATTCAGAGCTAAAAAAAAAAAAAAAGATCTATCAAGTATGAATAGACAATGGAGGAAACTTAAAAGTAAATGTAAATAAAAGAAGATAAGCTTTAAAAGTTACATACTGCATGATACCAATTATATGACATTTGGGAAAAGGCAAAACTATGGAGACAGTAAAAAGATCAATAGTTGCTAGGGGTTAGAGGGGAGGGAAGGATGAATAAGCAGAGGAGGGAGGATTCTTGGGGCAGTGAAACTATTCTGTATGATACTATAAAAATGGATACATGTCATTCATTTGTCAAACTCAAACAATGTACAACATTAAGAGTGAATCCCAATGTAAACTATGGGCTTTGAGTTATAATAATGTGTCCATGTAAGTTCACTCATTGTATCAAATGTACCACTGTGGTATGGATACTGACAGCAAGGGAAGTCTGCATGTGTGTAGGCAGAGGATATATGGTAACTCTGTACTTTCTGCTAAAAAAGAAAAACAAAAAACACCATATGCTTTGTAGTTTTATTTAGTAATTATTTTGCAATGAAAATAAAGGTTACTTCCTAACAATGTGAATACCATGCCCTATGAGATAGCTGTTGAACATTTAACACAATACAGGTGGTCAAAACTAATTAGGACCTGCTTTTAAAATCTTAAAGGGGGAGAGAGTTCAAAATATTAAGGTCAATTCTTGCAATCTTGTATGCTCCTCAAAGGACAACTATAAAATGTGCCCTTTTTTGGCCAAGAAACTATCGCTTCCTCCTAACACATGAAAGAGCATACAAATTTCTTAATAAGAAGTACTAATAACCCAATGAGAGCTTAATAGGCCAGAGAAAAAAAGAATCCAAACTATCTTCATCCTCAAGACCACTCATCCTTTCATAATATTCACAGTTCTAGCATTTTACTCTTCTTTTGATTTAAGTGAACTAGTTGTAGTTGCTAGCCTATAACCATTAATAGGGATTCTTAAAGACAAAAAGGTAGAATAACTTAACTGCAAACCATTACTGAGTAAAATGTTGACTCAAGAGATGTTTGTTCTCATAGGATGTCTCAACTGACTGCTGAAGCAGGATACCTAATAATAGCTAAACCTTGTAACTGCAGCAGCTCTGCTGAGGCCAGTACAGTTCACTATTTTTAGGAACAGGACTTTTAACACAAAAACCATGTAAGCTAATGGCGCCATTCTTAAAATCTCAAATCGCTCTTAAAATCCACACAAAAATAAGCGAACCACCTCCACAGCATGTAGGCTAATTACTTCATCATGAGTATGACAGCTACGCAATTATGGCCAAGTGTCCATAAATAAATTTCTATACTCATTCTCCATGCACATGGTACTATTTCTGGTATATGGCCTGAATAAAGAATGTTTTCCTCACTTTCAAAAATGGTTAAAAAAAAAAAAAAAGTATACAATTCATTTTATGCTTTTTCTCTATCTAAAGTCTTCCCCTTCCCCCTCTCCCACACCAACCCCTTAAAAAATTTAACTTGACTGCCATTACCTTTGCCATAACCTCGGGATCAGGATCTTCTATAGGATCAGCCCATTCAACAGTTCCAACATTTCCCCAGACCTTGACTTTACCACTCATTAACCTACGCCTTGCCTGAGCGGCTGTTTTGTGATCTTCATATTCAAGAAAGCAAAAGCCTCTGTTTTTTTTCTTGTCGTCTGGTTGGTGGTATAAAATGACGTCTGTAAGACCCTCTGAAAGTAAGCAACCATTCCAGAGAAATCAGATAAAATGACAAGCAAGAAGATCAAAAGATTTATTTTTCTAATATTTGAATATCAAAATAAAAAATCATTTATCTTTAGAAGGAATTCTCCAGGTAATTTACCTAATTCACACTTTTCAAATGTTCCCAGCAGATATCCCTATTAAAGAAAATATATTCTCTTAAAATAAACCTAAGGAGTATTCTGCTTCCATTAATGATAAAATTTTTACACAACTGCTTTAGAAAAATGGCAGTATAAGTCAGACGTGGTTAGATATTTTTCTTATTATACAAGTAAACACCAAAACTTTTTAATGACACTTTCCTAGCCTCAGATATCAGTAGCTTTATTTCAAATAAAATAGAATATATCAGTTATTACATAAGAATTTCAAATGTCCCTGGAGACTAATAACAGGTGGATAATTTGCTAAACATTCTAGGCACATGAAAATATTTTCTAATAAAAGCAGCCTGTCATTTAGAAACATAAAAAAAGGCTTTACAGTTCAAAGAAATCATACCACATTGACTGTATAATCTCTGCTTATATCAAGAGTACTTATTCCTATAATGTGGAAAATCAAATCACTTCACATCAAACAATCCTAACAATCTCAACTACCACCTAGAAATGCATACAAACCCACAAAGAAATACAATCTTCCAAACAAGAGATGTACAATGATTCTGCATTCTGAGTTCAAATCCAATTGCATTCCTTACCAACTACATAACATTCATCAAGTTATTTCCCAAAAACACTTCGTCTGTTTCCTTATCTGAAAAATAGTTACCTATGTCATATGGCTGTAGCAAGAATGAGTCAATAAACTGTAGTGTTTAAAACAGTGCTTGTCACATAGAAGTATGCAATTACATTCAGTAAAAAAAGTCATACCGTACCTCCTTCCAAATAAATCCAACTTACCTGTTACTTTGCTAAATTCTTCGAGAATCTGTTCCTTGGTTTTACTCTTAGGAATAGAGCCCACAAAAAGCCTATTGTTGGCAACTGAGATGCAGACACCAATGTGTTTTCCAGAACGAATTTCATGATTATTATACTGAAAGGGAAAAAAGTACACGATGTTTTTATACTTATAAATCCTATTGTAAATGCTTATTTTAGAAAGCTATGCATATCCTATACACTAATGCAAGCTTTTAACAAATTAGAATTTCAACATCGTGTTTCTCAAGAATTTATCATTTAAAAAATATAGTTACCATTAGGGTGCTGTATGAGAAAATTATAATCTAAGACAGATACAAAGACTGTACTGACAAAACATACTGAACAAGTTTATGGATTAAATTAATGCAAAAAAAAAAAAACAAACCTCAAGATCTTGAAATTTAGGAAACTTATTATCACTAGGAATCAGGTCTGTAGGAGCTTACATTCAAAATGGCTGATTCCACAATACTTTAATTTCTATTTAAATCTAATCTGTCAATCAGTTATCCTCACGCAAATACCAACAAGCTTTCTGCCTTTCTGTTAACCAGAATCTATTTTCCCATCTCCCCTTAACCTCTTAAAGTTGCAATGATGGATTTTCAGCTTCAAATAAACAAGTCTAAAAGGAAGAACCCTGTTAGTCTGAATTCAACCTTACTTTTCCCCTCATTTTATTTTCATTAAGCCTGCAACAAAGTTGGAGAAAAACAAGTGCATTATAGTAAAAGTACAGAAGTAACTATAAAACTACAGTAAAAAGTAAACTTAATATTCAAGTAACCATATCCCATAAAAGGGAAAACACAATCTGTCAAATTGGCAAATACTGATTGGTAGCAATCAGCATTATTTACAAACCAAAGTTCCAAAGATTCAAGTTATCTAGAAAAGTGGATTATATACATATTACAGTTAAAATCACCTCAAAATTTCAAAGTTGTAATAATGGTGGCGGCAGCAGCAATAATTAATCTCCCTCACACTTGGCCTCAAAATATACCTTTAATGTACATACAAGTGAACCTATATAACTCAAGAATCAACATGAGTTTCCATACAACTTACAGAACAGCCTTATGGCAAAAGTTAGCAAAAGGAAAACCATCCCTTTCCCTATTATTCCCATTCTTGCTAACAGGTGTAAGAGAAAACAAATTCAGAAAATTGATCCCTCCCCGTCCCTCTCTCCATCTGTAGACATTCAAATTAAACATAAAGCTCAAACATCCTTTATCCAGTTCAGAACAGCTGTACTTTCTACTCCCCTGACTCAGTTTATTCAATCCACGTCTTTTGGTCATCATGATCCCAGGACTCTCTATTCTCTACACTTATGCCAGAGACTTTTTTTTTTCAATAATCACAATTTTTACCCATTGAAAAAAATCTCTTAAAGGTAAAGTTCAAATGCTTGGACATCATACAAGTCCACTCTAAAATCCCTAGCACTTCCTCTTTCTCGCCATAATACTATAATCTTAAGCTATTTACATCATTTCTCAAACAGTTTCAGACTGCTAAGCCTCCGAATAAAATGCTTTCCCTGACACTTCCACCATCCAAACTCCTCAGCATACTTGTAGTATCCAAACTTCCACCATCCAAACTCCTCAGCATACTTGTAGAGCTCAACCATCAAAATACTCTACAATCCCTAAATCCTATAAAGGTAAACAAAACCACCATTCTATATGTTAACATAGACCAATAGTGCTCAAAGTGGTTTTACCACCCCAGGGGACATATGACAATGTCTATATACATTTTTGGTTGTCAACTAAGGGTGGGAGGGCTTGCTACTGGTATTTATTGGGTAGGTTGAGGCCAGAGATGTTACTGAACACCCTGTAATTCACAGAATAGGCTAGCGTGACAAAAAATTATCTGGGGCTGAGAAACTGTGTCACAGTTTTCTCATAACATTTATTTAGATCAAAAACTTCTTAAAAGCAGAACTATACAGGTTACCTGCAAATAACAGAGCTATGGATGAATCCATCATTGCATGAGATTACAGACAAGTAAATTACAATACCCTAAATTCACAAATAAGTTAACCTAACAATAAACAATAAATTGTTTTAAGACATGTATATTCCCTAGATTTTTTATAATCTAGCAGCAAATAGATTCGCAACAAATCAATGGCTTTCAATCTAGTCTGTAACTCCAGGAGCTAACAAAAACAAAATATCAAAAAAAAGAATGGAAGGAAATAGAGTGTTTAAAGGAAGAAATACAAGTTATTTTGAAGATAACAGGATCTGGTAAAATTTTTCCTCTTTTTCTATTTTCATTTCCAAATGTTCTAAGAGCAGGAGCTATTTACTATAATACCTAAGTTAAAAAAACAAGCTTGTAAAAATATTAAAATTCTTGGTAATATCACTTCCATCAACATTAATATAACAAAATAGTAATAATGACTGTTTCCATTATTATTTCCAGAAGAAAAAGTTCTTTGCTTCTAATCTATAACTAGCCCTGCTATGATTACTCAAGGAAGGGTAAGTAAAAGATGTATTTAGGATGGCTATAATCTCTGAACAATATTAATGACATGACGATTTAGCAAGATTTATAAAGTAAACTACAACTCATCCCTTTTAACTAAAAAAGAAAAAAACAAAAAAAAACACGAGATAATTTTAGCCAACTCATGAGTAAATTGGCTCTCCAATGAAAATAAGTCATTAAAGGAGCAAAGGCGACCCTCTGAACATATTATTCAAATAAAGCAAAAGTACCTATAAACAAACATTTTGAAGCAATGCCCGATCTCCCATCTACAGATTAGGCACGCACTTTCACATGTATATCTGACTTAACTTTTCTCACTCTTTAAAGACTTTATCTATCACTTTCAATTCGAAACTAAACTTCATATCCCAGCAGGTCGGTGACAGATGGCAGAAGGGCATAACAAAAACTGTTCTGAACCGTAAGAGATTTTAATTTGCTAATAAACCCTAACTCTCAAGAATTAAGAATTAGTACATCAGGACACTATGATGGTTTCAAAAATTTTTTTAAATGAGGTCTTTCCAAACTCTAGGAAGGTGGGCACTGACGTTAAGTTTTAGAAATCTAGCTTTCAGATCCAGTACCAAAGTGAGGTGACCGAATAAAAGAAAGATGAACTGTGAACATTAATCAATGCTGTTTCAGTATTTCAAATACCAAAACAGGAATTGTATAGTTTGGAACATTTCTGTCAGCTAGGCTCAAAACATCAAGTCACTTTTTCCTTCCCTCATAGCTGGTCACCAAATCCCCCCAAAATTTAGCAATCTCAGATTTGGTGTCTGATCCAGATGTGGTTGCTTGGTCTGAACTCTTCTTATAGCAGCAAAGCCATTACCTGCCAAGCCCGTCCGCTTTATTTTTAAACATTTCTTAATTACAAAGTGTTCTTTATATTGAGCCAAATTTGCCTCCCTAAAAATTCTAGTGTCTCTTTCCTCCCCCCAAATGACAGCACTTCATATATCTGTACACAATGCTCATCATGACTCAACTGTTCTCTATGCTTGGCTAATCATTCCTTCCCTGATATTGGCAAACTAAAGTACCTCCAAGAGTGTCACCAAATAGTGACATCCAGTAACATAATACTGTACATGCAGAATGAAGCTGAGGTGTCTAGAATAAGCTGGAGACTCTTACTAACCTTTCACTTCTAGATACCATGCCTCTATAACATGTAGTCCATGATTACCTTAACTTATTTGGCAACCATACCACTCTGCTGACACACACTACAGCTTGTAATATTAGTTGTGTATGAGGCTTGTCTTTGTCTCTACTCATCTTGCTGCTGTAAACTATCTGTCCCAAGCTATAAAAATCTTTTCAAATCCTGATTATGTCACCCAGGACATTTATCACTATTTGCAGATTCAAGTCACCAAATGTTTCAAGGGTAGTCCAACTCTGCCCTCATTGAAATCACTGGTAAAAACTGGAATAGAACCTACAACAACATACTGCTACTACTACTATTTCTCTCTTAAAAATCTTTGACCTCTCCTCTTTCTATTGCTGCCTCTCCTGTGGCCTTTGTTTTCTTCATCCAAACATTCTTCATTATTCCACGATTTACATCATGTTACCTATACCAATGATCAACATTTTAATGGCACTATGCAACTCAACCCAGCAGTAATGACTAATGCTTTCTGGCACTGACTTTATACAAGTTTTATCTCCTACTTCTTTCCATAAAACACTGCTTCAGCTAGAATCATTTATTTTCTTCACTGTCCTGCTCAAATCTTTTTATCACAAACCTCTAACAATCCCAACGCAAAGCAATCTACCCCTTCATCCCTCCATTACCCTTTGAACAATCTGCTTCCACTTTCCATTACCCTTTGAACAATCTGCTTCCACTTTAATTGTAAACTCCTGTCCTGTAAATTCTAAATAGTTGAATCAAACTACCTTGTAAATATGCCCATAGTAAAAATTCTCATGCTAAACACACTAAATATCTGCTAAATTGCTACTAAAATATTTTGTGGGCCAATCCTGTCCACAGCTTGTTCATAATGTCTACACACGTTACACTGATATATATATATATAACCACTTTGGTGAATAAAACCATCAGCAACTATAAAACCATAATTTTTAATGTGAGTAGACATCAACTACTCAAATGTTTCTAACTTACGTAGGACTAATAGGCACTGCAACACCAGTAGCCCTAGGCTCCAATTCCAGCGGCATACCACACAAATATATATGCATAGTATAGTATCTGTCCTTCCCCCTAGCCTTTGTGACACCAAATACTACATATACTTCCAAATATCCCCCAGGGAGTAAAAGGTAAAGCTTCAACTCCCCCACCTGCCCCGCCCCAATCAATCTGCAATAATCCCTGTGACTGAAGGTAGCACAGAATAATTGCAAAAGGAAGCTAAAAAACCTTTAAACAGCAAATGGCCCATAGCTAATATGGGAATATTATAAATTATGTTGTAAATAATGGATTAGATGGCACTGGTCATCCAGTCAGGTTATTTATCCAGCACTTATTATACAGTGGGGCTGTTCTTCTAAATGTAGGGGAATACAGGTTTAAAAAAAAAAATTCTGATGGAGAGATAAGCAAATAATTTATAAAGTCAAGAAATAATTCTAAGTACACCCAAGCATTCTATTTGATCGTGTTCGAGATTACTGTCATGGGGCAGATGGGTGCTGCTCAGAGTCAGGAAAAGTCGCCTAAAAAGACTGATAAGGCGGCAGCATCTGTGATAACTGGTAGAAGTATTAGAAAGCAGAAGGTAGCCGTAAGATGGAAATGGTCAGAGCTTAGGTGGAGAACAAAATAGGCAAAGTAGAAAGGTAATAAAAAAAGAGTAGGAGAAAGAGATAAGAAGAAACTTATCAGATAGGGCCTCCTTTGGAAGCCATTATTAGTTTTCGGCATGGAAATGTTGTGATCTACGCTGCCAAATGGTAAGACCGTTAAAGGAGCCATGGAGAGCAGTGAGACTAGCTAGTTAGGCGGATTCTTTGAATGGTACCTTAGACCAGAGTGGTAACAGTGAAGATGGTAAAAAGGTTTTAGATGCCAAAAATATCTTGGCAGTAGAGAGAGGACTTCCTGAGCTCCTTCCAACACTACCTAAACTACTACATAAAGAATCAGTCTACCAGGTGACAAACCATACTGCTGGGTTTATTTGCTATGTCTACTTAACAAAAGGCACTCCTAAACAAACTTGGTATCAAACTAAAGCAGTAAGACCTCAGGCAAGCCAGCAGCCTCTTCTGCAGAATGAAAGTAATATCACTTATCTTGAACAAAGAGTTAAAGTGGTAATTTAAAAGTAATAATGTAGCATCTACCACAGCTTCTGTGCCATAGCAAGCACTCAAGTAGTAGCTACTTATTCACCTTTTCGCAAATTTAGATCTTGATTCCCTAGCTAGATTATCATCATTTAGAGATGAAATTTTTTATTCCTCCAAATACAAGGCAGATATTGGCTGGAAATAGGGTCATTTAAGAAGCCTGCAGTTGCTTTCTAACTTCACACCTCTTCTTCAGCTGTTAATATCAATTATCTCATTTTTATAATTCAGATGCCAATTTAAAATCTATAATAGCTTTTAATCTAGGAGAAAAATTGTTGAATCACATCAAAAAGGCCAAATACATAAACTATTATGATTTAAAGTATTCCTAAAGACACTCAAAAGTATAGGAAAGCAAAAAAGAGAGGGTGCTTCAATCTCGTCTGATCCATAAATAATGCAAAAGAGGCCTTTTCTCAACATCTGATTATCTACAACTAGAATGACAGGTCAATTATCTTACATAAAAAATCACCTTGAATAGAGCTGTAATTTGAGTAGACACTCATCTATGACACAATTAGGAATAGTTTTCAAAGTATGGTCCCTTAAGGAATATACTTGAGAGAGGTACTTATTTCCTCAAATAAATAGAAAGCACTAAAACATCCAACTTGAGTTTTCTATTTCTCCATAATGTTTCATTTCCTCAAAAGTCTAGTCCATTCTTTTACTGTTGAATTAAGGCAAATCTCTCAATTCTATTATTATCAAATTCTAGTCACAATAAAGCATCCTTTTTAAAAAAGCAACGGCTAACACATCCAATTCATCACATTGGATGTATACCACTCCCACTAAGATTATCTATGAAAAAGCACCAAATGCAAAGCCTCCTATTCATCAGGCATTAAAATATAAGCACACCCCCAGATAAGGACTCAAAATCACAAACCCAGGAAAAAAATGTTAAAAAGTTTAGGACAAAAGTTAGTTCCTAGACCAATCAAAACGGCTCTTCGGTTACCTATGGAAAACTTCTGCACTGCAGTTCAAAAACCTGACTATATTACTAAGTCTATACACTAAGCCTACAGCAATGCAATTTTAGACTACATTATTTTGTTAAACCAAGGCAACTGTCCAAACTGAAACATATTTCATGTGTATTTACTGGCACTCAAAATCATCACGGAGTTTCTCTTCATCCTATTATAAGCAAAAGTACTAGAAAGTAGTCCACCATTAGTCTGAAGATTACGTATCATCTCCCTCCAATGATTTTTTGTTTGAGTTTTTGTTTGTTTGTTTTTTTACAGCAGCAAAATAACAGCTTTATTGGAAGGGAGGATAAAGCAACAGTACACTTCCAGACATAGAAACAGGCCTGAGCAAGAGAAGTGTGGCTCAAGGGCCCAATGACCTTATCTTTACTATAAGGTTTCTGGAAATTATGTAGAAACAAGCTCTAATGAGGACCCCATAATTAGTGTATTTTGGTAGGAACAATTAAGCAGGCTACAAATGTTACTTTAATGATTCCTTTTAAAAATGTCAATAAATCATTACTCATAATACTAAGTAACTATGCTTAAAAAAATTAAAACTTTATATAGTAGATGAAATGGGCTAAATTCCATACTAGCTTTTTGTAGTAAGATACTACCCTCACTGCCTTCTTATTCTACACTTCTACATTGAAACTGCTACTTTATTACTACATGGCGTAAATGTTCTTTCATAAATTAAATTGAATGATTTATAAAGTATCTTTCCAGAACTCTTACTAAGACTTTAATTATACCTGAACTGCTTAAACTAAAATTTGGACAGCTCCAAGGTTACCAGTGAATGGCTCCCGAGAGCTAAACCCCCTCTGAAATAGGAAGCATTCTTTAAAAGGAAAAAATCAGCAATGATTTAAAAATACCTACACTACTGAATTCTTTTTTTTTTTTTTAAAGAAACCTATACTCTTCCAAGTAGCGTACTTTTCTAACGTTAAACCTTTATCATATTCAATTATACACACCAATGGAGAGATTCAAGCAATATAGAAAGCAAAGCAGAATATACTTTTCTTCTCCTTAAAGTATGCCTTAAAATGCAATATTTCTAATAGGGAAGAAAAAATAAAATTCAGGAGGAGAAATCTGAGGCCTTTAGAATTACTCATATAAGGCAGGCAGATAAAGCAAATTGAACAAACATCTGCCATAGTGAACCATTTACATGTCTTGGTTTGAAATTAAACCTCAGCATCTTTACGAAATATAGAAACCTGACTCACAGAATGTAATAAAACTAATTTGAGGAAGGGTTATAAAAGCCATGATTTGAAACTTTAAAACTTTTTAAGTTGGGAAAATAACTAGGTCCCCACATAACATTTGGTATTTTCAAATAAAATTTTGCCACTTACCACAAAACCATTTAATTCATTAACTAGAAATTTATCATCACAATGTCTCTGTGAAATATTTTTGAAAAAGGGATAACCTACATATGGCCAGAAACTATGGGAGCCCTGTCTACTACAATTACTTTCCTAAATCTTTTAACATTTCTATAAATTAAAAAAAATAACTAAGCCAGATGTTTCAAAGAACCAATAACTAGGAATTCTGCCATACTACCTTATGAATCCTGAATCCGATCAACTGTACATGCAAAAATACTGCTAAAATGTATATATACACAGAGAATGTGAAAGGCAATGCCTAATCAGCACTTCGTAAACCTTTGGTTAACCCTTAGGCACAATAAGAAAAAATCTGGCTTTAATTAAAGATAGTGAATATGAAGACTGAAGGAAATAAAAAACTTACCAGTTTAACAGCCTCCTGAGCTGCTTCTTTTGTACAAAAAGTGACAAACGCGTAACCTCTATTGAGACCTGTGAGTGGATCCATCATTAGACGAAGATCCCATATAGGTCCAGCTTTCTCAAATAATGGAACAAGTTCATCCTCAAATAGATCTCTTGGGATCTTTCCCACAAATATCTGTAAATTAAATATGAAGTAAAAACCATGGAGAGTTTCTTTAGGAAACCAGACATTTGTGCATTTACTACAAAAGGTACAAGTTTTTAGTTTCTTTACCTCAGTGCCAACAGAAGGCTGCTGACCTGAATAAACGGAATCTGGAGGTGGTCCTCCATACTTCCTCTGTCCAGTAGTCACATCAAGTGTGTAGCCTGTTCTTTCCAAGAGTGCCTTGAAGAATTCAAATGTCATTAATACATTTAATTCACAAGACCACACTCATGCATTTAGCAACTGAAAATCAAAATTAATCTTGTTCAAATCTTCCCAATTATCTTGGTAACATTCCCTAAAAACAGGTTTCTGGTGTCTTAGAATTTCCTCTCTAATGTACACTTGTAATAGCTCTAATTCATGGTGAAAAAATCTCAGGATCCTGTTCAAATTATTTGCTGGTCTCTGATTATTGAGTAGTGGCTTAGTGAACAAAAAAACTAACATTGATCCATCAACAACTTCCAAGGCACCATGTACCTATTTTGCTAATACCTCCTAAAAAAGATGACTGCACATTAATTTGGTTGAGTTTAATTCTCTCCTGAAGGAGGGAGCAGCAGGATAAGTTAGCTCTCCCAAGTCTGGATTTCTTACCCAATAAATTCCCTATACCCCACACTCCTAGGTACAACGATGCCATTCTGGGCATATGGCCAACCTTCACAGAAATTACACTCAAGTCCAGAAACTTAGGAGCTACAGGAAAAATAACCTCTTATTCATCTAATATTCAAGTACCATGCTTCACAGGACAGCATGGATCATTCAGAAAAAATGAGAGCCAAAATGACTTTTAAAACTTCATGAAATTGCAACAATGTGACATAGTATCTACATTTTATCTCCCTGAAAGTGAACTGTTAAAACTTACACAACTCATATTTACTCAGAGCATTAGGAGTTTCTCTTCATCCCTTATTATAGGCAAAAGTACTAGAAAGTAGTCCACCATTGGCCTAAGGAAAAAACCAAGAATTATTCCTCTTCTCCATCATCTCAAACCACAAAGCACAAAACTCATTTTCTAAGTAATAAAGCCAATCTAATAATTAGCTGATAAATTCTGGAAGAAAAAGAAATACCAGGCATATGACAAAACATCAAAATGCTGGTAAATGATCTGGGGTCACCTCAGTCTCTGCAAATGAAAATGACGAGACAGAGTTGAAACTTTCTACTCAAAGAATATTAAGTATTTATGAGAAAATACTGTAAATGACAAAAACAAAAAGGCCTACAAAGCACTACAGATATTAAGCAGTCTTTTTCTATTATACCCAAATGTTTGCTTAAAGGTGCAACATTGGGTTAGTAACAAAAATAAACTCATTTATTACTGTCACATAAACGAAATCATTAAATGGCTCATTTTCCCTTTTCCACATATGTAATTCCTATGCTTCTTTGCCCTTAATCTTTATATGACCTAAATAAAACCTTTTATGTCAAGCCCTAAAAACAAAAAGGTAAAACTTATTCTGTCGAACCATCTATAATAATGTCTCTGCCTTCTTGCCACAATTTAAGTCACTCCCTTTCATAGAACTAAAAAAAAAAAAACAAAAAACCCCACACACAAATTAAACCAAGTTTTTAATAAAAGTTTAATAATTCTAACTCCCAAATGTACATTTAATTACAACTGATAAAATTTCTGTGGAAAAATTAGGTTTATAGGTGAAACACAATTCACTCACAGCTAGTCCTGGAAAAGCCTCAAATTTATGGATGACATTAACAGCTAACTCCATATTCCAAGCTTTGCTCTTATCATACCATTAAAACACCACCCAACACCTAAACTGTCAATAACTGATTTATCTTAAACCATAACCTTTGGTTCAAGAGCATTCGCACACTGTATTAAGAGCACCAGGTTAAAACTAGTATGATCACCCCCATTTTCTATGAAATAAAAACAACAAAACTAAGTAACAACAAAACACAAAACCTAGATGAATCTGAGGCAATTAACTATTCTATACGATTTTAAAAAATAAAAAAATTAAATTCTACTCCCAGCCCTCAGTTTCCTTTTACATTTCCACACTGCTTTTTAGAAATGAACAATTTAGCCTTAATAATCCATAGTAATGGAGAGGGAAGAAGGCACTGTTAAAATTCTAAATCCATTTCATTTGACGTTTTGACAATCCTAAGAAAAGCAGTTAACTGCTAAATGTACACTTTCCACTAGTATGGAGTGAACAGATCCCCTCCCATTTTTGGTTCCAGTCAGTAAAAGCTGGATCTGCAGCTTTTCAAAAAGCACCTAAAAACATAGTAGATGTTATTTCCTTAAATTTTTTGTTTAAAATGCCAACACCACAGATTTAACTTCAGTAAGTGGATAACAAAAAAACTTAAAAACATCAAATTGTTTTAGAAACAAATAGTTACAGAAAAGAAACGTCAAAAAATAGTAATTAGAAAAGATTAGCAAACTATCTCATGGTCTTTAACTCTCAACATCTAAAAAAGAACACCCATCTCACAACCAAGGAATATTTACCAGAGATAGAAAATAGTTGAAAGAACTTTAAAATTGAAGGGAGGAAAAAGTTTTTTTAAGACATACCTTAATTTTTGCCTCATCTGGTCCTTTGCTAGAATCTGCTACTTTGGTCCCCTGTTTTTCTCTCTGCCTATAAGTCTTCATGACTCCACATAAAAAGGCACTTTTGTTCTGCAAAGAAAATTTCCAAACATATTTAATAACTATCTCATCTGTATCAATTATGTCAAACTTAAAGTATATCAAAACTACTCAAGTTTTTTATTCTTTTTACACTGACATTAATGTTACCTGAACATGAGAGAGATCACTGTCTTTAAACTGCTGAAGAACTGCCAATGCGCCGTCTTCATTGAATTCTTTTAAAGCTTCGATAGCTCGTTCATCTAAATCACTATGTGCAACCAGCCCTGGAGAAGAGAAAAATTAATTAATTGTCAACTTTTAACATTTTTGGACCTTTTAATTTTTTTAAAGAAAACACCACTGTTTACCAGTACAGATGCAAGCATGCCAACTAAGTATTCTTCCATTCCTCTTACTATCTATATAATGAAAAACACACATACTTTGGCCATTCTATACTGCACTGTAAACTAAATAAGGCCTCTCAACCACACTTACAATGAGTCAATTTCTCATCTTGTTCTGTGTTTAAGCCAGAAAGTTCTGAATACTAAGTATTTCTACACTAAATATATAAGCTTACAAATTCTAAAATCAACCAACAAAATACCGAGCATGACTAACAAACCTCTACTCCATTTCGAATAACCACTAGAAAAAAGAGCCACACCAAGACAAACTACAAGTCTATAGTTATCAAATCATTTAACAGAAATCCTACTACAAAAATACCCCCAAAAAGTCACATGGCCTGCTCCCAACACTGAGCAGCTGTTGCTACCATCATATACTTATCCATCTGGCCAGCCAGATTTTACCTAACCCTTCTTCCCTCCCTCTACATACAGTACACCTTACCTCTAGTTGACAACTATCACAACAAGGCAAAACAAAACTCCAGTTCCCACACTTATTGGAAACCACAAAAAGTTGCTATTTTAGCTCAAAGCTAGAAATCCAATAGAAAAATTTCATAATATAATTTTGCAAGTGTTAGTTCTTACCTGCAACGTAAATTTCATCTAGTTTTTCAGCAACTTTCTGTGGTAAACCAGCATCAAGCAATGTCTGAAAATTTTCTGAATGGATAACTGCAGAAGTAGTATCCATGGGCTCTTCAGTACCATTTCCATTAACATGTTCTGTAGCCATGTTTCCAGAGATCTGTTCAAACGCAATAAGCAAAATTAAACTAGGATCTTCAAATAGGGTAGAGGACAATATAAGAGCCCCAATCTTAACTTTCTCTACCAATTTCTTCACTAGCCAGCCTGTGCCTCCCTTTAGAGAAGCCTTAAAGTCACTATCGCCTGACAAGCCTGATTTGGAGCGCGGGACACTTATGTTTCCTCAGCACCACCCCTGACTCACCTGCTAACACTTCCTAGGAAAAACCACATTACAAATGGAGCCCAATCAGCATGGGACCAGCCAGCGTGCCACACGCTGCTGTGCCCAGAGAATGAGGTGTGTGGATAAAGCAAAGCTGGGCTTTTCCCTCTCAAAGGTAAACCCCCAAAGTGCGCGCTTTTCCCGCCTGCCCCTTATAGATCAGTAACAACAGTCAGCGAAGAACAAAGCGCTCACACAAGCTACCTTCCCACCACCCAATTTCTCCACCCTTCACCCCCGCATCCCAAAGCCCGCCCCCGACTCCGCACCCAGAGCGGCAGCCTCACCGCCGCGGCCACCAGGAGCCCATTAGAAACACGTGCTCTGCGCCTTCAAATATCCTACAACTTCCTCCAACGGAAACCCACCGAGTCCCCGGCCAAGACGACCATCACCGGCTCCCGACATCAATCCGAAGCCGCGGTCGGAGTTCCCGGAAAGCATCAGCAGCACAATCTCACCCCTCAACACCGGAGCCGCGTCGGCACCAGGCCACAGGCTCTCCCCGCCCCCCCAGCGCCGCCGTCTCCGCTGTGACACATGGCTCTCTCCGCCCCGGGCGCCGGCGACCCCCGGCAGCCCGCCTGCCCCACCGAGACCAGAGACGCGGGACGCAATTCAAGCCCCCACCTCTCTCCCGTCCGTACAGTGGCTGCAACGCCCGGGCCAGCTGTCCCACCCCCGGGCCAGGGCCGACAACCCGGCGGCGTGAGGGCGTTCCGCGAACTGCCCAACGCCGGCCGGACTGCAAGCACCACCCAAGCCCACCGCGCGGCTGCTGGACTGAACCGGCTCCTCTCCGCCCACTCCCACGCCGCGGCGACGGCCACGACAGCACCAACTCCGCCGCCGCTCGCGGTCCTCGCGGGCCACGGGGACGCGGGGGTGCCTCCTCCCTGGGGCGCAGCAGACAAAGCCAGAACGGCGGCAGCACATGGAGAAGAGGAGGAAGTGGCGGTGCGGGCCGCGGCCTACTCCCAAGCAGCCCCAGTCAACGTGCTCCTCTCCCCCTTGGAATCCATTTTCCAGAAAAGCCGGTTTCTCCCGCACCGCCCTCCCCCAGCTCACTCCACAATTGTCACTGAACTCCCCTCCCAGACCCGAGTCCTGGCGGTCGTTACCTCCCCGTTGGGCTGCGGCGGAGGAATCCTGTCCGAGGAGATCGGGTTGCGGAAAACGCGTGCTCGCTGCTCCCTGTGTCCGGCGCGAGTGGAGCTGTTGTAAAATGGCGGCCGAAGCTCACGCCGCTGGCAGCAAACCCGATCCAGTTCCACTCGCCTCCGAGCGCGCTCCCGGTGCGCGCGCGCGCCCGCGTGACCCCCCCCTTTCCCTCCCCTCCCTTCGCGCGTCCGCTCCTCACTCACTCCCTCAGCCCGTGCCCTCCTCCAGCTCCTCCTTTCCCCCTACAACCACACCACCAGCCTCTGTCTGCCTTGTCTCGGCCTGTCGTTTTCCCCTCCCTGCTCCTTTCCCCCACTGCTCCCACTCCCGTCTGCGGCCGCTCAAGCTCGAGTGGCCGCCTTTCTCCTCCTCGCTCGCACGCTCGTTGGCTCACTCCCTCCCTCTCTCGCTCTCTCAGCCCCGTCCCCCAGTCTCTGCCGAGTCGGCTCCTCTCTTTCTCTCTCCCGCGCTGACGTGACGACGTAGCCTACGCCTCGGGACGCGCGCCTGCGGTCTCCACCCTCTCGCCCGCCGCCTCCCTTGCTTCTCACCCCCGCGGG
>NW_006494614.1:11956608-11987130 GCF_000325575.1 Pteropus alecto | reverse complement strand
CCCCGCCCCCGCCCCCAGCGCGGCGGCCGCGCGGCCGTTCCAGGCGGTGTCCACGCCGCCCTCGCCCCGCGCTGTCCTCGCTCGGGGAAGCTGCAGGCGCACGTGTCCCCCGGGGCGGGGCGAGACAGACAATGGGGCAGCGGGGGAAGGGAGCGGCGTGGAGATCCGCAGACCTTTGGCTAAGCTAGCCGGCGGGACGCAAGTGCGGGAGTAATTTCGGGGAGACCGGGTCTCCCTGGCTGGACAATGGGACCTCCCAGGGCCCCGCGCCGCTTCGCTTTCGCGAGAACCTTGGACAGAGGGAGGGGCGTCCGAGGCTCAGACGGGGAAACCCCGGCCGCTTTTGAGAGGGGACGGGGTTGGCTCCGCTGGAGCGAGAAGCGGCTCCGGCCTTGGGATGATACGAAGGCCAGATTTGGAAGCGAAACCGCCTGGTATAGAGTTGTGCAATACTCCATTTCAGTCCCTGGCCTTTTAAGCAGTTAAGGGCTTCCTCATAGCACAGTTTGAGCAACTTGAAGCAGCACAAAGCTGCGTGATTAGAGCAGCTGTGAAGAACATATCTGTTTCTTTTCAAAATCCTTGGCAACTAAATCTTGTGTGAAGTGACATTTCCTTTGTAACCGGTTTACTAGGTACCCGAAAGACAAGACAAAGGCATTTGAATTTCGGACGCGATATGGATACTAATTTTATCCAATGCAGCTCTAATGAAAAATAATGTCCCACCGGTTTGAAAACAAGCTTATTTTTAAGAGCTCACTGTTTCCCTAAATAAGCTCAATGCTATGACAACCGATTTGTGGTTCAAGAAAAAGTTAGGTGAGCACTCTTCAAAGTGCTTAATTTAAGCACGTAAAATGCCAGGTTATTCTCATAGGTTCTTGGATCAAAACATGAAATACTTGACCAAAGTACTATGTAGCCAACCTGTTTAGGAAGGATCAGAGATCACTACTTAAAATCCCTTACTGTCAAACATGTACCTGCTGTGGTATTCAGGTAATTCAACAACAGAGATTTTCGCTCATAAACCAAAAGTCATAGATAATACTGTAAATGAAAAACAATCAGTGTTTAATATAAAAATGAGTAACCTTATAGATTAAAGAATGAAAATAATAGATTTGAACCATACAACGTTTTTTATTTAGACCTTCCTGGAAAATCCACGTTCCTTTAAGGGAGGAAAAAAGTGCTTCTACCTAGGTAATGTCATCTACCAAATGACCAAATACTTCCAAAGTAAAATCTCTAGCTCTAATTGCTTTGTCTAGCCACCCCCCTAGACCTGTATTTGCGCTTTCAGGCACTCAAAAAACTTAGGTGATCTTCCCCTAATCTTCCATTTCCAGAGTTCCCGTTTCAAGTTGCCCACTTGCATCCAGCAGCAAGCATTACCTGGAAACCAGAGTCATCCAGGACACTACCTTCTGCCTGAATGCCATTATCAGTTAAAGCAAGTCTTGTTAATTTTGTCTCCCTAATATATTTCCACTTCTCTCTCTGTTGCAACCAGGGGACAAGGCACCATCATTACCATTTCAACTAATGGTATATAGCCTCCTAATTCATCCACTCTTAGAGCTTTCCTAATCCATTCAAAACCCAAGTCTCTCTCTCTCTCCCTCTCTTCCTCCCTCTTTCTCTCTCTCTCTCTCTCTCTCTCTCTCTCATTTTCTCAGTTTTTATGTGTCTGTTTGCTAGCTTCTCCACACACACACACACACGCGCGTAGATATATTGCAAATAAGACCCTATGGAGCATCTGCTTGAAAACATTCATTAGCTTCCTATTACGCTTAGAACAAGAGCCAAAATTCTTAATGAGATCAACAAAGCCCTCCATGATCTGTCCTGCTACCTGTCTCCCCAGCCACATCTTAGCTACTCTCCCAGCTTCAGCTAGCCTCCCCTCAATTATGGTATTTCTCAGGTTTGCACATACTGAGGGCCTAGACAGAGAACTAACTGATGCCCTGAGCAAGCTTGAGAAAAAAGGCAATCAGCCATGCTCTCCATTTGACATCTTTTTAAGTGAAACAATAGTATAATTTTCCTCCTGACCTATAGAACTTCTTATTCCAGGCTTGACTCCAAGAATTATTACTATTACTGAAACATCGGGAATCCCTAATAATACTTTTTTTAAAAAACCAAACAGTAGATTGATTCACTTGATATGATAGATACACTGAGATGGATCAAAATGTTTATGAAAGATCTGGCACAAGAAAGTACTCAGTAAATATGTCCTTACTTCCCTGAATCTTCTTTAGTACTTAGAACAGGATTCAATGCTTAGTAAATATTGGCTGAATAAAGCCAAAGGATAATAAACTGAGACCCAAAAATCCTTGGACCTAATACCAGATCTGCTTGGATAAATTATTTCACTTCTCAGTTCTACTTTGTCATCTATAAAAGAGTGTATTGAAACAATTTTTAAGATCTCTTCTAGTTCGGATACTTTATAATTTCTAAAAAATTTCCTCAAACTCTTTCTCTGGCTTCTCATTGCTTAAAAGTATTCCAAGATCCTATTTGCCACTTAAGATCCTCCCCATTTGGATTCCAACTTCCCTTCATATGGACTTTTGCTCCAAATAAAACTAAGAGCAACAATAGAGATTGATAATACCCAATTTTGAATACTATCCCCAGCATGGACATAGAGAAATTGACACTCACATTCACTGCTAGTGAGAGGATACATCTTTTACAAAGTAATTTGGCAAAATGCTTACTGCAGTATTGTCTGTAATGTGTGTGTGAAAATAAATATAACCCAAACATCTCGTAATAGGGGACTAGTTGAATAAATAATAGTGAATACATATAGTGTATTATTCTTGAGCCATTAAAAAGAATGAAGTAATTATAAATGTTCTAACATGGAAACAGACCCAGGTTACATTCTTAAAAAAAAAAAAAAGAAAGAAAGAAGAAGCCACCTACAGAACAATGTAGAGTATGGCATTTATTGATTCAGTTGAACACCTTCCATGTACCAAGCTCCATCGTATGCTCTAGGTTTACAATAATGTATGTCAAGATAGACATAGGTAATCCATGACTCAATAAGCTGTGTGTATGTGTATAACTAGGTATGCATGGATATAAAAAAATTGTTTATACAGAAAACAATTACAATTAGAAGGACAGGGTGGAGGAAGAGCATCACTTTTTATTTCATACACTGGTGATTTTTCACTTGTTAAAATAAATATTTTTTTAATTATATTTAATTATTTTTTTTACTTCATTACTGTCTTTACATCCATGTAACCTTTGAAGTACTGAAAAGATGGAGATGAAGCTTATCGACCCTTTCTCAAAAAAAGATTTCAAATGAAATATATATAGGATTACATATGAAACACATTAAATATATATGAAATTTGAATATATATGCAGTACATTAAAGTATAGTTATCAAAATATTTAAGCAAACCAAAGTATAATGCTTCAGAAAAGAGAGAAGGGTGCTTAAGGAGAAAGCAATCAACTTTGTTGAATGAGTGCAGTTAAGAGTTTGGGTTAAGACTGGAACAGAAAAGCGGTCTTAAGAAGAGCAGTTTCTGTAGTGACAACCAGGTTAGAATGGGGTAAGGGAGCAATGAGAGCCAGCATATGTGGACTGCTCTTTCAAGACCTTGAGAGACAGCTCAGAGAAACAGGTGTTTGCTTAAAGGAGATTTGGGTTTAAGACAGGGTTTTTGGTCCTGTTTTGGTTTGTTTGTTTTGTTTTTTAAGACGGGAGAAGCATATTTATATACTTGTGCATAAAATCTAATATAAACAAAAAGGTCAGGGTTGCAGGAGAGAGGAGTTGAACAAACAAGTAAGATTTTTTAAGACAAGAATGAAGAAAATAGATGTAAATATTAGAGAGGGAGGGGATAGGCCAACAGAAGTCAGGAGGAACATAGATTAAATATTCAGAGATTGGCAAAGATAGTTCATGAAAGACCACACACAGCAAGAAAGGAGACACAAAGTTGTCTTTGAGCCTCCTGGGTCCTGTTGTCTTCCTAGGTCCAGTTCCTATGAGTGCTGATTGTATAATCATTCCAGCATTCAGTCTCAGATTCCTCAATTACCTTTTAATGCCCAACTCTTCCCATGTATCCTTAAAGTAACACTGTCTTTATTTGGCTAAATTGAATTCCTTAACTTAGCATAAAGGGCCCAATTAAAACATGCCCATATAAGATTTAACCATTTACGTGAATCAGTTGCATTACTGTGTCCATTTCTGCATCATATATGATAACATGTACATAATCAACTAGCTTTTCTCTCCCTGTATATGCATAATGATTAGTAAAGTCATTGAAAGACCAGCAAGAAAAGCTTAAGGAAATAAAAGTCCTGGATCCTAGATAACTAGATCATAGAATCTTCCAAGAAAAGAGAAAGATAATCATATAGTTTATCAGACTACTAACTTGTATATCTTCAGTCCTGTTTTTATATTAAATATATTTTATTGTGAAAGATATATGTTCCTAATAAAAATTTAAGCATTATATAAATATATAAAATAGAAATAAAATGTCCATTGCCAGAGATAATTATCATATAAAAATACAAATAGTATATATTTATTCTGATTTTTATCTCCCCACATAATAATATTATATTCAGATATTTGAAAATAATGGTTTGATATCATATATGTAAAATCTTATTAATATAACTTGCTTTCTTAATATGTATATCTTGGACACCTTTATCTTCTCATAATCTTCATTAATTATTGCAATATTATACTCTTACAATAATAAATACATTCTTATCCTTCAATTGAAACTTGACTTTGGCTTTGGAATTAGGCTAAAATCTGCGTTACACGATCCCATTTCATCTTTAGCCTGTAGAAGACAAAGCTGATTTAATGGTAAATTTATAGTCTTACATGTTTCCACTTTAGAAAAATATAGCATAAAAATAAATGAATACATGTAATAGTCCAACTGGAAGTAAAAAAACTATGAAATACCAAAGGTAAATTTAAAAAGGAAAAATGGAGGAAAAACAGAAAAAAAATTGATTAAGAGAAAAATATAATTGATATATATCCCCAAACTATTTTTCCTTTGAAAAAATCAGTAATGCAAACAAATGTCAGACAGTCTAATTGGGGAAAGAGGATAAAAAAATTAATTCAGAAAATTAAGAATGACAGTAGAATGACCATGATTTTTAAAAATCGTGAATATATTATGTACTATTTCATAATACCTGGATATAAATTTGGAAATATTGATAAAATTAAAATTTTTCTGGAAAAATATGTTATCAAAATTAAGTAGAAAATAGAAAGAGACTAAAAACTGTGGAAGAAATTGTAAAGATGTTAAAGAATTAACTCCTCATAGGGTTTTTGGCCTACATAGTTTGAATATTCTTTCATGGAAAATATAATTACAATGTTATATAAACGGTTACACAAAATAGAAAAAGATGGAAAATTTTTTCGTTCCTTTTATAAAATCAGCAGACACTCATATAAAACCTGACAGAACATATGCATGCACGCACACACATTTGACCAATTTCTATTATGAAAAGAAATGTAAAATTTCTAAATAAAATAGGTACTTGTGAGTTAAATCCTACAATTAAAAAATAGTAGAGTTTATCCCAAAACTCCTTATCTAATATATCACATTAATAGTTAAAAGAGAAGAAGCTATATATTAATTTAAATAGATGATAGATCATAAAAAGGCATCTGAGAAAAGCAAAATCTATCTTTGAGTTTCAATAATAGTAACCTAAGGACTGAATTAAACTTCCTTACAACAATAAAGAACAGTTTTATGAAATCCAGGCAATATCACACTTAATGCTGACATACTGGCGTATTAAAGTTAGTAATGCAAAAGGGAACCTGCCCTTATTACCATTACTTAACAAATTCAGGAAATTCTAGCAATTAAAATAAGATGCGAAAGAAATAAGAAGCATAACTGTGGAAAAGAGAAGATAAATGTATCATTATTTACAAATGATAAGATAGTGTACTTTTATAACTAATAAAAAAGGTCAATAAAATAGCCAGATAAGAAAGCAATCACCAATACCATTAGATTTCCTATATACCAGCAATATCTGGTAATAAAATATGGTGGAAAAGACTTCTAATTCACAATAGTGATGATTTTACATGTGTATGTGTGTGTTGACACACATCTACATGCAAAAACATATATAAAACACTTGCCTTTGAAAGATATGAAGATTGGTGGAAAAGACTTCTAATTCACAATAGTGATGATTTTACATGTGTATGTGTGTGTTGACACACATCTACATGCAAAAACATATATAAAACACTTGCCTTTGAAAGGAATATGAAGATTATATGTCAGGAAAATTACAAAACTTACATTGAAAAATATAAAAATAAGACGTATAGATGGAGAGATTTTGCATAGTCCTGGATGAGGTTGACTAAAAGTTGTAAAAATTGTCAATAGTTCTTAAATAGATTTAGCTCAATAAACATCTGGAAATCAAGTTAGCAATGTAAGTCAAGGACTTTAAAATGATTATATTCTTTAATCCAGTAATAATTTTACTTCTAGGGCTTTATCCTAAAAAAATAATCATAGAACTTCAAAAGATTTAAGTAAAAGGGAGTACATATATAGTAGTGTTATATACTCTACATCGAAAGTATATTTTTTATTGAGCACTTGCTATATTCCAGATTCTGTGTACAATAATAGAGATACAAATGAACAAAACAGTCATCGTTCCTTCCCTTACAAGACCAAAAGTGAGATGAACAGTTACATAACATGATGATTAGTTCAATGATAGAGGAAAGGATGTCATTGAAGTCCTTAGAAAAAGAAACTCACTGGGACTTAGGTGTCAGAGAAGGCTTCCTGAGGAGATGATACCTGTACCGGGTCCTCAAAGCTGAGTGAGTAGGCATTAAGGTGTTCCTGAAGGTTCTATGCTGGGTCTTTTTTCTTTTTTTACGTTACACACTCTTCCTAAGCAATCTCTTTTATTTCCATGGTTTTAGTCACAATCTATATGTGGGTCACTTCCAAATCAATTATTCTGGTTCATATCTCTTTTCAGAGATTCAGACCCAACTATCCTACTATCTATGAATATTACTACCATGTGATACATATACCTCAAACTCAACATTTTTTGCTTCATTCACATCCCTCCATTCCAGTTCTTTCCCCAGCATTCCCAGCAACAGAAAATGGTATTTTCATTCCTTATGTTGCCAAGCCATGCCTTGAATTCATTTTTAACTCCACTCTCCCTTATCTCTCTATAACCATGCCGTCTTTATGTACTACTGGTCTGGTAGCCCAAATACTTCTTAAAACCATCCACTTTCCCCAATTTTCGAGAGTATTCCTTTAGTTTCGGCCACCGTCCTCTCCCACTTTGATTATTATACTACCCTTTTTAATTGTCTTCTTGCCTCTCGTGTTGCTCTTAGGACCAGTTTCAGGGGCAGATGACCTAGTCCCATAGGGCCCTGGACTCGAAAGAGCCCCTGGCTTATTGTTATCCTCTGTTGTTGTCATCTTGCAATTTTTTAAAATATTTTTTTTATTTTTTAATTACAATTGACATACAATATTACATTACTTCAGGTGTACAACATACTAATTAGACATTTATATAACTTAATGAAGTGATCACCCAATATATCTAGTACCCATATGACACTATATATAGTTATTATAATATTATTGACTATAACCTTATGCTATACTCTACATCCCATGACTATTTTGTAACTGCCAATTTGTACTTCTTAATCCCTTCACTTTTTTCATGCATGGCCACAACCCCCATCACATCTGGTAACCATCAAAATATTCTCTGTATCTGTGAGTTTGTTTATTTTTTTCTTTAGATTCCTATATAAATGAAGTCATAAGGCATTTGTCTTTCTCTGTCTAACTTATTCCACTCAGCACAATATCCTCTAGGTTCATCCATGTTGCAGATGGCAAGATTTCATTTTTTATGGCTGAGTAATATTGCATTGTATATATGTACCACATCATCTTTATCCAATCATCCACTGATGGGCATCCAGTATGCCTCCACATCTTGGCTATTGTAAATAATGCTGCAATGGATGTATGGATGCACATGTCCCTTCAAAGTGGTTCTGGGTTTCTTCAGATAAATACCCAGAGATGGGATTACTGGGTCTTTCTTTGCCTCTTGTTATAACCTTTGTATTAAAGCATATTTTGTCTGGTATAAATATTGCTACCCCAGATTTTCATATGTTTGTTTGTTTCCATTTTTATGAAATATCTTTTTCCATCCCTTTACTTTTAGTCTGTGTGTGTTTCGATCTGAAGTAAGTCACTTATAGGGAACATATAGAGAAATGAGTCATTTATAGGATATTCTTATCCATTCAGTCACTCTATCTTTTGATTGGAGCATTTCATCCACTTAAATTTAAAGTAATTGTTTTAATTGTTGACATATATGTAGTTATTGCAGTTTTACTATTTATATTTTTGTTTTTCTCCTTCTTCTTAAAGAAATCCTTCTAAAATTTCTTGTAATACTGGTTTGTTGTTGATGAACTTTTTTGTTTTGTTTTGTTTTTTGGTCTGGGAAGCTCTTTTTGCTCTTTGATTCTAAGTCATAGCTTTGCTGGGTAGAGTAATCTTGGTTGTAGGTCCTTACTTTTCATTACATTGAATATATTGTGTCAATCCTTTCTTGCCTACAAAGTTTCTGTTGAGAAAACAGCTGACAATCTTATGCGATCTCCCTTGTAGGAAACTAATTGCTTTTCTCTTGCACCTTTTAAGATTCTCTTCATCTCTAAACTTTGGCATTTAAATGATGTTTCTTGGCATGGGCCTCTTTGGGTTCATCTTGTTTGGAACTCTCTGTGCTTCCTGGACTTGTATATCTATTTCCTTCACCAGGTTAGGGAAGTTTTCAGTCATTATTTCTTCAAATAAATTTTCAATTCCTTGCTCGCTCTCTCTCTGCCTTCTGGTACCCCAGTAATGTAAATGTTGGTGTGCTTGATATTATCCCAAAGGCCTCTTAAACTATCTTCATGTTTTTGGATTATTTTTTCTTTTTGCTGTTCTGATTGGGTGGTTTCTGCTACCTTATCTTCTAAATCGCTGATTTGCTCCTCTGCTTCATCTAATCTACTGTTGATTCTCTCTAATGTGTCCTTTATTTCAGTTATTGTGTTCTTAAGTTCTGACTGGTTCTTTTTGTTTTCTATCTCCATTTTTATGTTTCTGATATCTTTGTTGAAGTTCTCATTGAGATCATTGAGCATTCTTATAACCAGTGTTTTGAACTCTGCATCTAGTAGATTGCTTGTCTCCATCTTGTTTGGTTCTTTTTGTGAAGCTTTGTTCTGTTCTTTCATTTGGGATATGTTTCTTTGTCTCCCTATTTTGGTTGCCTCCCTGTGTTTGTTTCTATGTATTAGGTAGAGCTGCTATGTCTCCCGGTTTTAGTAGAGTGGACTTATGTAGTAGGTATCCTGCAGGGCCACCTAGCATGAGCCACAAAACAATCTGCAGATGTCTTCCACCTGAGCTGAGCTTGGAGGTGACTGGGAGAGGCTAAGCTGTGATCCAAGGTTAGCTGCCGCTAGTGCCAGGCTTGGGGCTGCTTAGCAGGAGGTATGGGACACACTAAGGCCAGATGCTTCTTGTTTTGGATTTGTGAATCTTTGAGAAATTTTAGGAAAGTCCAAAGCATCAGCCTAGACAGATTGTTTGTATAGAAAAGCCACTGCAAGCATAATGAGTCCACAAATTGTGTGGGGCTGGGTCTCAGGGAATCGCTAGGGCAGAGCCAAAGGTGTAAGCCAGATTGATGGAGACTCAGATACAGCAGCTGCCTGTGTCTGCAGGCCAGGATGGGAGGGTTTAACAAAGGAACAATGGCTTCTGCCAGCACTTCTGCCTGGGAGAAAGCTTCCCCTCCATCCTTTGCCATGAAATCAGAAAATTCAGTTTCTCCTCTATGTCTCTGGTACCTTTTAAGCTGCTGCCCCAGCATCAGAGCTCAGAGTGGGCAAGTCCATCAGCAATAAGTCCATGCACAGGCCCTTTAATAGGAATACCTGGAACTCCAGCAGCCCTCTGTCTCACTCAGCTTCAATCTCTGCTCGTTTTCACAGCCAAAGTTGTGGAGACTTCCCTTCCTGGCACTAGAGCCCTGGACTGGAGAGCCTGGTGTGGGGCTGGGACCCCTTGCACCTGTGGGGGGACCTCTGCAGCCAAGATATCCCCCCAATTTTTAACCACCATATGTGGGTATGAGAACCAGCCTGTTCCACGTCTCTGCTCCGTCTACCAGTCTCAATGTGGCTTCTTCTGTATATCCTTAGTTATAGGACTTCTGTTCATCTAGATTTCAGCAATTCTCAATGATGGTTGATCTGTAGTTTAATTGTAATTTTGATGTGCTCATGAGAAGATGCAAGCACAGAATTTACCCACTCCACTATCTTGACCAGAAATCCATAATTTTAAATATTTTTATCTTTGAACTTGTATTTTGTGAGTGAAGTTTAATGGGACAATAGAGTATGCATGTGAGTAGAAGAGATAAACGCAGTATGTGTGTTTGTCATTTCTTACTGTTATGTGGAAGAAGCATCTTGAAGAGTCTGAAAAGGAGCAATCAGAAATGTTGAGAAAATAGAAGAGAGAATAATGTTATAGGCACTAAAGGAGAAGAGTAGTTTAGGAAGGAAGAAGCAGTTAACATGGTCAGATGCTACTGAGAGGTCAAGCAAGAATGGAACTAGAGGTTCCACTGGATTTGATAACAGGGTCATCTGGTGACCTTGGCAAGCGCAAATTCAGTGAAATGGTGAGGACAAAGGTGAGAATACAAAAGGCTGAAGTGTGAGTAGGAGGTCAATATATAAAAAGAAGTGTAGGTGACTATCAAGAAATGTGGCTGTAAAAGAGGAGCAATGGATAACCCATTAGTTGGAAGGAAATGTAAAGGCAAGAAATATTTTAATTTTTATGTAAAGAAAGACCGGAAACTTAAAATTGGGAGAAGCCAGGAGTGAGGGAGAAGTTGAAAATAGAAGATGGGATTATCTTTATATCTAGATTTTTAAGAAAGCAGGTAAGCTCAACAACCAAGGGCAGGGATCTATTTTGTTCACCACTTTGTGCCTAGAACAGTAAGTTTCTTTCCTAAGATTGGTGTACAAAACCGTACTACTGTTTGTGGTACCACCCAGTTTCATAAACTGGGTGGCTTAATACAACAGAAATTTATTCTCTCACAGTTTTGGAGGCTAGAAGTCTGAAATCAAGGTGTTGTCAGGGTTGTGCTCCCTCTGAAAACTTACTTGCCTCTTCCCAGCTTTTGGTGGTATGTGGGCAATCTTTGGCTTTGTTTGGCTTATAGTTGTTTAACTCTAATCTCTGCCTTCATTGCCACATAACATTCTCTCTGTATTTCTGTCTTCACATGACCATCTTCTTATAAGGACACCAGTCATATAGGATTAGGGGCCCACCCTACTCTGATATGACCTCATCTTAACTACTTATATCTACAAGAACTGTATTTCCAAATGAGGCCACATTCTGAGATACTGGAGGTTAGGAATTCAATATATCATTTTTTTTTTTGCAGGAAATAATTCAATCCGTAACAAGCATAGGAAATCTTGATTCAATATTTGTTGAATGAATGAATATGATTTGAGAACTGGTGGAGGAATTTTCCATAGACCAGAAGAAGGACACCATTTTCTTGTAGTGAGAGGGAAGGAAAAATAGTAGATAACACATAATAACTGGTATAAGGAAATCGTGCCATCTGAAGTCTTCGAAATTCTCCATGAAGAGGGGATGTAAAGAGATAGGGGAGGAAGGAGTCAAGAGATACAGAAGTCTGAAATGGGAAAGAAAACTGACAAGGAAAATGAGAACTGCCTTAGTAGCATTGGAGGCTTGGTTCAAGTTGGAGACCAAGAATGTATAGCAGCATGAATCTGCCCTGCTGTGTGATTTTTGCAGCAAGGCAAATGGTTAAATTCATCCATAATTGGGGTTTTGCCAGGGAGTAACCAAGGACAAACAACAAGGGTAAGGGAGCTGGGAACATAGGCATGAAAGGGCCACTGATAAGTCTTGGAATTAGGCAAGATAGGAAAGGAAGTTAAAGACAAGTGGGACTTGAAATGTGTTGCAGAGGTTCTTAACTCTCTGTGCTATGGACTACTTGGCCACTCTAGAGAAACCTATGGACCCTTTCTCAAAAAATATTTTAACTCCATAAACCAAAATATGTAAGATTACATATGAAACCTCATACATTAAAATATAGTTATCAAAATATTGAAGCAAACCAAATATGTGCTACAGTAATGTATATGTGCTATGGTCTGAATGTTTGTGTCCTCCCAAAATTCACATTTTGAAATTCTAACACCAATGTGATGGTGTTAGGAGGTTGAGCATTTTGTTGGTAATTGGGTCATGAGGGTGGAGCCCCATGAATGGAATTAGTTCTCTTGTAAAAGAGACCTCACAGAGGTCCCTCACCTCCTTCCACTGTGTGAGGAGGATACAATGAGAAATCTTCAACTCAGAATGAAGCCCTCACCTGACCATCCTGAACCCTGATCTTCTACTTCCAGCCTCCAGAACTGTGAGAAATAAATTTCTGTTGTTTATAAGCTGCCTAGTTTGTGGTATTTTGTTACAACAGCCCAAATGGACTAAGATAACTTGCTTCTTTGCATTAAACAATGAGATCTAGTGGCAGGCTTAAAAAGGATCATAATTTCTAGGTAAAAATAAACAGAACTGAAAATTTTAAGTATTTGTATGTGATATGAACCTCAGTATAGCTGTCTTTTCTATTGGTGACAAAGCCATGGATACTGCTAATTACTCTATGGCATATCATCTCCATTTATTATTGAAGAAAATGCTAAATTTCAGTTATTGCTTAGTGAAAACAAAGATATAAAATTTTCCTCATCCAAATTCATAGACTCCTTGAATTCTATCCATGGATCCTTAGAGGTCAGTCGATCCTAGGTAAGAATGCTAGGTTTGGAGGGAGAAAGTGGAAGAAGTAAAAAAACTGAGAAGCCAGATCTTTTGGACATTGATGTGTGGACACTGGAGACAGAATATAGAATAGGACAGAAAACTTTGTCCCAAACTCTTCAAAATTAATAAGAGACAGTAACCGGAAAGTTGGATAATAATAACCCTAAGGCAGGGCAAAGAGTGGCAAGCCACGTGGCATGAGCATGAAAAAACCAGGGGTTTGTACATAAAGATGGAGAAATAATTGTCAAGAAGCAGCAGTAGGGAGCAAGGAAGATATCAACTGTAACTTCCATACCTGAGCAAGATAGCTTAAGGAGGCTGGAAAGAAAAGCAGTGCCCTGAGGAAAGGACCAGATAATTAGGGCATGGAGATGGAAGTAATGCACAAAAATACGGAAATAGAGTTGAGGGTCTTTGATAGTTTCTTAGCCCTGTAGACTGCACAGTGGAAAAGTTTGGGAAAGAGGGCACCTACTGGGGCATTATGAACTGGAACGGCTGCAAACAAATGTGAGAAGATAGATTGTAAGAGGTATTTAATTCTTGGATGGTAATATAAAACCGCTATTCAGATATAACCCATTACCGTTTGGAATATTGGTTGTTGTACAATTTGTCATCATGATAAAATTCAAACAATCAAAATTTCTATTCTTAGAGAATTGGTTAAATAATTATTGAATATCCATAAAAATGAAATGTTTTCAATGTTGCCAATAAGAGCAATGACTAGAAGAATTTTTAATGGCACTGAAAATTGTCATTATCAAATATTAAATGAAAAAAAAACAGAATAATAAACCTTATACACTATAATTCAAATTTTATTAAAATGTATATCTGTATAGAAAAATACATTAAAAATGTTTAACCATGCTTATGTCTTAATGGTGCAATTATGAGTTATTTTAATTTTATTCATAATATCTTTCTTATTTTTATACTTTTATAAAATACATTTTTATAAAATTTTAATAGGTAAAAAAGAAAACAAAAATATAGTCTTTAGGAAATTAGATACATTTAAACTCCCCAGAACCCCATGACTAAAATTGAAAATGTATATTAAACTTACCCTGGAAGTTTGTGTTCTATAGATTATTCTTTATTCAAGTTAAAAAATTATAATTTAAATATCAATTAAACGGCAAATAGAAAATTGCATAGGAGACAGTTTCTTACATTTGGATTTCACTGGATATAAGGTTAATAGGTTATATTTTTATTCTATGTTAAGAAGAATGTTCAAAGATGTTTAAAGTTTTATTATATGAATTATCTATTAACCATAAATCTAGAATAAACATTATCACAGTATTGAGCTTATTGTACTTCCTGAGATATGGCTGTTTAGTAAGATAGACAACACTATGGGCAGGACTGATATCACTAGTTGCTAGAAGTGTTTAAAGTATATGTAACAAACTCATATTTCCAAGATGTCACTGAAGCTGAAGTAATAAATCCCATTATTTTATTCATGTCAATAATTAGCTTTCTAGAGTTTTGTTTGTTAAACTCATCTGAGGAATTCTTTTGGGGAAGATTAATCGGACATCTTGCAGACTGTGACATTTTTGCAAAGAGTGGAGCATGCCAATATCTTAGGATAAATATATCACCTTTATTGGGAAAAATTATTTAAAGCATATTTCTTGTGGAAAGTGTATCTTTAAGTAGCAGCATATTATTGATATGACCCCAAAACATCCAATTAGTTACTAATATGCAGGTTGCCTCTCTTTTTTAAATTTTAGCAGCCATTGTTGATCATCGTTTAGGTACATTAATTCATTAGATATTGCAAAATGGTGAGATTCTAATTATGTCATTTATTAACTGCGATTCATCAATAGAGAAACTTTCTCACCTTCTATTTGATTTTCTGTTACAGTTGGTGCTGGGAAGTCCCTTTATTTGCCACTTCTAAAATTAATAAGTTGATTCACTAGCATCCTCTAACAGCATCAAATAACTTTTTTTGGTATTATTATGAACTCATAGATTGGAACATATTTTGTGTATTTCAGTCTATTGTAGTTATTATCCTTAATAACGGTCACATTTTCCACCTTTTGGAAGTAAGAGATGCTGAAAATTGGCTCCTGAGTCCTTTTAAGACAACCCTAGCAGTCTATAATAGCTTTCTTGCTCTGCGCTATAGCAAGATACACCAGGCTCATCTTGTATATTTCTTGCCTCAGATCTGTCATCAGTCATTTCTCCAACGAGCCTAGTTTCCTTTTAATGTTAAATGGTAGAGACCACAATTTGGGCCCCATGGGTAGGATTCACAGGTTTTGATGTGATGAATCATACTTCAAGTTTTCTGTTACAGTATTTCACATTTTACTCAGCAAAATCCTTTCAATGGCTCATAAAGGCTTACATGATCTGCATGCCCTGTTTCTTCTCTTTCCTTACCATGCATGCTCCTGTCTTTGGGCTGTGCTATGGGAATGCCATTTTCCAAAATAGGTGCATAGCTCAATCTTTCACCCTCTGTAAGTCTTTGCTTATTTCATCTTCCCATGGAAACCTACTCTGTCAACTCATTAAAATCACAACACTACTTACCTCCTTAATCCCACTCCTAGTGTCCTGTGTTCAACTTATTTTCATGTCACTACTCATATTTTCATATACTTTATAATTCATTTATTTATTACGTAGTATCCTTCTCCTCCTCCTAAAATGTAAGGGATTTTGGTCATTTAGTTCATTGCTATATCTTCAGTGCTTAGGACAGTACCTGTACATGGTAGCTATTCAGTTCCAATTTGTTCAATGAACAAATGAATGCAACCTTAGGATATTTCTGAATTATCACAAACCTAACCTATTAGTGTGGCTTAATCTTCAAAGGAAAAAACTGAATTTAAAGCAAACATCCATCAAGAAATTGAGCTATATCTAGATATGTGGAGACAATTTCACGAATTTCAAAACTATTCTGACATTTCTGGGTATGTGGTCAGACTCTGAGCAATGCCTGTGCATTCATTTTTGAAAAGGAAAAGTAATATAAGCTGAGAATCTCCATCAGTGATGAAAATTAAAAAATGAGAATTGAAATGTACCCCAAAGAATACCCCTTACTATTGCCCCATTAGAAGTTTAGTGTACTTAATACCCATGTTCTCACTAATATAAATTAATCAACTATTAGCAATATGCCCCAACCTGTACTTTTGTATAAAAATAGTTGATTAAAGTTATTTGGCTTGAGTTTTTATTACTGTTAAAATCCATATTTTTAATAACTGCAGGCCATATCATCAGTAAAAATTTAATGTGACAAATATGGATTCCAGGTTACTATTGACATAGCAATAGAAGGCACAAAGGAGAGCAATGAAATAAAGAGGCAAACTGCAACTCAACCTAAAAATGAACTTCCCCATAATAGAATATACCTCCTCTATGTCATAGGCCTAATCTGAGATTCAGAATTGTTTGGGTTCATGAGGCTGAGCCTTCCAGGTTTTTTAGGATGAATTGCAGGGTCAGCAGAGTGTGCTAGGAAGAGACTGGAAATAGGGCAGATAAGAAGGATAGGAAAGAACTAAAACCAAGCCTGACCCCAGGGACCAGGTCTCAGTGCCATGGAAAAATGTCTGTAACAAAAGGCTGAAGGGCTTGTTTTCTGAGGGGCTTTGTGAAATGAGAGGTACGAGCAGCGCTGCACACATTTATACTTTATGAGAGTTCTGTGGAAGACACTGGATATATCAAAGTACCCAAAGGAGGGGCCATAGTAATAGGCAGAGTATCAGAAAGAACTTCGGGAGATCTATTTGTGAACACACGTGAAATATTCTAATGGGGATCCCAGAACCACTCTGACACTCTGAAGGAATTGTGTAGAGGCTAGAGGCCCTGTGTCAACAGATGAGCAGTATGTCAGTACAATTTAAAGTGATCCTACCCATTCCCACAGATTAATGAATTCTGAGGAAATTTAAATTTTCACTGGAAAAAAATGGGGCACCACACTATTAGTAGATTGAGCACTGGATTGAGAGGAGCGTAGATATTGGTTGTCATTTTGGTTATTAACTAGCTGGTTTACCTTGGGCAAGTCAAGAATCTGAATTTAGACTGGAAGGGTCTTTGCAGTTGATTAGGGCCAGCCTCTTTCCTCCAATTCACACCAATGGGAGACTATCACATGGAGGAGGTATATTCTATTATTGAGAAGTTCATTTTTAGGTTGAGTTGCAGTTTGCCTCTTTATTTATCCTTTGTGCCTTCTAGAGAAACACTTACATTAACTGCTCCTCTGGGGAAGGTATTTAGTGGGATAAGAACACTATCTCTTGAGTTAAGATTGCCAGATTTAAAATTCTAATTCTCTCCTTTTCCTACGTGACTTTCATTAGATTACTTTGCTAAGTTTCAGTTTCCTCACCTATAAAATTGGTGTAATAATAGTACTACAACATGGGATTATTATTATTTTCCCACAAGATATACTTTCAAATACCTAAAAATGGTTATCATGCCTTCCTCTGATTTTCATTTCCTCAGGTTAAATATTTCGAAGTCCTTAAAACATTGTCCAGAATGACATGGTTTCCTGAGCCCTTGTTTTCTTCCTTAGGATATTGTTTTTCTTAAATGTCACGCCCAAACTAAAATCCAATATTTTAATGTGCAAAGTATAGAGGATGATGAAATCATGCTTTCCAGTGATCTAGACCTTAAGTAGACTATATTTTAAATCTCTCAATCTTAGTTTACTCACATATAAAATATCTTAGTCTGTTGGAGCTGCCATAATGAACCACACACTTGGTGACTTAAGCAATAGAAGTTAATTTTCTCACAGTTCTGGAGGCTGGAAAGTCCAAGATCAAGTTTCCGGCAAGGTAAATTAAATTCTGAGGCCTCCTGGCTTGGCTTGTAGGTGGCTGCCATCACACTGTGTGCTCACACGGTCTCTTCTGATGAGGATACTCATCCTATCTGATCAGGGCCCTATCCTTATAACCTCATTTAAGCTTAATTACTTCCTTTGAGCCTCCATCTCTAAATACAGTCACACTGGGGTTAGAACTTCAACATAGGAATTTGGGGGAGACAAAGATTTAGTCTATAACAGCTTCCAACTTTTCTAATTTCTTTTATCTTTTTTGGAGAACTTATATCACACCATCGTTGCCTACCCTAAATATATGTATTGGATTCTATTTAATTAGACAATTTTTTTTTTTTTATGGGAACCACTACATTGTCCTAGGCACAGAGTTTAAGAGAAAGGGCAGTTTCTGCTTGCAAAAACTCACACTCCAAGGTCAGAGACTGAGAAAACAATTGGAATACAACATGCTATGAGTCACTTTATAGTACGAGAGGACTTTATTTTACTTTGTTTTCAGCAGCATCTTTCCATGGTACATATGATCTTTGTCATTACTGGGGACAGTATTCCAGCACTATCTTGTTTTTTGTTGTTGTCGTTATTGTTGTTTCCGCCCCCCCTCCCCCATCAGCCTGATCTCAAGGTCAGTAATTTTAACACTTTTACCTACATCCTCAATTTTCTTGACCCATCATTGCTCTGCTCTTCCCAGCTAATTTATCCTTAATTTTGAACTTATCCATTGATCTGCTGTTCCCAAGGCAGTTAAGCCCCATAGAATAGTGAAGAATTGTGCTGATTAACTATTTAAAATTATAGGTTTAAGCCTCAGCAGGCAGTTTAGCACTGCAAGGCAAACCTGTAACTTGATTGTAGTTAATGCCACTTCTTAGTCCACCGTGTCTGATGAAAACCCTTATTGTACTTACTAAATTCCTCATTTCACACCCTCCTGAAGACCACTTTGTTTGATACTTCACCTGATATATAAGTTGTCCTCAGATAGTAACAATGCCCTGCATTAAATGCAAGGCAATCTCTAGCCCCATTGCCCAGGGTTATAAACAAATACTATTATTTGCTTAAGTTCTCACCCTTTTCATTCCAAAACTCCTTGATTTTCAATCTATTTTCTGTTCCAGATATGGCAGTTAAAGACTTGACAACAGATTACCACTTCCCAATGTTTCTCCCTTGACACAATACTATCTCCAGGATTTGAACTAAACATGGAGTGCCCTACTCTTTAGACTGTTCCAGAACTCAATTCTTGGACAATTTCTATTTATACTCACTCCCTCTGTGATCCCATTTAATCTTACGTCTTTAAATTAATATATCATCCACATGCTGATGACTCCCAATTTTATTTCTCTAACTCAATCTCTCCCCTGAAACTCTGGACTCCTTTAACTCAAAATCTCATTTGGGATTTGCCATCTGAAACTTAACATGTCTAAAATCAAGCCTCTGTAAGAGGACACTTTTGGGAGAGAAGGACATAGTCATTATCTTGATTGCAGTGTTTCATGGGTGCATGTCTATGGAAAAACTCATCAAACCGTACACTTCAAATGTACACTTTGTTGGACATCAATTATAGTCAATAGGAGGCAAGGGCACATCAAAAGTTTTGACTTCAGTAAAGCGATGCACTATAATTGTAAATGTTACTTTCTTCAAATTTCTGAAATGCTTTTCATTGAAGAGAACTAGAATCAACTAAGCATAACTAATAAGTTCCCAAATAGATTTAATTATACTGTACTCAATTTGGGATTCTGAGATTTTTTTCCTGTTATAACTCAGTCACATGGCATGTTGGGTCCTCAATGGTGGACACATAGTAAGGGGAAGAGGCCAGGACTTGTGAAAATGAGACAATGAAGTCTAGTTTTCATATTGGAAATGTACCCTCCTCCACCCCAAGATGGTCCATAAAATTTCAAATATGACACATTTGTGTTCTGATTTGATCTCTGTATATACCCAAACATGTAGAAACAGTGAGGTGGAGAAAAGCCGGAGGCAATGGCAATATTCAGTGAGGCAACTGTAAGTATTATGCTTTAAATATTTGGATCTGAAACCAAACTTTTAGGAGGAAGGATGAGAAAGAGAGTCCCACCTCTATGAAGGAGGGACTGGCAAAGGATAAGCACACAATCCCAGTAACCTGGGATTCAAATAAAGGCTCTAATTCTAACTGGGGAACTGGTGTAAAAATCATGAAAACAGCCAAAAGCTCTTTCACACAGGCTGGGCAAACAGCAAACATTATGAAGCACATAATCAGTTCAGAGGGCACTTGATTGGGAAGCAAAGTGCAATAGGATATTGGATTTGTGGCAACAGAACTAATTTTAGAAAGCACCAAATGGTAGGTTTGAGCCAACTGAACTTTTAGGATAACCTGGAAGCACAGTGTAAGGCAGAGAAAAGAATTCCTATTGGCTACTCACTAAACCCAGACACAGTACATTCTGCTTTCAACTTCTGAAACCAGTCCTAACCAAGCAGATCCAACTATTATACTCCCATTCCTTTAGGTCACTAAGGCTTTTGAGTCTCCACTGAGTTCTCTATTAAGTTGCAGATATTCTGGAGGATAAATCTCTCACCTTGCTAACTTAAAGCCCCTAGTCTTGGCTCGTTGTTGGGTGTTCTATTATTACCTAATAAGTCAGCATTCACGTATCAGAAAGCTAGAACAGTCTAACAGCAAGACCTCTATTGTGTGAAATGAAAAAATCCTAAGTGCATACTAAAAATTTACATCAACTAGTAATTTTAAATTTTACCATGCATTGAGCATTCAAGTAATTTCAATAAAATATCGTACCTTTTTGTACTCAACTCTCATTTCCCATTCAGGTGTGGAACATGCAGTTAATAGCACTAAATATGACTATGTACCTTCCACTGAAACTGTTTTAGGGAATTCAAATTATAGCTTTTTAGAGTTCTAACTCTTGCTCCAAAACATTAAGGGTACTTTTCTAACATTTCAGCCTTGTCCTTCACTTGTCACCCTCAGGTCCTGGAGCATACTATCTTTGCTCAGTCTTTATGCCTAAATCTTCCCCACATTGAGAGTTGACTCAAAAATTCACTTGTTCGGTCTTCAGATATATGGCTTGCTTTTCTTGGCATATTGTCACTACTGACATATAATACATAGGAAGTACCTAACGTTTAACCTCATTGGCAGAATCCAGAATGGTGCTATATATAACATCAATGCACATTGCCAATCTGATTTGAATTATATCTAAGGAAGCGTTAATATTACGATGGGAAGGAAAAGAGCAAAAACTGCAGGAAAAGGTCAGAGGGCTCATTTTGTCTATTTCGCAACTTGTCTAAGTTTGCCAGCTCTGAGAAAAGATACTTTTTTAAGTTTGCCAGCTCTGAGAAAAGGTACTGAAAGTTTTGTGCAGGACCCTAGTCTTTTATCACTCATTTAACATTTACTGTACAACCAAGCATGCTAAGGTACATAGGCATTTAAATCAGTGAACATCTTACGAAGCATGTTAGAAAGTTCCTTATAGAACAGGACAAGGGGGAGGGTCAAGGGTGTAGATTGCAAATGTCAATTAACTCATGTCTATATGATAAAGAAATGCAACTAGGAATAGTCGCCAATACACTACTTGGAAGTGGTTTTTATAGCTTCATGAAATGTTGGAGTTACAAGATTGTCAATTGCTGCATTTTATATATCTTGCCTCAAAGGTTTTGTCTAAGGTCCAGCTTTTCTCATTTCATTTGGTAATACCAAGATGCTTATCTATTGGCACATTACACTAATTTTTCATTATTACAAGCCTCAAGAGCCCCTAATTTCCCACAAAGTACCTTAAGTTCACTTTCATAGAAATATACTTAACCATATTCTTGTACCTACTCCAACATATGGATACCCCAAATACTAAGCCATTTAATTTTACAGTACTTTGTATTTTAATGTGAGAAACACTTCTACAGAACAATTTTGTACATTGTCTTATTACTTGGGGCAAATTCACTATGTGCCTGGCCACTTAGCCACAGGATTGTTGTCTCATGGGCTTCTCCTGAGCTGTATGGGTTCAAAACTGAATTATTTTCATTTAGGCAAAAAACAAACAAATAAAAAAAACCCCACAAACATTTTAAGAAAAAGATGACAGCTCATATGAGGAAAAACTTGGTGTTATGGGCTTGGGGATAATTTCAGTGACCTTCCTCATGACCCTTAACTGCTATGCTGTTTGATCTTCATTCTCAGTACTATTTTTAGCTTAAACAGCCTTTCAAATTACATCAGGACTAAACATTCTGATGCCTGGTATCCCCTCATCCCCATAAAAGGCCCTCTCTTTCCACTTTGCTCTCATCTCTATTATTATATAGTCAATATAAACTTTCACTCAGCTTTAATTACATGTATTTTAAATTCAAACAGGTGACCAAAGATAAGACATTCATTTGGAAATTTGATTACAAGGCTAGTTGACTGAAATATAGTTTGATACACATTCCTAGCAACAGGTCTAATAAGTTTTATCTACTGGTTAACAGGTTTTGATTCTCTAGGGCAGTGTGACATGATTAAATATAAATAGCTTGAATCTTATGGATACATTAATCTAGACTTGATGTTGGTTGAGGATCTATTTGCACAATTAAAATATAATCAATCTTTATCTGCATGTTTTCTTTCCATGTCCATAAAATGAAGAACTTTTTCTGATCACCAGTTTTCCATTCAACATCTAAGTCAATCTTGGCCTAAAAAAGGAAAAACATTTGAGATTTACAAAAGCATTAACATCAGAACTTACTTAAATACTAGTGTCCTTATACTGGTCTATCTCAGAAGCCAGATCCGTATTGCTTTTTCAACAGAAATTCAGGTTCGGGATAGGATCATCACAGATTAAGACCAAGGACACAACACTGACTACAAGCAAAATAATTCCACTTACAGAAATAGGGACGTCAGAGAAAACTGGCTTCTTTCAAAGAGGAGTTACCACTCACTGTTGGCAGATAAAAAAAAGATTATTGGGTGCTAGTTTTTCCTCTACAAGATTTATAATCTAACAGAACCTTGTTATTAAATCCAGACAACAAAAATTTATTACATTTTTGCATATTGGTCTTATCTCAGAAGCCGAATCCGTACATGTTTTTCTTCAGGTAATCAGCTTCGGGATAGGTTTCATCATTGATTAGACCATAAACCAAAGCAACATTAAAAGACAAGCACTATATTAGAAAATACTATAGCAGACCTTGTAAGCCACACAACTTACTTCAAAACAAAGTAAGGCTGCTAGTCAGTGACATCCTTAGCTTCATTAGTATTCATCAACCCCCAAGATGCTGTTCAAAGACAAGAAAATTAGCTTTTAATATACATACAGACTAAACATGATGAATGAAAATACTAGTCCAATACACACCTGGTAAGATTGTCAGGTTTTAATCAAGTAACTTCCCGTATGTTTTGGAATTTTCCTTTGCATCTAATAAAAAGCAAGTTTCAAATGATTCGCCTTTTATTCCCGTAAATCAAGGTTTATTTCTTCAGTTTAAGAACTAAGCCCAACAGCACTTACCTCGGCATATCCATTTATCAGCTCCCTTACACCGAGCGCCATTGTTCCTGCGGGGGATCAATGTTTTAGACTAAGCATTCTCACAAATGCCACAGTTCAAGGTTTTCAGTACTAAAAAAACCTTCCCCGTCATTAATCCTATTTGCGCACAGCGCCACCTGGGTACAATTACAATTCAGTCTCCGGCAAAAATCAGGGACCTATTTTGAAATAATCGTTTGATCTGGCGACAGAACACACTCGCATTACTAATAAGGGCCTCTGGTTCTTAACGTAAAACTAAACCCTCGCTCCAAATCTTGGGAGTGTGATTTTCCTGCCGCCACTCAGGCTCAGCCGGCCGACTGCTCAGATTAAGTAACCAGGCCGCGCGCAGCGGTGGTGGCCAGCAGCAGCAGCAGCCGCCACCACGAGTAAAGACAAGTGACGATCCGGCTGCATGCTTGCCACATACGAGCTCTCAATATACAAATCTCTAAACCTCTTCACAGCACTGCCGCCTCCGACTTAAGTCCGCGCCACCGCGTTCTCATCCGCGACGAGTACTCACCGACTTCCCAGGAACGTCTCCCAAGTCCCGACGCAAAAGAACGCACTGCGCTGCTAGCAGTTCCCTATATAGCCTCTCTTGAGTCAGACTCGGGCTGCCCCGCCCTCTCACATCTATTGGACGCGAGAGAGACGGGGGCGTGGCCGTTCGATGAGGGAAAAAGCGAGAGCGCGCGCGGCGGCTCTTTTCTTTCGGGGGCTCGTTCTGGGGCGTGGTGCGCGCGCCGCCCGCACGCCGCGTGTTCGCTGGCGTGCTGCTCTCCGTGCTGCTCTCAGAATCCTTCCGATTCTGGCTCTACGTGGCGCAGGAGCGGCGCCAGAATTCAAACGAACAGGCGTAGTTGAAGGCAAGGCTACCGCCTGCCGTGTGCCAAGCCCGCCCTAGACGGATTGGGTGGCTCGGGACTGGGAGTGGATTTGAGCTTTGCAGCTAAGGGCGGCCTCAGTTTATGACCCATTCGAGAAGTCGAGCTGACTGGTTGGCTGGTGGCTGGAGGGAGTTGACCCCCAGCGGCCACTGCATGCGGGGAAAGAAATTGTTGGGCTGAAAAGCTCGCGTGAAAAAAGCATGTGAAAGCGCCGCGTATCTCCGCCGGTGCACAGCCGGAATACCGCACCTCGCGAGAGCCGGCCCTCCGCGCGGCACGCAGCCCAGGGCGAGGTCCTATGGGGCCCACCCTACCCGCACACTTCCTTGTGCTGGCGCTGCTGTTACACTCTATGTTCGGCACAGAGAATTCTCCCTGGGACAGCAAACCTGAGAGGTAAACACTCCGTTTGCCAGAGGAGAAAACTGAGGCCTAAAGCAGTTAAGTAGTTTGCCTAAATTCACAACTGAAAAGCTTTGCTATTTTTAATTCCTTCGTACTGTTCGTTACAACGAATGCAGGAGAAAGATTAACTTGAGAACTGTTGCAGAATACTTTGTTCAAACGACACTAAATTTCAGTAGCAACGGGTGTATTTAGTATGTGAGTAAAATATGTGTATATGTGCACACAAGCACACGTGACACTTGAACATTTCAACACTTGAAAATCCAAGTCTTCGTAGAGCTAGTTACTAATTATTATTTATGCGTTTATTGTCCTTGTGTAAGGAACACATGGTTTTGTGCACCGCTCTTTATTTTTCTGCTTAGAACAATACCTGGTAAAAAGGTTGAACGAACGAATGAATGACTAATGTGCGGTAGCTTTTTAGAATATTAAAATGAAGACCAAATTCCAGAATAAAAGATAATAGTGAAAAGCACATTTCTGTAACAGGAACCAAAGCGATGAGGAATTTACTTGGCTAGGCTTTACGTGCGGTTTCAGACATCGTTTTGTAATGCGCAATGTAAATTTGTATATTGCTCATCGCAAAATAAAACAATACAAACGGATATAAAAAGCAATGTAAAAGTTTATTTCCATATTACTGGGAATCTTCTCCATATTAACAGTAACCACTATTAACAGTTTTTGAAACTTCCTATGCATATGAGATGGTCCTTGGCTTATGATGGGGTTATGTCCCAATAAACCCATTGTAAGTTGAAAATATCTTAAATAGAAAATGCATTTAATACACCTAACCTACTGAACATCATAGCTTAGCCTAGCCTACCTTAAACATGCTCAGAACATTCACCATTAATCTACAGTTGGGCAAATCATCTAGCACAATGAATACAGGGTAGAGTATTGGTTGTTTACTCTCGTGACCATGTACCTGACTGGGAGCTGTGCCTTGTTTCCTCTGGCTAGCATCAGGAGAGAGTATAGTACCATATATTGCTAGACCGGGAAAAGAGCAAAATTCAGAGTTTAAAGTATGGTTTCCACTGGATGCATCATATCACTTTTGCACCATTGTAAAAGCACAATGAATACAGGGTAGAGTATTGGTTGTTTACTCTCGTGACCATGTACCTGACTGGGAGCTGTGCCTTGTTTCCTCTGGCTAGCATCAGGAGAGAGTATAGTACCATATATTGCTAGACCGGGAAAAGAGCAAAATTCAGAGTTTAAAGTATGGTTTCCACTGGGTGCATCATATCACTTTTGCACCATGTTGAAAAATTGTAATTCGAACTATTGTAGATTGGGAACTGTCTGTATAAATATATGTTCATATATTTTTCACATACAAATAGGATCTATACATTTTTCTGCAACTTGCTTTGGCCCCTTGTAAATGTCAGACATCTTTCTATATCAGTGCATACAGATGACTTTATTCTTGTTTATAGCCTGCATAGTATTCAATTGGAAGTATCATAATGTAATCATTTTCCAGTTTTCCACTATGTCAGACAGTGCTGAAGTGAATTTTAGATTGTCTCATGCTGAGCTCGTGAGAATATCTGCCAGATCAATTTCTAGAAGTGAGTCAAAGGTTCTGAGAACTTAAATTTGTTGTAGATATTGCTTAATTGCTCCCACCTTCCTTCTACTCTCCCAAAATGCTTGTGTCATGATTATATTTTGAAGTGTGTTTTACTAATTGAAAAACATGCATGATTGATATGGCAATTATTACATAATTGAAATTGAAAATGATTACTGCCTTTGTTAGTTTTGAATAAGTGATGTGCTGAAGACCATCAAAATCATTTGGTCAAATCAGTACAAAACAATGAATTACTTGGAGAGCTAAAAAGTATGGATTCCTGGACACTCACCTGGAACTAGTTAAGCAGGCGTTCCAAAAGTGAGACCTAGGAAACATTTAAACAAGCATCTGGAGCAATGTTGTCCAAAAAGAACATAACATGAATCATAGCGAGTTGCTTATGTAATTTTAAATATGCTAGTAGCCACATTTAAAAAAAGTTTAAAAGATGAAATTAATTCTAATACATTTTATTTAACTCAATATAACCGAAATACTTTCATTTCAACATATGATCAATGTTTTTGAGATATTTTACATTCCTTTTTTTTGTACACAGTCCTCGAAGTTAGGTGTGTATTTTACATTCACAGCACATTTCAATTTGACTGTTCACTTTTAAGTGCTCCATTGTCACATGGCTAGTGGTTAATGTATTGGACAGCACAGGTCTAGGGTGATTTATATATGTAAGAAATTTGAGAAACACTGTGTTAGGGTAAGTGCAGTTCTGTACAACTGACACATATTCTAGTCATTTTTTAAAAAAGTTCCATATTTTAACTCAAACTAATAACTAACAAATGCATTGCAAAATGAAACAAATCCAGAGTCTGATTATTGACAACACTGCCCTCCAGTGAACATGGGTGATAACTGTGAAGCCAGTACACAACTCATTCAAGATGTTTATCTCTTCAAGGAACAGAAAAACATACTGAGGGTTGAAACCATCAGTCATTGCTCCCACACCTAAAACAGTCAAGCAGATTGCTACCAAGTATTTGAAGGGATTTACGAAAGACCATATAACGGTCAAGGCTGAATTTAAAACTGTCCTTGAAGAATTTAGCATACTGAAAATAAATTCTTATATTCTGTAACAAATATCCAGATTATCATTTTAGTCATTTTTTTGGGAAGAAATGTTCAGTGAGCCCTGGTGAATGCAATGTGCTTCAGGGAAGGCTAATATGAATGCACAAAGTCCTTATCCTTTCTGAAGGAGTTTATGGTTTAGTAAGAACTATCCACCCAACTTTAGATACTTTTGATTTAAAAATTAGTCATTAAAGATTGTGGGTAAGATTATACTGTGAACCAAAAAATGTTTCAGGAAGTGTTTGGGGGAGAAAGGTTAAAAGCAGAGTTTAGAAATGAGTACTGTCATTTACATGAGATATCGTGAGGGACACCGCTATAATTTTGGCCATGGAAATGGAAGTCAGGGAAGAGAACAAAATATGGTAAAAACTTATTTGCCATAAGGGTCTTGTATGCATAGGATCATCTAATCTTCAAAATAATCCTATTATGTATTTTTAACCTTATATTAGAAATGAGGAAAGTGAAGCATAGAGATCTCAGTTAACTAATATTCCCAAGTCTTCTGACCCCAAACTCATAATTATGTCACCAGGACATGATATTACTGTACTGAAGGAAGAAATAGTAGTAAGGTGATGAACTCTAGAGGAAGATAGGAAGTGGAGTGAAGCCTGGGCAGCCAAGAGAATGGCAACTCCATTGACAAGAAGAGGGAAGTCAAGAGTTACTGATTTGAGAGCAGGGGAAAAATGATTCAGTTTTGGTTATGTTAAATTTTTAGTGGAACGTTCAGTTATATTTGTCCACTGGACCATCAGATATGTAGAAATGAAGCCCAGGAGGAAAGTCAGAAGTCACTGAAGTCGTGTATACACATGAGTGGGAGAAAAAAAAAGGCTAGCAGCAGTGGCCTAGAATCAGTACCACAGTGTGTGCAGATATCTGGCAGTAGACAACCTTTGAAAACATAGTCAATATACATAAAGATCTGATTAGATAATGCATAAGAGTCTATGACCATGCTACCCTGAACAAGCCCAATCTTGTCAGATCTTGGAAGCTAAGCAGGGTTGGGCCTGGTTAGTACTTGGATGGGAAACCACCAAGGAAGACCGGATGCTGTAGGCGTAAAAAAAAAAAAAGGTATTGTAAGCTAACAAGATCCTTGCAATTCTGAAGGTCAACCAAGGGTTGCTTCACCTAAAAAAAAAACAAAACGATAATGCATGAGAAAAAAGTTCACTATTACAGCTTTTGGTTAAATCATGGGAGAAATATGTATGCCTCGGTAAGTATTATAAGCATAATTAACCTATTCAGAAGCAGGAAAAAAACTCAGCCTTCAAAAATAAGAATTATCTGATAAGGGGTTAATATCCAAAATATATAAAAAACTCATACAACTCAATAGCACACACACACACACACACACACACACGTGTGCGCACACACAAAACAATTAAAAAATGTGCGGAAGATCGGAATAGACATTTTTCCAAAGAAGACATAGAGGTGGTACATTAAAAGATGCTCAGAGGGGAGGGGAATTGCAGGGCTGGGAGAATGGGGTGAAGGGTTAAAGAAGTACAAATTAGTAGTTGATAGCTGGTCATGGGGATGGGGAGCACTGCAGAGGGAATGCAGTTAGCATTAATAGGATGGCTAGGTGAAGGACCAGGGGAGGGAGGGAGAAATTGGGGAGATCATTTTATGAACTATATAGATGTCTAGCCAAAGTACTGTATACTTGAAACTAATTTAAATAAATAAATTTAAAAAAAATCAATGCAAAGAAAAAAAAAAGATGCTCAGCATCACTAATCATCCAGGAAATACAAATCAAAACCGTAATGCCATATCACCCCACACATTAGAATGGCTATATACTAAAAGACAAAGATAACAGATGCTGGTGAGGATGTGGAGAAAAGGGAACCTTTGTGCACTGTCAGTGGGAATATAAATTAGTGTAGCTACTATGAAGAATGGTATGGAGGTTTCTCAAAACGTTAAAAGTAGAACTACCATGTGATCCAGCAATTCCACTTCTATTTATCTGAAGAAAATGAAAACACTAACTTGAAATGATATATGCACTCTGTGTTCATTGCTGCATTATCTATAATAGCCAAGCTATGGAAACAACCTAAGAGTCCATTGGCGGATGAATGAATAAAGAAAATGTGACACACACAATGGAATGGTATTCAGCCATAAAAAGAAAATATTGCTATTTGTGACAATATGAATGGACCTTGAGGGCATTATACTAAATGAAATAAGTCAGATAAAGACAAATACCATACGATCTCCTTTATGTGGCATCTAAAGAAAACCCACAAAAAATCATGGATGTAGAGTACAGATTGGTAGTTGCTAGAGACAGTTTGTGGGGTTTGGGCAAAATGGATAAAATGGGTCAAAAGGTACAAACTTTCTGTTATAAAATAAGTTATGGGCATGTAATGTACAGCATGATGACTATAGTTAATGATATTTGAAAGTTGCTGAGAGCAAGTTAAAAAGTTCTCATCACAGAGCAAAAAATTCTCTAACTATGGTGACAGATGTAACTAGACTTACTGTGATGATCATTTTCACAATGTATGTGAATATCAAAACTAATATGATACATGTCAATTATACCTCAATTAAAAATAATTAAAAATATATAACAATTAAAGAATCTCACCTTAGTCCATATAATATATTTTTTTCTAGTGTCTGAATTGAACTGGTCGGTAAACTCTAGGTTTGATGGCAGGACAGACAGCTGTGAATTGAAGTAAATCTTGTGAATATGCCATGAAGTAGTAAAGTGTTACGTTCATAAAACTAAAGAACTAAATTAGGGAAAAAATTCAAGTATATATGGAAATGTCAAGGAGGCAGTTTGATAAATGAGTCTGAAGTTCGGAGGAGAGTTCTGGGATTGAATGTCATTGGCATGAGTAAAGTATATAAAGCATGATTTGCTGAG
>NW_006494614.1:11920130-11956580 GCF_000325575.1 Pteropus alecto | reverse complement strand
AGGCCCAGGACAGAGTCTTAGAGCACTGCAAACAGTTAGAGTACCAACAGAGAAAGAAGTGCCAGCAAAGGAGACTCCTCGATAGTAAAAATGGACAGTATTATCTCAGAAATGAAGAGTTTTAGGGAGATAGGTCAATTGGAATGAATGCTTCTCAAAGGTCGATTAGGTTAACAGAAATGACCATTGGATTTGGCAACATGAAGATTATCAGTGATGTTGTAAACACAGTCTCAAGTGGAATAGCAATGATGGAATCCCAGTTGAAGAAGACTAAGGAGCAAGTGAGGTGAGAAGGCAGAAATGGGTCAGAAGCTGAAGAAGGTTATAAGGTCAAGGGCCTGCTTTTTAAATGAGAGACACTAGAGCATGGTTACATGCTCACAGGAGTGATTTAGTAAAGGGAGATTTATGATGCCGGAAAAAGAGACAAAAGTTATAGGAGCAAAATCCTTGAGAAGATAAAGAGAAGATCTTTTCCAGAATACAAATGGAGGTAGTTGGAATGGGGATAACAACTCATGTATTTTTTCTGTTAAAATATAAGGCAAGTCTATGGCCATGCCACCCGGAACATGCTCAATCTCATCTGATCTCAGAAGCTAAGCAGGGTCGGGCCTGGTTAGTACTTGAATGGGGGACCACCTAAGAATAAAAAAAAATATATATAATGGCAAATGTTGAGAAAGGCAGTCACGCATAGCCTATTGACCCTTGCATAACTGCATAAGAGTGTGCCATGGGCCTGGAACATTTTCTTTCATGGAGATAAGGAGCCCTCATAGCCTGTGCCGGGCATATAGACTTGTTTGGAAATATCCTTTTCTATTTGGGGCTTGAAGTATATTTCTTTGTTCTGCTAAACGTGTGTGCATATGACACCTGGCCAACCCCACTGCTATATCGGTTCCTGGTAGGAAGGGAAGGATGTCCTTCACCTGGAGCATGGGAGGGGTGTGTGTGAATGATCTCTCTGTGTCAGCTTCAGGGCAATATGCGCTGGCCCCAGGGAACTGACACTCACTATTCAGACTGATCTTGCTCTATCTTTTTTCTTCATGACCAAAGTGTTGTCCCATCCAGTCCTGTGTGTGTTGTGTCTTTCTTGGCAACTCCAATACCTGCAAACTGCAATGGGTTGGCATCTTGGTACTGCTGTTTCTGGTGGTAGGCAACAGGTGTCACTTGCTTGACAGTTCGGTGCATTGAGCAAAGTCACCAATGAAGTACATTATGGCATGGTGGAGACACATGGAGTTGGTCAGTGCAGCCATGCTAGGGTAATGCTAGCTCCCAGAGCGGGTGTTGGCTGACTGTGATGCTGGCCTCCCTTTGGCTGAATGGGATAAATGTGATGCAGATAAGCTCCCAGTCAACAAAGATAAACTTGTGTGACAAATGAGGGCAGAAATGTAAGAGGTGGGTCCTAAATATTTTTTTTAATAAAAAAAAATTTGGTTTCTAACCACTTTTACACTCCCATACCATCCTCTGACTCCACATGCCAGGAGCTGCAGATGACACCTGAGGATGAATCAAAGGTCCCTGTGTAGGAAGGTCTGTCTGATCCGGGTTGCTTAAAAGCTCCAAGTAAGACCTGTTTTCACTCAACACAAAACCACTGATGATGTTGCTCAAACTGTAACTGATGAAATGAGGTCCTTCTCTGAGAATGAAATAAGGAAACTGAAAGACAGATATGATCAGAGGCCCAGGGAGTCTCATGTGGCTTGTTCAGTACCCTGTTTAATAAGGAGGCCTGGCCAACCCGATGTCTCAGATTGAGTGGCTCTATATACTCAGAGGGGAAGTTAACCACAGACATGCCACCCCTTCCAACCCTGCCTCGCTGAAGCATGTTTTTTCCCACATCGAACAGGCAACCAATGGGACAGAGATAGAGATAAGCCTGTGTTGCCTTTGATCTGAATTACAAAGAGTATGAGAACAGTATTCCCAACAACAGGGACTTCCCTAAGACTAAGAGCCTCTGGAAAACCATTCATAAAGCCATAATGCATTTCAGATAAAAGCCCAAAATACCTGACTGACTATATTAGGGATCCTCGACCCTTGGGCTGTGACCAGTAACAGCCCGTGGCCTGTTAGGAACCAGGCTGCACAGCAGGAGGTGAACCGCGCTAAGTGAGGAAAGCTTCATCTGTGTTTGCAGCTGCTCCCCAGTGCTAGCATCACTGCCTTAGCTCCACCTCACATCATTAGGCATTAGATTCTCATAGGAGCACTGGTCCTTGGTGCAAAAAAGTTGGATATTGCTGGACTATAATGCTCTACCACAGAGATTGTGGAAAGTACAATGGAGGTCTTCATGGGACAGAAGCCACTCCAGTGGAAGACCCCATTATCTCTGTTTTTGTCCCCTAAAATGACCATGGAGGAAGCAGTAGAAAAGCTCAACACAAAAAAGTACTTACAAAATATAGTCAGTCATCACATTTGGTTGTATGATAACAAATAACTGGCAAACCTTTGAGGTGTATTAGAAAATTAATAACATAAAACTATGGCATGATTTAATCCTCTTGAAATATTTTTAAGAAATCTATAATAGCTGTTTGTCATCTAGCTGTTTATCATTTAGAGGTTCATGAAATTCCCTAAAATCAGAGTTTAAAATACATAATACGTGGTTGTATATTGTAAAGCTAGAGAGTGAAAGGTTTGACACAAACATTCAGACCATGGCAACTGTGTATCTACCACACCAACCCTGGACTGTTCAACAGTGGGATTCTGCTCTGTATGAGAAGTAACTTCTATTTTGTTTAAGGCACTCTTCATTAAGAGTTTTCTCATATTCAACTAAAGCTAATCCTGACTGACATGAAGGGATATGGTATGAACAGGTAAAGACCTTTAACATATACATATCATTCTGATGAGAATTAGGAAATCTGCTTGAGCAAATTCAAAATCTGGATAGAAAAATGAAAGAACAAAAGTAGAAGCTGTAACTTTTGGCAATTCAGGGAAGCCATGTGGAGACAAATCTGATGAAGGCATTTCTTAGAGCATTTTACAGTCTACTGGTTTTTATTCAGTTAGAAAGAAGAAATGGGATAACACCAGTGTAGATCTCACTGTATTTTTAAATAAGTCAAATTTTTTTGCCAGATTTCAAGGGCCAAACTTGTTGGGAACTTAGATGAGGCTACTTTGGCTCATTATACCCAGCAGAATCACTCCATGTTTCCCTCTCAGAAAAGACGTAGCTTTTTAGAAAAGTCTGAGCTGAGATTGTTCTTAGGGGCAAATTAAAAAGTCTTTGTGGCAAGTGAAACCTGCCTAGAATAGAGGGAAAAATACCTTCAACTGAGAGAGGAAATTAATGTATCAATGGATTATTCTGTCATGTGTCTCTGCAAATATTGTTTCCTCATCATTTCTTCCTTTGCTTTTATATAGATCACTTTGTCATTTTTCGAGACTTCTTCCTTAGAACCCTCATTCTTCCCTGATGAAATATATACTTTCGTTATGTATGAAATTTGACAACTATGACAGTTTGAGTATATGATGCTTCAGATCTCATCTATTCCTCATTTCAGTTCGTGTTTGATAACTTAACATTTCTAATTCTTCAGCAAATATTTCTTTATTAAATTGCCACTTCTGATTTCTTCTTTGAGCTCTTTTTTCTGTGTGTGCAATTATGTTACCAACTCATCTTTGATCTTTATCTATGGTGATTTGTTTCAGTGAGAATGATTATGAAGACTGTTGATGTAAGAAATGTCCAAACCTGTAGATTTTTTTGAGTTTATTTGAGCCAAACTGATGACAATTTCTTGGAAGCAAAATCTCAATGGATTGTGAAACTGCTCTGGAGAATGGCAGTTCTGCAGCTTATTTTATACACTAGAATTAAAGGAGGAGATGTAAGGAGAGTTACACGAAATCCATTGGTAGTAGATTAAGGAAGCGGGAGAAAGCAAAGCGGGCAAATCTCTGGGACTGGATAAAAAGTAAAACGTAGAGACACATACTTCTTTGACATGAGTTGGTCCAGGCTAATTAACATTTACAGCACAGAGAGATGGTATGTGGGGAACAAGATAACAATGAGGTGTTCTGCGGTCTCTTGCTCTGGTATGTAGGTGTGCCCTAAGGGGTCTGGAAAAGGAGATACTTTGACATTTCAAAGGTATGTTATCTTAGATGCAAAAAGACAATAGACAGGCTCACTTGAGGTAAAGACTGCCCTTTGTTAAGGAAGCTGCAGGCCTAGGACGTGATTACTACCCACCACAATCCACTTTAGGTTAGTCATTTTTACGTTCAGACTATCCTATGCAGTTACTTTCGTTCTCCGAGTTTGTAGGGTCTACCACATTGGCCTCGCCTGAGCTTGTCAGGTTAAGTATGTGGCCCCTTTTTCGTTCACAAGATGTTTGAGGAATTTTTATTATTTACTGTACAACCAACCTGTTTCTATCTAGGCCTTATTATTAGGGTGAATCTGGCAGGAATTCTAGCCACAAAGAGTTGTCCCAAGCATGGGGCCTCAGAGGCATGGACTGGATCAACTTTTCCTGGAGCAATTGGAAACTTCTCAGATCAAGAGGTAATTGAAGCAAGGGAATTCAGAAGTAGGTACCAGCAGAAGAATATCAAGCATCGGGTCCAAGGAGCAAGTTCTAAGCCAAAAACTGTAAGTGATGTAAGGATTCAAGAACCAGGTTGACCAGGACACTTTACTTTCTGGCTCCTGGGACACCTCTTTTCCCTGGTTCAGATGATTTCTTTGCTGCCTTCTCTTCCTTTACCTGTCTCTTAAATGTAAGAATGGTTCTGTCCTTGGTTCTCTTTTCATACTATTCATACCCTCTGAGTGATTCAATTTACTGAATATCTGCTATGTGCCAGGCACACTGTTCTAGGAGCAGGGGTTATAGCAGCTCTGATGGAGTTTTTGTTCAAGTGGAAGACACAGTCAGAAAAAATATATAATTAAGCAAGGTAATTTCAGATAATGATAAGTACTGGGAAGAATGTAACACAGGATGATCTAATTAATAGAGCATGGATTCTACAGAGCAGAGGGACCCTTCATGCAAAATATGGGGTGAAATTGCCCCAAAGGAAACAGTTGGTGTGCAGTTTCCAGACAGAGGGAAAAGCTAAAGTAAAATAAAGTTGATATAATCAAGAAACAGAAGGCGAATGTGACTGGAGTGCTTTTAGAAAGGCAGAGAATGGAAGGAAATAATTTTATTTTATTTTTTTGTGAGTGTGATAGAAAGCCATTGGGGGTTTTAGGCAGTAGAGCAGCAATATATGATTTGCATTAAAAAAAATTTTTTTTGGTTATTTTTAATCTTTTTTATGTTCAACATATTACAGACAGAAAAATATATAAAACTGATATATACATTAATGAATTATTAAAAGTTGAACATCCCTGTAACTCCCACCTAAGTCAAGGTATAGAATTTTGCCAGCCACCCCAGATGCCCCTTATATGTGCCTCTTCTTAACTGAAAGCCCCATTCTACCCTCTTAAATTAACAACGATCAACTTCTTGCTTTTCATTATAATTTTATTACCCATGTATGCATCCCTAAACTTTATCATTTAGTTCTTTCTTTTAAGTCTCTTTTAATATGTGGGTTCCTCTTCCATCTCTTTTTATTTTTTCCTCATATCTTATTTGTTGAGGAAATCAAATCATTTGATCTATATGGTTTCTTTGATTTATGCAGATTGTATCATAGTATTTTTAACACGTTTGTTTCTCTGTCTTCTGTACTTTTAGTACATTGAAATGCTTAATTTTGTCAAATGCTTTTTCTATATTGAGATAATTATATGATTTTTATCTTAATTTTGTTAGTGTAGTTTATCACATTAATTGATTTGTGGATGTTGAAATATCCTGCATCCCTGGAATAAATTCCATTTGATCATGGTGTATGATCCTTTCAATGTATTTCTGAATTTGGTTTGTTAATATTTTGTTCAGAATATTTGCATCCAAGTTCATCAGGGATATAGGTCTGTAACTTTCTTTTCTTGTAATGTCATTGTCTGGCATTGGTATCAGAAATTTCTTTAGTTACAGTTCTGGAGGCTAGATCCGAGGTCAAAGTGTCAACAGGGTTAGCTTCTTCTAAGGGCTATGAGGGAAGGATCTTTTCAGGCCTCTCTCCTTAGCCTGTAGATGGCTTTCTTCTCACTGCTTTTTTTTTCACATTATCTTCTCTGTTCTTGTCTGTGTCCAAATTTCCTCTTCTTACAAGGACGCCAGTCATATTGGATTAGGGCTCATTCTTATGACTCATTTTAACTTAATTACCTCTTTGAAGACCTTGTCTCCAAACATGGTTATATTCTGAGGTACTGGGAGTCAGGACATCAACATAGGAAATTTTGAGAGAACACAATTCAGCTCATAGCAATCACATATATTCTAATGGCTCCAAAATCTCTATCCATGTCTCTTGTCCAGATTTTTTTTTTGAGCTTCAGGCCATGTAGCTTAATTCTTCTCTGACAGGTACACTTTCCCACCATGTATATATTCTCAGTGGTTAGTACAGTTGGTTAGATGAATAAATTACTTAGTCAGTAGTTGGATATGTGCTCCCACAAAACTTCAAATATAACATGTCCAAAATTGTACTTATTTTCTTTTCCTTAAACTTGTTACTCTCTGTATTCATTGCCTTGGTAAGTGGCACATATATAGTCACTCAGTTTCCCCAGTCAGAAATCCAGGGTTATTATAAACTCTTTTCTCTTATGTGCCATCTCTAAAAAGTCATGAAGTTCTTTTGTTTTATTTCCTTAACATATTTTTTGTCTATACCTTTTTCTCCACCTATGACTGCTACTTTCTTGATTCAGAGCCCCTCTTTATCTCCTACTAGGATTTTCTCTCCTCTGTTAAATTAAAATTGGATTTGTTTATTTAGGAATCTATGATAAAATATAACATGGTTCTATATTCAAAAGTTCTAGTGGAATGTCTGTTCTCACTCCTGTCTCTCATCCTCCCAGTTCGTGTTTCTGGAAACAATTATGTTATTAGTTTCTAGTGTTTCCTTCCAGAGTTATTTTATGCATATGTTCTTCCATGTACTGCATGCATATTAAAAGCATAAAATATATGTGTTTGTCCTTTTTTTTCTTAAATATTGGCACACACTACCTGTTGTTCTGCAGGGATTTTTTTTTTTTGTAATTTATTAACTTTTGGAGATCATTTTCTATTAATACATAAAATCGTTTTTTATAGTTTTAAAGTATTTCATTTATGGCTGACTATTGAACATTTAAGTGCTATGAATAACCTTGATTATAACCTTCCATACATGTGCAACTGTGCCCATTGGATCATAGGATAGATTTCTCCAAGTGGAATTGCTGAGTCGAAAGGCATGTAGATTTTTAATGCTGACAGATGTTGCCAAATTGCTCTTCAATTTGTCTTTTGCAGTGCTTTTAAGTGATCTCTCTGCTTTGATTTCACTCTCTGTAATGCTGCCAGAGGCAATTTATAAAATGAAATGCTAATCATGTTACTTTGCTTCTTAAAACTCATCAGTGACTCCCAATTACCAAAAAAAAAAAAAAATCAAAAAAAAAAAATCCATACTCCTTGGTATAGAAGACATAATTCTCCTTTTTGGGTATTTGCTCATTTAGCCAGGTTCACTTCTCACCGTTTCTTTAGGTACATTTAACACTCTGGTTAAACTACTTCATATATCTTGTACAAGCTGTGTTTTATGCCTCTGCACAATACATGCTATTTCCTCTGCTTGGAATACCTGCTCATCCTTCAAGACTCAGTTTAGTTGCCTCCTACTCAAATGGAGTAGAACACACCTTCCTGCTATCACAGTGCCAGGTACATATCTCTAAGATTGCCATATGTTACTGAATAGTAATTTCCTTTCATATCTGTTTCCCCTAGCCTGTCAACTAAATAGCTATAGAATTGATTCCACACAAAGAGAATATAAAAGGAATGTAGAATCCAGTCAGGCAATAAGATTTATTGAATCCAGTCAACTTGTGAAGGAAATTAGCTGTAGCCCCAGGTGAGATAAAGCATATTATCTGCCCAAATGAGATGATAAAGAAATCAAGAGAATTTATAATGAAAATTGAGTAAACATGAAAAGTGAAAGACTCTTAGGGGAAGGATTATGCCAATATGTCCAGCCTCCTACTTCACACTTTATGTGCAGAAATATCAGACTACAGTATATAATCGTTCCTTAGACTAACCATACTTATTGTACATGTTGTGCTCTCTGCTTGGAACTTCCTTCTCTATTTTAGCTGTGTGACGAATGCCAGCTCTTTCATCAAAATCTAGATCAGAGGTTAATTTCCCTGGAAAACTCAGTCCCTAGAACTGAGAAATCATTTCCTCTTTTCTAATACTTGTGAAGTTTGAACTTTTTTTTATTGTTTTTATTGTAATTTGTTTATTCGCATTAGCTATTGGCCTTTCCTAGCAGGACCAACAGTTCTTTAGCGAAGAATTATATTCTATTCATTTTTATATCTTCAGTATTTTCAGGGCAGTGTTTCAGACATAGTAGTTGCTCAATAAATGTTCAGAGCATAGGCTCTGGAGTCAAACTGCTAGTTATCAAAGCAAGCTGTACCATTTATTAGCTATGTTACCTTGGAAAAGCTATTGAACCTCTTCAGTACTTCCATTTCTTTATCTATAAAATGGAGTTATTAGTATCTGCCTTATAGGATTGCAGTGAGAATTAAGTGAAATAATAATATATTTAGCAATATGTTTAGCATATAGCATGTACTCATTTAGGCATACAGCTGGCTGTATCAAATAGTTTCTTTGATCAATTTTATTAAAAGCAGTGCCCAGATTCCAAAAGTCACTCCTCAAGTCCTTGGTAATGCCAACTCCAGATACCATGTTCCAGACTCTTTACATGCTTCCTACCCCTCCACTCCTTCCCCCACTACCCCAACCTGTTGATTCTTGGCAATATTCTTAGACTATTGGAAAAAGGAAGCAGTGCTGATCAGGATCCAGGAGAATTCATTAAGAATTAGTGATGACGAATTAATCTATATCCCACATTTTAAAGAGAGGATTATCAGACTCATACTTTAGGGAATTAATGGATTCCAAAAAGGATTTGAGGTGGCTACATAAACACACAGAAAATAAAAATAAAATATCAGAGAGAAAGAAAAATTGGGATTGAAGACTCAAAGCAAATCAGGGGAGATGTTAGTTAATACACAATGTGTTAGTTTGCTAGGGCTACTATAATAAAGTATCACAAACTGGGTGGTTTAAACAACAGAAATTTATTTTCTCACAATTCTAGAGGCTAGAAGTCTGAGATCAAGGTGCTGATAGGGTTGATTTCTTCTGAGGCCTCTCTCCTTGGCTTATAGATAGACATCTTCTCCTTGTGTCTTCATATCTTCCCTCTACATATGTCTATATCTTAATCTCCTCTTCTTAAAAGGATACCAGTTACATTGTATTAGGACCCACCTTGATGGCCTCATTTTAAATTAATTATCTTTTGAAAGATTTCCCCTCTCAAATACATTAACATTTTGAGGTACTGGGGGTTAGGACGTCAACATATGAATTTTGGGGAGACAACTCAGCTCAACACAGTAAAACTGTAGCCTAAGATCCTATCCAATTGCAAGAAGAGAAACATACATTTGGTTTTATTATTTCCAAAAAGCAAAAAGAAATAAAAAGTTGAGGGGTTAAGATCACTTATGACAATCACCTTATCACCATTCATTTTAGCTAAATGATGATCTCTGTTAGCCACAGGAAGATATAGAGGCTGAGAATTCTAAGTAGAAGGCTCAAAGGCTCAAAGATGGGAAAGAACTGCTCTGGAATATAATGAAAGAGAGCTGGGCCAGGTTAGGTAGGTCCATTTAGAATTTGGTAAGGGGCTTGATTTTATTCCAGCTGCCATGGGAAGGCTTTAAGTTGGGGGCAACGTGATGTAATTAGTGTTTTTAAATTTTAGTTACTCTATGAAGAATGGGTATAAATGGGCAAGAGTGCAAGCAATGATACCAGCAACAGTGTCACTAAAGTGCTGGTCTGCAAAGAGATAGCTTGCTCCAGAGTAGTAATCAATGCATCCCTTCTTTCATCAAGAAAATCTTGGTATGAAAAAATTGTTAGCTGAACTACAGATTATGCTTAGTGAAGTAGTTGACTTTCATTTCGGCTCAAGGTTCTTATGCTATCATGGACTAGAAATGAGCAGTTCTTGTCTGTGAGACCCACCTGAGTAACACCTTCAAGTCTATTTCAGTTGTTCAGGTCAGAGATTTCAGTAGTTGGGACTGGAATGATAATGGCAGAGTTGGTAAGTAGTGAGCATATTAGGGCTCTATCATGGTGGCAGAAATGATAGGACTTGTTCGAAATTCACTGGGGTGTAGGAGAAACAAGAATTAAGAATAACTCTTAGATTTGGAACTTGAGTAAGAGGTTGGATGGTGTTGATATTTACTGAGTTAGAGAAAAGAGGGAGAGAAGGAGATTTGAGGGAGGAAATCAAATGATCTGTTTTGGACATGTCATATTTGAGAAACTTATTGGACATTTCAGAGGAGATATTGGGCAGATAGTCTTGAATTCCAGAGAGAAGTTAGGGATTTACATTTTTTAACTTATTTTTTGAAGATAATTTGTTCAAAAGTCAAAGTGTAAAATATTATAAAATGTTAAGTCTTTCTTCTATTCTCATTCCCCATCTGTCCAGTTCTTACATTATTCTCTCCCCTCTTAGTTTCTTGTGTAACCTCAAATGTTTCTTTATGTTTATACAAGCATATACTAATACACATTCTTGTTTCTGTTCCCTTTTTATACAAAAGGCAATACTCATATATATTGTTCTCCACTTTTCTTCTTTCTCTTAATAGCCTTAATATCTTAATCTTTCTATAATAGCATATAGCTTTCTCACTTTTTATTTAACAGTTGCATAGTATTTGATCATCTGGCTACACCATAATTTATTTAAATAAGGTTTCTATTAAGGGCATTAGGATTATGTTAGTCAGTTTGGATGGCTATGACAAAATACCATAGCCTAGGTGGCTTAAACAATAGACATTTGTTTCTCACAGTTCTGGAGGCTGAGAAGTCCAAGATTAAGGTTCCAGCATTTCAGTTCTTGGTGAGATCCCTCTTTCTGGCTGTAGCTGACTGCCTTCTCTCTATATCCTTACACTGAGGAGAGAGAGGAAGGTCTGTTGTCTCTTCCTTTCTTATAAGGGCACTAATACCATCACGGGGGTTCCACCCTCATAACCACATCTAAACCTAAGTTCCTGCCAAAGGCCCCACCTCCTAATACCATCACATTGAGGGGTAGGATTTCAACATATGAATTTTAGAGTGCGAGACACAAACATTCAGTCTACAGCAAGTATAGTTTCCAACTAGATTGTTTCCAAGATCTTTTTAAAATTCTGTGTAACAAATGTTGAGTTTCAGCAGTGTTCTAGGTGTACGGGATATAGGAATGGATAGACAAAGTTCTCTATTATGGAGTTTACATTTAAGTGGGCAAAACTAAACAAGATAATAAGTAAAATATATGACATGTTAGACAGGATAAGATCTAAGAGGAAAAATAACTAGAGAAGGAGATAGGGAGTGTGTGTGTGTGTGTGTGTGTGTGTGTGTGTGTGTGTGTGTGTGTGTTGTAAAGGTGTTGGCATTTTAGATAGGCTAACCAGAGAAGGCTTTGCTGTGAAGGACATATTCGATTAAGGTCTGAAGGAAGTGAGAGAGTGAATCCTATAAATATCTCAGAGAAGAGCATTCTGGGCAGAAGAAAGGCATCACTGTTTAAAGTGCTTTTCAATGATTCGAGTGTTTGGGTTATTGGAGACCTCTTTGATTACCTATTTGTTTGAATCTGTCTTCTACCATATCTCACTGACCTACCATCTCTCTCACTTAGCTCACCAGCTTGCTTCTCTGGATTCTAGGATCGCTACACAGAGTAACTTACTCTTTTAGATCTTTGTTTCCATCTCTTTTCCCAGGCTGCTTCACATCTACTATCCTCTGCTTGTCTGGCTTTGCTCTTCCATGCTGCTGTCTTGGTCCCTGATTGCTGCTGCAATATGCCTTAGTCCTCTTCTGTAATATCTTTAATCCAGGACCAAGCCCATTAGAGCAAAGCCTGTTCAAAAAGAAGTTGAATCTGATAAACTGACCAAATAATCCCTCTTTATTAAGTGGAAAAAGAAAAGAAAGGCAATGCAGATATTTCAACTACATGAATAAACAAAAAAGAAACAGAAAAATGAAAGCCAAAAAAAATCCAGGTCAGTTACTGATATTTAAAAACACCCTCAAGCTTTAAGCTTCTTTGTCATTCCCAGCATTACTTCACTAAAGTGAGTCCTCTTTTAAATTCAACAAGGTAGCTTCAAAGGGATCCCATTGTTCCAATTAACTCTACTCACTCAGCTCTGATTTTCTATTCCAACTTTTGTGTACTGTACTTTGTTTTCTGTTTAGGGCTTTATTTAATCCCTGATGTCTGTTTGATATGCTATTCTAGCTTTTTAGAAAGATCCTATCTCCATTTTTTCCCTCTCTATAGTTTACACTGGTTTCCAGAATCTGGATTACTGGATTTTTTTTCTGCCTATTGTTTTGCTATAACAACCCTGCAAGTCAAAACCCCTGGTCTTGAATTCCTATCCCTGAGAGGACAATGTAGCACTCCTGCTCTAATAAAAGCATGTGCAGTTCTATCTTTCCAGTGGGGTTAGCTGTTGGGAGGCCATTTTATAGCAGTATCAGAATACATGGACTGGTTCTAAAGTAAAATCGTTAGCACTAGGAAGTAAGCACAGTCCGGGCGGTGGAAAAATTCAACAGACCGAAAGATTTGTGATAAAGAAATCTTATTAAAATTTTTGGTTAGGAACAATGTCGATGTTTTATTACTATCTTGATGCAAGGGCAAAAAGAACTTTGTAGGATAATTCAAAGATTTACTCCCCTTAGGACCATGTGATAGGAAAAGAGAATGATTATATAATCCTTAGACTAGCCATGTTAAAAAAATCTAGTTCACTAGAGGTTGTTACCAGACTAAAAGGGGTTCGTTTACATGTGCACGTCAAAGCCAAATGAGACACGAACAGAGATTTGCAGATTTAAGGAAATAGCGCCAAGCCTGGAGGCACAGTTAAGCTAGTGCTCAAAAACCTGGCTCTCCTCTGGCCCCAATGGGATAGGTTATATAGGGGAAGAATTATTAGTCATGGTAGTTAAGGGAGTTGGGGTCATGGGCTCTACTGATTGATCGGGGCTAGGGTGAGAGACAGTTAATCATTGCATCAGGTTCTGATATCAGTTAGTGTCTTGTTCTGCCTTCATGGGTCTGGAGCTGAAACGCAACTGAGGTCAAGATGTCATCTTTAGTTTGGCCGAAACTCTTTTTCTGTGGTCAACAGACCTGAGGCTTTGATCCTAAGACTGTTTGATGCTCACCAGAATCCAATGTCCTAAAGGCTTAATGATTAAGGGAGTGGTTGTGTAGTATGTGCAAAAGTGGAAGGATAAGAAAAAAAGAGAAGCAGATGAGTCATGGTGATTCAAACTAGAAAAGTCTAGTTTGAATCAAGGAGAAAGAAAAGGAAAAAGTCATTTTAAAGAAGTGAAGTCCTTGCATGGTTACAAGGTCACTAGACTTTTCTCTAGCAGTCAGCTGGGTTTGAGGAGTAGAGTGTCCTACAACATGTCTTATTTTTTTAAAAATAAAGATACTAAATATAGATTGAGTATGTGTACCAGGCACTTTACATGTATTATTTCATCCATACAGAAACCACTGAGGGAGGTAGAATAATTAGTACAGCGCCATATAGTGATGGAGGAGGGTTTGAACTGAGGTATTTCTGATTCTAGAGCCAGTGCTTTCCACCACTATATATACCATTTTTCATCTAACCTTGCTTGCTCATAAGATACTTGTTAAAACTGCAGATTTCTAGGCCTCACTCTTAGACATTCTGGTTCAGTGGGTCTGGCACGGAGTCCTGGAATCTTTATTTTTATCAAGATCCTTGGGTAAGTCTAGTGGCCAGACACATTTAGGACACCCTGCCTTGTACTGCACTGTCTCTCTATTGCTAGGTAATAAAAATAAGCTTTTCTCCATTTCTAAATTTCCAGTGTTTACATATTCTAAAGAATTGAAACCAAATCAGAGCAAATTATCTTATTTGTCATGAGAGGCAAATGTTTTTATTTAGAAACAAAAAACCAACTTCTAGTTATAACCCTCCTTTTCTTTAACATATAAACATGATCATGTCTTTCCTTGAAAACAAGCTGTCACCATATCTTTCTCTTGCCTTTCAAGCTTCTTGAAAAAGTTACCGACATTCTTGGTCTGCAATTCCTTACTGCTCCTTCATTCCTCAACTGTCATTTGGCTTCTGCTTTATGCCTCTACAGAAACTGTGCTCATCACCAATAACTTCTTGGTTGGATTTACATCAGCTCTTACCTGATCTGATTCTCTTAGAATAAGTCTTAATTCTATTAAAGCTTATCTGAAAATTGCTTAAGTATTTTATCAAAATGCTCATTTTTTCACAGAAAGAGGTTGTTGATTACATCAAGTACAAAGTTCTGTCTCAGATCAGGTTTGGAACCATTTTTCTTTCAGTTGGCAGCTGATTTTGGAAAGCAAGAAATAAGGTGTGCAATCCAAGAGAAATGATGAGCCAAGTGCTAAAATAGACATTTGGAACGAAAAAGCATGGCTAGATGGGACAGAGTCCAGAAGGAAGAGTGGATAATGGGTGGGAAGAACAGTGGGGAGCTATGTCTGATTAAACTCTTTCAGTCCCAGAGAAGGGTAGAGGTTTGGTGTTTATAAAATGAATGGGAGGAAAGATAAATCTCTGTAATAATGTACCTATCAACTTTATTATGCCTTATTAAGAGCTAAAAATTTAATCTCACTTTATTCTACCCAGAAACATCAGGATAAATTTTTAATAGAGTAACACGTTTACAATTTAGAAAAACATTCGTGTGAATGCCTGACTTTGTTCTTTCAATTCAATGATCTAACATAACTTAGGACCCTGATTACTGCCATGGCTACCTTGTTAAACTATATTAAATGTGGCTACGATTAAATTTCTCCTCTTCAAATGATGAAGAGCTCATTATTTCAAACTTGTTTGGTTATATCTCTAGTCTGACCTGTAAAATAACTTTTCTTATTTTTTCCTTGTTTTTTTTTTTCTTCCATTACTTATTATCTCATCTTTCTATCATAAGACTCTAATTTTCTTTCAGTGGATGTTCCTGGCAAACTTTTACATCGTAATTAAGTAATCTCTAAAAACTCAGCACCATCTAATAATTTATTCCAACTGTAATCTTTACTAAGTACTTGGCTTTATTTAAGATAATGTTAACATTTCCATATATTTCTATAAAGTACATAGGTTATTCATCTAATTCTAATTTTATTCCATGGGTAGGACAAATATTATCCAGAATTTCTTTTTTTTTTTTTAATTTCCGTATTCTTGCCCTCAGTCCTCAACATACATATATCATATTGCTTTAATTATAGTAAATACTCAGTAAATGACTAATGATGATGATGACAATACTTTATATTAGTCAAAGCCTTTTAACATGCTATACAACTAATATTGTACAGTGAGTAAGGCATATATTATTATTTCCATTTTAAAAAATAGGAAAACAGATGCTGAAAAGGCAAATGACTTATCTAAGGTTATTCAACAAAGCAGTAATTGAACTGTCTTCCCATACACTACAGAAATGTTTCTCAAAGGGCTGGCTGGTCCCAGCTCTCTTGACAAGAGCTTACTATATTTTTAAACAGGTTATCATGTGTTTCATCCACTGATCTAGAGTTGTGGCTTTAATAGCTATTCCTTGGTAAACGTGTAGCTGTGCAAAGAAGTACCCTGGACACAAAATTTCCCAGAACAAAAAGAACCCTAGGAAGTGAGGTTCAAAGATCATTCATTTTTTTCACTAAATGAATCTGAACTTGACAAAACTATAGGTACTTGTTTTTTTTTTTAGAAACCTGACATAGATGAAAATGGACAAACATTTTAATTTGGAGTCATGTATTTCTCTCTTTTCATGTTTGTTAAGTAGATTACTGTTGCCACTAATATGGTGCTTTGGGCAGAACAGAGGTTACAGCTGGAGTTTATTGTATGGAATCCAGGACCCTTTTCACTACATCATGCTGTCATGTCACAATTATGAAAACAAACAAACAAACAAACACATTGTTTTCATGACTTTAGGGTAGTATATTGTTTTTTTTTTTTAAGTAAAAAGAAGTACAGAAGAGAACATTATTACATTTTAAATACCTATTATATTTTACTGCTGCTGGAGCTTATGCTACAGGCTGGCTAATACATATGCCCTGCTTTGGACATAAGTTATATTGTCACTCTAAGTGAAACTGTTTTATGATTAGGCCTTGTCAAGGCTGTGTCCCTCCTGGCATGGATTGCTCTTTCCTTCAGATTTTTTCTTGGCTAATTCTTTCACTTTCTATAGGTCCTGACCTAAATGTCACCTTTTTAGTGTAGTTTTCCCAGGTCAGACTGTTTAGAATTGCTACAGTCTGCCCAACACTGCCCATCTGTCTCTTTTCTCTATTTTTTTTCTGTAGCACATATTACCTTCTAACATACTATCTAAGTTTTATGTTTATTGGTTTTTTATATTCTCCCTACTAAATTGTAAGCTCTACAAGGCCAGGAATTTTTATCTGTATTATCCTCAGCTTGAGTAAGAATAGCCTGGCACATAGTAGATGCCAAATAATTATTGATTAAATAATGTGTGAATCCATGCATTCTGGTACTTTAGTAATTACACTCTCTCATGGACTCCAAAGTAGGACAACTATATATCAAAATCTGCTAATCAATGTGATAGTTACTGAGATTCCCCCGTAAATTCAAGGAAAAACAGGGAGCGCATAGGGGCTTAAAAACTTTTAAAATAAATGTAATTCAGAGAAACATTGGGTATTTACATTAAATTGGACAAGTTATATTTACAATTTCCTGGGTAATTGAAAAAAAATTTAAAAAATGAGGTAGAAGCCCTTTTATTTGATGCTATAGTTGGTATGTCATGAAAAACTGCTTAGACTTTTAAAAGCCTGTCATTTAGGCTTTTACAAAATGGATGTGGATTGCCTTTCGTTGGTGAGGATTCCAGACAATTATCATCTATGTAAACCTTTTATAGCAAATATTGATGTCAACAATGTAAAAGCAGTGTAATTTTAGGGGTCCAAAATTCATACAAATATTTCCAGATGTCAGTGCCAAATGTTATGCTTTAATTTTTAACCAGAGACATTTCCTGTAATAAAACCTGTAGACCCAAATTCATTTTCGGATCTGGCCATATCCATATTTTATACAAGTTTTTATCTAAATATATATAAATTATGATCAGTTGGGTAAGAAAATACCCATCAGACTTAGTGAATCAAAAAAGTTAAAGTGGAGAATCATTTAAAAAATAATATGTATCTAAAATATAAAAATGAACATTTTACCAGTCTTTTGGTGTCAAAGCTTTTATTAAAATTATTTTCAAGTAGTGTGCTGATGTTTTGATGCTACTGAGGTTAGAATTCTTCTAGATTTTGACTTCTATTTTTGATTTTTCATAGTCTTCTTGCCCATATACAATTTAAAAATTTTTTTCTGATTACTTTTTCTGAAGTCATTCCAAAGCATCCAACTTGATTTTCTTTTACCTAATAACACTTTTATTTTAATAAGTTACTATTTTGCATATTATTCAATTTTATTATATACCTGAATACAAGTACAATTGACATAAGTAGGTTTAGGATTAAACAATGGCCCTCGAAAAGTAGAAATGTCAGCCGGTGAGAGCTAGAAAGTACAAGCATACCAGAGCCTACCAGCTTGGTCTCGAGACTTTCTCCTGTTCTGGGAGCCTATCTATGTTACTAAGCAAGAATGCAAAGCATTTGTGTGACAGTTAAATGATGATCAGTTGAAAGAACCTCTACCATACTCAACTTTTCTTAGAGCTCCTAGAATAATCGGAGGAATAACATTTTAGTGTGACTTACTCATATGAATCAAGTTCTCCAGGTACATGTCCTTCTTAAACTTAAAAGTACCACTACAAACTGGCCTAGCAATAGAGGGCATTTTGTGTTTGTGACATGATTCGGTTTGAATTTTTCGTATGCAACTGAAAAATATTTAAATGCCTATTCTATCACAAGAGGGCACTCATGTCCCATTCTTTAAAGCAAGTGCTGTTTTAGACATTGATTTGAGAGGAATTGCCACTGAAATAAAATTTAAACCTACAAATTGAATTTCAAGTTTAGTAAATTGGCAGAACTGGTGATTTGTGATTCTGTTTATAAAGAGACTCTTGATACATTAATACCATAAAAGGATTTTCACATAGAATATAAAATATGCAAAACTTTGCTATGCTGTACAATATTGAATTTTTTTGATTAGTCATTTTAAGGTTTTCATTATTTGAAATGTAATGATCATTTTATCATTATTGAATTCTGCGATGAGGTTTCAATCATCTATTACACAGCAATCAACATTATTAAACATCTACTTTTTGTTGTTTCTATTCTTTGGACAACAGCTTTACTGCATTTTAAAGAATGTATCAGGTGTTGCATCAATTTATTTAAATTGTGGCTTTAATAATTGTAACTATATTAGTTATCTATTGCTGACTAACAAATTACCCCCAAACTTAGTGGCTTATAGTAACTATCATTTATTATCTTATAGTTTCTGAGGTTTAGGAATCTGGGAGCAGCTTAGCAGGGTGGCTCTTGCTCAAGGTCTCTCACAAGGTGGCAGTCAAGCTCTTGGCCAAGGCTGCAGTCATTCCAAGACCTCAACTGAGACTGAAGAATTTTCTTCCAGTCTAACTTACATGGACCATTCCACAGGCAGCCTCACAACATGACAGTTGCTTTCCTCCTGGCCAAGTGATCTAAATGGGAGAAAGAGTGAGCGGCCAACATGGAGGCCATAGTCTTTTTAATAACCTAATCTCCTAAGTGACAGCCTATTACTTTTGCCATATTTTGTTAGAAATGAGTCAATAAATCCACCCACACTCTTGAGAGGGGATTACACAAAGGAGTGAATACAGCAGATAGAAGTCGTTGGGAACCAACACAGAGGCTGCTACTACATAGGTGGATAAAGATGGGACCATGTAAAGACAGAAATCTTCCCAGATAGTTAGGACTAAGGATTGTTACTTTGTCAGTACATGAATTTGAATATGACAGAGTTGTATTTAGGTTTTTGAAAACTGGGTGTGGAATGCCCTTTTTTGGTGAGGATTCTAGACAATTATCATCTGCATAAAACTTTTATACCAAATATTGATGTCAGCAATGTAAAAACAGTGTAATTTTAGGGGTCGAAATTTTAACCAGAATAGGATTAAAACAAATATTTGAATGTGAACACAAGCTGTCTTTTAATTTTCTTATTAATCAAAGATTGTGTCTGGCGTAAGTAAGTAAGAAGTACGAGTGAAAAATTGCTAAAATTTGAAAGAAAACAGAATCTAAATTGTTAGATTTGGGGTTCACAATTGGAAGGTGCTGGAATTGGTTTTTGAGTCCATGTTCTTTAGCCAGAGCCAACCCTGGACTATGACATGATATAGAATGTGCAAAGGGCAAATGACCAGTCTGAGGAGTTTCCTGTGCTCCCAAAGGAAACTCATGCATCAAGAACCTCTTGGGGCCTCAAAGAATGGACAAAGATCTCGGTGGTTTTATTACCGCAGGAGGACCTTTAGTCTTCCTCTCACACTTTCCTTACAGAGTGATGTAATTGTTACTTATCCACCTTTACTGCCAAAACGATGTATGGATTTTGCTAATTTTGTGGTACCCTGATACTTCATCATTTGGGCATTGATTTTATATTAACTTTGTAACTTTTCCAAGTATAAATTAAAATATGTTGCTCACCTATCTTATTGTATTTGTTTTATCTTAAATGTTTATTTTAAAATGTTCATTTTGTTTATTTTAAAAATAAGTGATAGAGTGACAACACAAAATTTAAAACTGTCAAGAAAGTGTATTCTAAAAGTCTTGCTCTTACTCTCAGTGGTCCCTTCCAATTTCCCCATGTCTAGGATAGCCTTCCTGAGCAATTAAATATACATATAAAAGTTATGTCTATAGATACAAGATTTTTTTTTCTTAGGTAAACAGTAGTATTCCATACGTACTGTTCCATTCCTTTCTTTATTCATTTAACAGTATATTTTAGCATTCTTGCCATATCAGCACATAAAGTGCTTCTTCATTCTTGTTTAGTGAATGCATAATATTCCATTGTATGGATAGATTATAATTTACTTACCCTCCTCCTCTCTGTTGATAGATTTGAGGTTTCCAATTCTCTGCTATTCAAACAGTGTTACAATAAGCAAACCTGTTTATGAATTTTATTTTAAAAATTTAGATATTATTAATCTTTGATGATTCGGGAAGCATGTTTAAAAATTTTACCCTATCTAAGGGTTATTGTTATGATATCAAGTAACAATGTACAGCATTATAGATATAGAAGCTAAAAATATTAGCCTGAATTTTGAGTAGCCATAAGATATAGTTCAAATTTTCTCATTTTCCCCATTGTTTATTATGTAAAATTTTAATCCTACAGAAAAGTTGAAATAATAGTATAATGAATACCCATATACCTATCACCTAGATTCAAAATTTGTTAATATTTTGGCATACTTGCCTTTATTTTTTAATCCACAGAAAATCCCTACAATCGATTTGTTTCAATGTATCTTAGTACATTTTCCCATGAAAACTAGAGTATAAAGCAAATAGGAAGAGAAAATTTTGGCTATTTGAAGTTTTTATTTGTTCTTCTGAAAAAATGAACTTTATTATATTTATTCTCAGCAAAAGATTTGCTACAGTATGCAGGCCTCATAAGATTCTCAGCTACACAATGTTTGGCATCGTACAAAGCATAAATTATATGAGCCCAAGGAACTTAATGCAATGGGCTTAAGGACAAAGGAGACCTGTGCCCAGATGTCTCACAGAATCTGTGTTTTTTAGTCTTCCTTTCCTTCTTCCTTCCTTCCTCCCTTCCTCCCTTTTCCTCTCCCTCCCTTCTTTCCTTTCTTCTTTCCTATTATTATTTTGATAATAATAATTGCAGGAAAACTTTATTAAACACTTTCCCTGTACAAGGTATTTCTCTAACTTATACACATTAACTTATTTAATCCTTACAAAAATTTGTGAGATAAGTATTATTATTTTTACTGCCATCTTAAAGATGAAGAGGGAATGGAAACTCATAGAGAGGGAAAAAATGGCAGGCTCCTGGGGTCTTGTCAAGAGATTCCATTTCTGTATATACTCAAATAATTCCTTAACAATAATCTAGATTTGGTTTATGCATCTCTGTTATTGGCCCTCACTGAAGAAGAGGGTTAGAAGTTTGTTGAAGGTCCCTACAGGTTCACCAGAGTGTATCTATATTTTTCTTTGAAGATCATTTGAAAATAAAAAATAAAATCTACGATGAACTTACTTAATCAGTTTTAAATACTTATTTTATAATATTAAAGTGAGAGTATTAGTGATGGCTTTGTAGTGTGTTGACTAGGCTGAACTAGATTTCTCAGAATTTCCTGACCTATGCATTTCTGGTTAGGGTAGGCTGCAAGAGAGATTCTTGTGCAAGATTAGTAGGGTGGAAGTGAAGCAGTAACCAATTTGTAGCTCACACACATTGCTATTATCTGCTGGTTCACATTGTTGAACCTTCATCCTTCCCTAGATCCTCTTTCAGTTTCTCTGTCAGTGTATTAGCATTGTGACCAAGAGCACCAGCTTCTGAAGGATACCCATGCCACCAACACCAGAGGCAGCAAGAAAAGACATGGGTTTCAGTCCTTGTGGGGATCCAACTCCTGCTTGTGAGTTCCAGTTTGTTCTTACTCATCCCCACTATACACCCATCTTCCCTTCCTGACTGCCTGCACTGTGGACTTGAAGCTCCTTCGTCAGGTTTAGAAACACCAGCCGTATAGAGACTGCTTAACCAGCTCCCACAATCCCTGTATCAAATCCCTTTATACAAGTGGTTCTAACTGAGGGAGATTTTGACTCTGACCATTTGGTGATCTATGGAGACATTTTTGATTATCATGATGGGGTGAAGGGGTGGGAAGTTTATGGGGGCAGGCAGGAGGGTTGCTGCTGGCATCTAGTTGGCAGAGTTCAGGTATATGCCTAAATATCCTACAATGTGCAGTACAGTATTCCCCCCACCCCTCTCCCCCCCGACACACATAGAATGATCTGGTCCAAAATGTTAATTTTGGAGGTTGAGAAACCTAGAGGATTTTTGACTAGATAATCCTTTGTAATTGGGTGGGGTGGAGTGGCTGTGGTTCTCCTTCTCAGATTGAATCCTGACTGATGCTAACGTTTTAAAACATAAATATTTTATCGATATCCTCCTTGTCAGCAAAATTACATTTTCATCAAAGACCAAATAGATGAAAACTTTTGATGAACATACACAACTGTCAGTTTATGATGATATATTTATAGCTATAGAGCATGGTCAGATGCCAACTTTTTGAAACACATACTGTGTAATAGAAGTCACAAAAGTTCTCAAAATATTCTTTTTTTAATTGATAGATTTTTTTTTTTTTGAAGCACAACTGTTAGGTTTACAGAAAAATTGAGCAGAAAGTACAGAATTCCGGTATATCCTTCCTTCTCTTGCAAATGAATTTTCACTGTTTTTAATATTTCCATTAGTGTGGTATGTTTGTTACAATTGACAAACCAAATTGATACATTACTATTAACTAAAGTTCATAGTTTACATTAGGATTCACTCTGTGTTTGTATCAGTCTGCTCAGGCTGCAGTAACAAAATACCTTAGACTGGATGTCTAAAGCAACAGAAATTTATTTACTTACAGTTCTGGGGACTGGAAGTTCAACATCAAGGTCTGGAAAAGTTTGATTTCGGGTGAGAGCTCTTTTTGGCTTGTGGATAGCTGCCTTTTCTCTGTGTGCCCTATTGCCTTTCTTCTATGCTTAAAGAGGGGGAGCTGGGAGGAGAGGTGGTGGAGGAAGAGGGAGGGGGAGAGAGAGAGAGAGAGAGAGAGAGACAGAGAGACAAAGAAAGAGAGGATAGAGAGAGAGGATAGAGAGAGAGAGAGAGACAGGGACAGAGACAGAGAGAGACAGAGAATGCTCTGATGTCTCTTATAAGGATACTAATCCTATACTATCAGGGCCCCACTCTTATGACCTCATTTAACTTTAATTACCTCCTTATAGGTCCTATCTCCCAAAGCAGTCACATTGGAGAGTAGAGCTTCAACATAAGAATTTTGGGGGACACAGGTTGGTTCATAGCAGTGTGGTTCAGTTCTGCGGGTTTCGAAAATGCATACTATCATGTATTCACCACTGCAGTATCACACAGAATAGTTTCATTGTTCTAAAAATCTGTGCTCCACCTATACATTCTTCCCTCAAATCCCTGGCAACCACTGATCTTTATACAGTCTCTCAGTATGCCTTTTCGGGAACACTAGATAATTGAAATCATACAATATGTAGTCTTTTCAGGCTGGCTTCTTAGCAGTATGCATTAAAGTCTGCTCCATGTCTTTTCATGGCTTGATAGCTCATTTCTTTTTATTGCTTATATTCCATTGTATAGATGTACCAATTTGTTTATCCATTCACCTATTGAAAGACATCTTGGTTGCATCAATTTTTGGAAATTATGATTAAACTTGCTATAAATATTCATGTGCAAGTTTTTGTATGGATATACATTTTAAACTCATTTGCATAAGTATCCATGAGTGCAATTGCATTGAATCATATGGTAAGACTATGTTTAGCTTTGTAGGAAGCTGTCAAACTGTCTCCAAAGTTGGTGTACAACATTGCGTTCCCACCAGCAATAAATGAGAGTTTCTGTTGCTATTATTTCTCAATTGAATTGCTTTTGCTCCTTTGTCAGAGATCACTTGACTATAATTGTGTGGGTCTGTTTCTGAGTTCTCTATTCTGTTCTATTGATCTTTTTTTTTTTTTTCATTAATACTTCACTGTCTTGATTGCTCTAGTTGTATAGAAAGTCTTAAAGTCAGGTAGTGTCAGTCCTCCAACTTTGTTGTTCTTCAATACTGTGTTGGCTATTCCAAGTTTTTATTCCCTTTTCTATTTAAACTTTAGAATCTGTTTGTCAATATGCACAAAGTAACTAGCTGAGATTTTGATTGGGATTGCATTAAATTTATAGATCCAAATGAGAAGAACAGAGATCTTAACAATATTTAGTCTTCCTATCCATGAATGTGCATTTATTTAGATGTTCTCTGATTTCATTCATCAGAGTCTATAGTTTTCCTCATGTATGTCTTGTACATATTTTGTTAGATTTATATTTAAGTATTTCTTTTTTTGGGTGCAAATGTAAATAATGTTATATTTTAAATTTTAAATTTTATATTTTAAATTTCGAATTCCAGTTTTTCGTTGCTGGCATATAGGAAATCAATTGACATGTTAATTTTCCTTGGAGGCAAGCAGTTGTTAGAGACAATGAAGTGCTCTGGGCTTATTTCAGCATGGTTACTTTTCCTCTCCCCATGACGGAAACAGGAGGGGAAACAGGAGGGGAGTGTCTCTTTGATCTTCGCTTTGAGAAGCTGATGGGGCTCCTGGAGGTAAAACCCATAAAAGTGCAAGGCCTTCCCTGAAGCTGGGCCCCCAGGAGTTTTTATGTCTCAAGCTAGTCCAAATCCAGTCTCCAGGAATTAGTGAATTATACTTTGTTTCTTCCAGGCTCTAGCAGCAGCTTCTGCTCTAGTAAACTGTGATTCTGTGTATTTGCTTGTCTCTCCAGATTCCAGGGTGATGATTTGCCCTGTGACCTCAATTCTCTGGTGGATCTAAGCAGAGATGTTGATTTTTAGTTTGTTCAACTCTATTCTAGATGTGCAGATGGAAGTCGCAATTTCTAAGCTCTTTACATGTCAGACTGGAAACTGGAAGTCTCACAGTATTCTATAAAGTATCAGGTACCTCAAGTACTACAAAAATAACTGATAAATAGCATTATATTGAACAATATAAAAAGTTTTACAAATATAATTTTTACTTTAAGTACAAAATCATTAAAGGGAATTTCAGCTGTTTGAAAGAAGGATAAAGTAATTGAAAAAGCAGTCTGTAATAGGTCCCATCACCCAACATCAACACTAGTCACATGCCAGTAAATATCTCCTTCCCTCCTTCCTTCTCCTTTGTGCCTTCCTTCCTTCATATTCTTGTGAAGTGCCTACAATCTGTTATTCTCTGTGTTAGATGTAGGTTCTTTTGCATTTCTTGTACCTGTATTATTATGTGCTCGTGTGCTATGTGATGAACTAATTCTCCCAACCATTTTCCTCTGGTCCATCTGGTACTGGTCTGATATCATCTGGTTTCACTTGGAACAAGGAATATTCTACTTTTAGGGATACACAAGGGACTAGACATCACCTGGTAGTACTTGGTGGTGAGATAATCCAAATGTGTTTATACAATTGTTTTTTAGTGTATCACAAAATAAAAATATAAACATAAATTCACAAACTTTCCAAAATACACTTGGTCATTGGCAATTTCTTTAAAAAAAAAAAAAGAACTCTTTATTTATTTTTTATTTTATTTTTATTTTTAAAGATAAATTTTTTTATTTAAGTTAGTTTCAAGTATACAGTACATCGATTAGACATTTATATTGTTCATATAACGATCCTCCCCAGTTGCTCCCTCCTTCCCCTGGCCTTCCACTTAGCCATCATATTAATGCTAACTGCATTCCCTGTGCCGTGCTCCCCATATCCAGGATATGGAAGCAACCTAAATGCCCATCGACAGACAATTGGATCAAGAAATTATGGTTTATATATACAATGGAATATTACTCAGCCATTAAAAAAAATGAAATCCTACCATTTGCAATGACATGGTTGGATCTAGAGGTTATTATGCTGAGTGAAATAAGTCAGACAAAGATAAATACCATATGATTTCACTTATATGTGGAATCTAAGGAATAAAAAACAAAGAACTCTTTATTTTTAATCAGATGCCTATTTTGGCCTTAAATTTTTAAAAACTCATGTACCTGTGAAATGCCTAGCTTTTTAAGTAAAACCACTTTGTGATGTACCTTCCACAAAATACTATTTGTGAAATGTACAAAAAGAGATACTGACTAAAATGCCTTATGGTATGTATGTAAATTCATTTATGTGTATAAAAAATCTGGTGAACATTTTATCCTTAGATTATAGCAACAATATTTAACCCAGTAAATTCTTAAGCTTTATCAACACCTTACTGAGTTTCTTTACAATGCAGAAAATCTTTCCACTATTAGGAATTGAGAAAGGAAAAAATAGCAGTCCCTGACATTCAGAAGAAGAATGTCACAGCTCTGCCATATTTTTCTCCAATGAGACATAAACAATCTCACAGAATACCAACCTTAGACAAAGTTACTCTGAGACCACGATAAAATGAGACAGAGCGAGGCCACTTTATGATTTTGTCTAAGAATGGATATAAACAAGGTTACAGTCCCCTCCCCCCAAGTATCCACAAAACACCTTTCTCTCAGCCTAAATGAGTGACTGCTTTTTCTTTACCAATTACAGGTATATCCTTGTGCTAGTCTCCTCTCCCATGAATAAGATTGAGATACTCAGTCACAAACTGTCCCCCAAGTCACCTAATCAAAGTCTAAATCCTGTAATTGATTCTTTCTACCAGTTTCTTGCTGAGACATCTCAAGATTCCCCATGGTGTATATTTTCCCTCTCTGTATCAAGGAATAAACTCAACTTGATCAGCTACAAGTGTGTTTCTGCTGGTTCTTAGGCTGGAGGGCATTGGCGGAATATATAAATGAATTAAGACATTAGTTCAACAAACTTTAATCAAGCTTATATTATGTGGCTCCAAGCTGCTTGAGTGTTTTGGTTTAAAATCTCTAAAAATATGAAAGTTACAGAGCCTCTTGCTAGAAAAATGAACATCCACTCAAAAATTCACCCATACTTTTGGGGATTCACAGACTTCTTTGATTAAGAGTCTGGATCTAAGAATAAGATACACTTTCTGCTCTCAAGGAGTTCGGGATCAGCACAAGGGAGTAAGTGACATATTTCTTTATTGGGAACATTTCTTAAGTAGAGATGATTTGAAGATGAAAAATACCTCCTAAATAGAGAACCTAGGTTATGACCAGAGTACAGTTAATTCTGGAACTGTATTCTTTTTTATTCTGAGCTATTTTAAAGATTAGATAAATTTATTATCAAATTATGGCAGCAACACATTTCTGATGGGAGTGGGGGAAAGAAGGAGGGAGAAGTATTGCAACATGTGTAATTTAACATAGTGCTCCTTTAAAATGGGTCAGGATTGTTCCTTCTTTCTCATTTCCAGAGTCTCTCATTCTATCACTGAGACAGACTGTGAAGGTGAGGGAATTGTTTTCTTAATGAAGAAAAATTGTGTTACAAGGATCAGAGCATTTGCATTTGAGGTGACACAATTACAGAAAGGCTGAAAGTCATGTCCTTCCCCACAGTCCTGGGACTTGAGGTCAAGCCCTGAATGTCTGAACTTTACTTGGTAGCAAGACCTGTATCTTATTTAGCTCTGTACCTTAAACACACAGAAAAGGTACTCAATAAATATTTGTTAAAGAAATGTATAGTCTCAGAGGTATAGTACTTTTAAACTCTTCTTCTATCTTCTCCTTTGCCCATTGCATTGGTCCAGATCCTAAAACTACCTACCCTTCTGCTGATTTTACCATGTCAATTGTTTCTTTTTCTTTGATCTGTCTGGAGTTCTGTCCTGAACCCCTGATCAGTTTGACTGTCTGTACCCTGAGAAGATCCCAGTTTCAATCAGCACCTAATCAAGCTGATCCCTGTTCTTGTAGATTCTCCACATTGCTATCAACAATGTCTAACATTGCAATGAGCAAAAGATCCAGTCTGATCCTTGGTGCTATGCATAATCCTATGGAAAAATGATATAGCAGAGAAACTTAAACCCCTCTCCCCATCTCATACTTCCTTTCCTTTCACCTCTCTGTGGTCGGACTTATAGAGAATTTCTGAGCTAGCAGATCCCACTGTTCTTGACCCAAATTTAAAAGCACAGATCATTTCAAGAGATACTAGGCAAATTCTCTTTTGTCTTATGAAGTAGCTATGTTTTTCCTCTGGAGTATCTTGAGATCCCATGAGAAAAAGTGATAGAAATCTGATGCATTTGTCAGTACGTGTACTTAATGACTGCCTAGGTAGCCAGTGCTGCGAAACTCTTTTATAAAATAAAATATGATCAATGTCTTTCTGGTCATAATATCTTTAATTTTTTTCTTTCCCTTGTTCCCTCTTTTCCATCCTGTAATGTTAAAAGGGTTATGAACTGCGTTCAATCACAAATGCTCTGGGGCATAGATATTTGGTAAAATAAACATTTACGTGGCTGAAAATGGACGTGGTTGTCCTCATCTGGGTTGAGAGGTGACTGGAGTGAAGCCAGCCCTAGCATTCAGAAGTGCCACTTCTCTGAGTTTCCCAAGTATCAAATGGTTGAACTTTGCCAGTTCATCAACCTATGGGAAATGAGTTGTGTTGGGTGTAGTGTCTGAAAAGCTGGTAGCTGAAGTCCAGGTGTATGTTTTCCTCTGGTCATGTCCGTTACTAATTTTTTTCTCATTGACTGCATAGAAAGTCAATAGAAAGTTCATTCATTGGACATCTCTATCAACAGGCCCCCACTATCCCATGTGGTACTAGCCCTTCCCTCCAGGCACCCACTTCAGGATTTAGTGTGTGGAGCTTGGGGTAAGGTCCAGCTCCTATGCACCTCCTTAGCCAGGCTCCCCTGGGCAAGTGTACACAGTGGCTCTGATTACTTACTCTTTCTCATTTTTATGCCGACCTCCAAACAACACAATTTCACAGAAGCCATATGATACTCAGGGTTTTAGAGCACAGTAGGATTCAGCAATGCTCATTACCCACTTTACTTCCTCTCAGTTGGGTGGTGATGATAATGAGATCATACCTCTGAAGTGTCTAAGGATATAAAGAGCTAATAGTAATAATTAAAATTTTTAAATTGTGAAAAGCTTAATACCAAGCCTTAATCACTTGTTAGACAATTCATACATCACTTCAGTGTTGAGGTCTCTCACCCATCTGTCACCCTGTTTGTGCCTCATCCCCATCACACTGCTTGCTCCCTTCTCCTGGCCTCACTTGCCTCCTTGTCTAGAAAAGATCCCAAGATACATCACTATAATCACTCCCTTGAAAACTCTCAAGTCCCTCAGTCCTCTCTCCCTCTGTCATATTTGCCGGTCAAAAATACAACTCTGATGAAATCCTGCTCTCTGATGAGAACTAGCTCATCTTAACACCAAAGCCACCTATCTGTTTGCATCTGAGCACGTACCATCTCCATTAACTCCTGCTCTGATAAACTTGTCGCGCATGTCTGACGCCATCTTCTCTTGTGTGACAGGAGTCATATTCTTTCACCAAATTAAAGACTTTGCAATCACTCTTTATCTCTTCCATCACTAATTTCTCCCTCTCTACTGGATTGTCCTCATCAATATACAAATATATAAACACATTTGCCATCTTAAAACAAAATATAACAAAACAAAACAGAAACCTTCCTGGTCTCCACAACCCCTTCTCATTAACTTCCTATTTCTCTTCTCTCTTTCATAAGTCATCTTATATAAAAGAGTGGTCAGTTTCTGGTCTGTACTTTCTCACCTCATGTCCTTTCACCAACCCACTAAAAGTCAGGCTTCTGTTGTTCAGGTCACTGATGACCTCTGTATTTCCCTGTGGTCAGACCCACCCCTAACTTTTGCAGGGCCCAGAGCTGGAATTCGAACGGAGGTTTATAAATCACATAACTAAGTGTTTAGAAGTTACAAATCAAGGTTAAAGACTGTTTAAAAAATACAATTTATTCTCTTATCTTGACAAACACAACTTTATAACAACCTAGAAGATCAAGTTTGAATCTAGAATTCTCAGACTCTTTAGAGTTTCCTGCTGGAATGTGGCAGCACAGGGATAACCGTTTCCTGACGCCTGACCTGCAGCCCATCTTCTTCTTCCTGACTACATCTTGTACCTTGTAGTGAGTTGATTAGTGTCCCTCCAAAATATATGTCCAAGTCTTAATCCCTGGGATCTATGAATGCGACTTTATGTGGAAATAGAGTCTTCGTGGATGTAATTTAGTTAAAGATCTCAAGGTGAGGTCATCCTGGATTAATGGTGGGCACTAAATCCAATGACTGGATGAGAGAAAGGAGAGGGTGATTTTATACTCAGTGACACAGGGGAGAAGTCCATGTGAAGACAGAGACAGCGATCAGTGTTATACGGCTATAGGCCAAGAAGTACCAGTGATTTCTGGCAGCCACCAGAAGTTCGGAGATAAGCATAGAATGGCTTCTCCCTCAGCCTTCAGAAGGAGCTTACTCCGTTGATATCTTGATTTCAGGCTTCTGGCCACCAGAACTGTGAGAAAATTTCTTTTGTAAGCCACCAGATTTGTGGTACTTAGTAATAGCAGCCCTAGGAAGCTAACACATACTTCAAATTGCATACGTGAGAAGGGACTCCTCAGATCACAAATGAAGGCACTGACCTCACCCTCTGGAATCAGTCATCCCTCAGCTACCCCTTGGGCCAATGGGTGCCCACACCAGCTCAGTCAACTTTCAGAACAGACCTGGAGAAAAGGACTGAGCAGGACTGAAAGTGGACTTGAGGCTATTTAGGCAGGGAGTTCTGGGGTTCCGGCTATGCATGTATAGTCTAGAAGAATGAAGGTTCTTGATGGTACTTCTCTTTGGCCCTGAGCAGTTCTTGCACTTATGGGCAGCTGGAGAAACGTTAGAGTGGGATGTGCTGAGAGCCCACTTGCCCAGCTCTAAAGGTGGTACTGCTAATGGTCTTTTTCTGCTTAGATTGTCTAACCTCTTAGCAGCATTCTGTCTAGTTGGCCACTCCCTCCTCCCTGAAATGCTTTCTTTATTTGACACCTGTGACCCTTCACTCTTCTGGTGTTACTGACGTTTTACTGGCTACTTCTTTTCAGTCTCCTTAGCTGATTCCTTTTATTTATATGTTGTGGTGCCTGCTCTACTTTTCTTTTTTTGTCTATACTTTGCCTGCATTATTCTCAACCACTTTAAAGAAAAACATCTAAATGCTCATGACTCTCAAATTTGTATCTTTAGCTCAGGCCTCTCCCATGAGCTCCTCATTTTTATATCCAATTGCCTGTTTTATGTCTCAGCTTGGAGCATCTAGTAGGCTTCTAAAAGTTCACATGTCCAAAGGAACTCCTTAGTACCCCTAACCTTGCTCCTCCTGCAGGCTTTCCAATCTCTATTAGTGGCATTTCCACATAGCCTGTTAATCAGGTCAAAAGCCTTGGAGATGTTCTTGATTCCCCTCCTTTTCTCACTCTCTAAATACAGTTTATTGGCAAGTTCTGTCGGTTGTGTCTCATCCCCACTGCTCTCCCCCTTGCTCCCTTATAGTCCAACCACATTGACTCTTGTTTGTTTTCTCAAATATCCCAAGCTTGATTCTGCCTCAGAGACTTCATACTCATGATTTTCTCTTCTTGTACCTCAGATCTTTGCAGCTGGGTGCTCTAATATTTCAGGTCTCTGCTTTCCAGTCTCCTATTCAAAATAGGCATGTCTCTTCCCAGCCACTCACATTCCAATTACCCTGTTTTAATTTTTTTCATAGTACTCATCTCTAGGCTCTATGAGGGAAGGAATCATGTTTTAGTCATTTTAGTGTTCTCAGCACCAAGAACTGTATCTGGCAGATGGTTGGTAATCGATAAATATTCTCAGAGTGCATATATGAATCAGACAAAATTCTTTCTCTTTGGGGTAGGTTATAGGGATATGTGAATAACTATAATACAAGATAGAATGTGGCAAAATTTCACATGAGAGATAGAAATAAAGTGCTGTGAGTGTTCAGAGTCAGAGATTAGTAGTATATGGTGAGATCAATGACATCGTCAGGGAGGAGATCAAATCTAAGTTAGATTTATACAGAGGGGTGATGAAAGGAAATGGCATCCTAAGTAATGGGGTATTGTAAGCAAAGAGCTAGAGATGGAAAGCTTGGAGTACGCGTGGAGAAAAGGGAGTTTTTATTAAAGGATCGGGCAAGAGGAAATTTAGAAAACATGGTTGGGATTTCCAGTAAAACCAGTTTATGGAGTGACTGTACAATAAACTAAGGAACACGGCATTCATCCTTCACGCAATTCGGGAGTCACAGAAATTTTCTGTGCAAGGGAGTGAAATAATTGGAGCAGTGCGGTTATAAAAAGTTTTTGGGAATTTGTATAAATGGATTGCAGCAGGGAGAAGTCGTAGGTGGTATGTTCGGGGAGTCAGTTATAGGGCTATTACCCTCTTCCAGAGGGACAGTTTTGAGGCCCTGGACCCTGAGTGAGAGAGGTGGCAGAGGAGATGAACAGAGAGGTGAGAGTGTATCTATTAGTATCTATTTCACTACTAATTGCTGTTAGATGTGGCATTAATCTTAGTAATTGTAATTATTTGAATATTTGATAAAAGCTATTATATTAATGTGCACAATTTTGTAATCAAATTTGTCATAACTCTTAAAAGCTAAGTAGCAGATGCCTGCCTTCAGAGGATGATAATGGATCACCACATGCTAGATACAATTATAAACTTAAAATTGTTCTTATACTGTATATTTACGAGGACCATAATCCCTCAGGATGCTATTTAAAATACACTGAGCCAAATTCCATGTCTTGCTGAATGCTTGAGTCTCTTGAACTGTGATGCTTGTCAACTGGCAGAATTTAGATCCCATCAGATACAGCAGAAGCTTTTCCATGCACACTAGATTTTTTTCCCCACGAGATATACATTTATTTTATGTTTTATTATGTAAGATCCTAGATCTGTATGTGTGCAGGTAGGTGTATTTGGATGGATTTATGCACTGATATGTTTATTGTCAGCAATGGATATATTGGTAATTCCAATAGTAAGTCATCGCTAGGCTTTAAGGGATGTAGTTTAATTTACAGTGTACTTAACCACATGTTTTAATAAACTATTTTAAAAGGAGGTTCTACTCCTTTGAAACGCCTCTTGGCTTCTTTATAGATAAAAGTCAGGTGAGTTGTGAGCATTTTGAAAAAAAGAGTAATGGACTTTGTCAGTCGGATATTAGAATTAACAAATTTGTTATTATATTTAAATTTAAGATTTGCATTTTAGATTTTTGTGGTTGCTAGTGTAGACTCTGGAGCCATACTGCCTGAATTGGTTTTAGACTTCAACACTCTCTCTAATTATGTGATTTAGGTTATATATTTGACCTCTTTGTCTTTTAATTTCCTCATCTGTAAAATGGGAATGATAATCGTACCTACCTATCAGGATTATTATCAGGAATTAAATGTATTTGTATAAGACCTAACACATAGTGAACACAATAGATATTAGCTATTACTGTAGAACTCAAATATCTATTTTACATTGCTATAAAAGTTAAATTACATATATATATAATTACTAAATAATGATTCAGAAATTCATGTACTTATATAACTACAGTATTAGGTAGAAGTGACAGTTCCTTTCCACATCCTTCCATAGTTGTTTCTGCCTTGAGGAAACAGAGGACATTATGTCATTATTTGTACTATGCGAATATCCCAGTAATTAGAAATATAAAAATTATGCAGATCCTTAACTACCTCAGAATATCTATTGTAAATGTGGTAGGCAAATAATATCTAATGCTGAACTGGTAAATAATGACACACATTTAATTTTTGTTTGAATAGTTACTTTGTTGTTAATTACTATAACAGTTGCACCAACTGTATTCCAATGATTTGAAAGATTTAATAAAGTAGACTATATTAATGATCACAATTCAATCATCAGCCCTAAATTTACCAGCATTTGTCTCAAATTCTAAAAATAAAAAATAGAATAGAGAGGAAAGAAAACTTTTTCTTTTTCTTTCAATCATATTTTCCCTATATTTAAAAAGCAAAAGAAAACCCAAAATGGAATAAAAAGCCAAAGCAAACGTACCATTCAACCCTGTGAATCTATTGCTATTTCCAGATGCTTTCAGCACTTTTGTTCTTTGGGTGGCAGAGTCTTCAAATCAGTGGTTTGTGTATTGTGAACACACTGAACAAATTTGAGCTCATTTACACTCTGTTTTCATCCCCATTTTGTACTGTGTCATCACTCAACAAAAATTACCACGTCTGTTACTTTCCAAATCTTTGGCCACATCTTCATTCTCTTCCAATTCTTCCTAATAATGGGTATTTCTTATGCTGGCACGTAGGTTTCCCTCTTTTTTTCTTTTCTCTTACTAAATTAATTCTTTTGGAGACATTATCTATATTTTGTACTTCAATTATGTGGTTGCAATTCACATTCTTCATTATTAGCTCTGACTTTTCCATTACCTATGAGATATCTCAGGGCTGTCATAACAAAATACCACAAATTGAGTGGTTTAAAACAACAGAGGTTTACTCTCTCATAGTTCTGGAGGCCACAAGTTTAAAATCAAGATGTCAGCAGGGCTTCACTCCTTCCAAAGGCTCCAGAGGAGAATCCCTCCTTGTCTCTTCCGGCTTCTAGTAGTTCTCGCCATTCCTTGGCTCCCTTGGTTTGTGGCCACATCATTCTGGTGGTGCCTCTTCTGGCCCTACCATTGAAGAGGCCACATCATGCCTCTGTTTTCACATTGCCTTCTTCTCTATGTAACAGTAGTTCACAGATAATTCACAGGTTCTGAGAATTAGGATATGGACATATCTTTCTGGGGGTTATCATTCAACCTACCACACAAGGTATAAGAAAATCACCAAATAATCATATGGCAAATCACAACTGATACCAGACCTAGGTGTTGGTCTGGTATCAGTTATGATTTGCCATATGATTATTTGGTGAGGAGGGCAGTGGAAAACTAGAGTACACATGCCCTGTCTGAAGTGGCCAGCCCCTTCTCAGCTCTACTTATTGACATGGGGACATGCAGACCCACTATTGCCGGTTCCTCTGATTTCCCCAGAGAATCTGAAAATCTAGATTTTTTATGTGCTGGCAACTAATTAAAATTTTAAAAATCTGCTTAGTAGAGAACACTGTAGAGAAGACAAACTTTCCATGGGTCAGATGTGGCAAGCTGCCGGCTTGTGATTACTTGCCTATAGTCTGATGCTCAGAGAGCAGCTCTGATGAGGACAGAGAACTTTCACCTTAGAGCTGAGAGAGGTGATGACTCTAATGCCCATTGAGATAGGACAAAAGATGCAAATATTACCTTTGCTTTGCCACTTTTTTGCTATTTTAATTCAATGAGAAACACAAATAATTTTTAAACCTGAAAAGGTAAGTTTTTTGTTGATATCCTTTGGTAAAACGTTTAAGTTGAGAATTGTGCAAAAATAATCGAGTCTGTGAACTTTTGGAAGGTAGTCAGAAACCTCTTCTTGATGTGCCATTCAAACTTTATTTTTAGATTTGAATCTTTTTCTTGATTTGAATGTTTTAACAGAGTAAATATTAACATGTTTTAATGTCTCAGCCATTCTGAAATATATGTAGTGTCCTGAACATTCTATACTCTTTCATCTTCAACCCTTTTTACCTCTGTGCACTCACCCTCAATTCCTCCTGGCTCAGTTAAGATGTAACTTCCTCCATTAGTCTTTCCTAAGATCCTAAGGCTGTGTTGGATGTCCCCCTTAGTAAACCCTGGAATGGGGTTCTCAGTGGGGTCAGTACCGCCTCCTGGGGAATAGTTTGAAAGTAACAGAAACTTTCTCGGTTGTCACAACGAGGTGTTACTCGAATTTTGTGTGAGGGAGACCAGTATCCTGACATCCTACAATTGAAAAGACATTTTCACACAATAAAGAATTGCCTTACATTTGTATGACTTTTGAATGCCCTGCTGGACATTTGCATAGTTAGGGCTGAACTTTCGTGTAACTGGAGAAATAGGTTTTATTCTAAATCATCTGTAACAATGGTGCCAAACAAGAATGAAAGTTGTAATAACTCTCCTGACATGGCTTTTTCTTCTTTGGCAAAGTTCTTTCTTGAGAATATATATTTTTTCCTTCAAAAAGACT
>NW_006494614.1:11899308-11920070 GCF_000325575.1 Pteropus alecto | reverse complement strand
GCTCTGTAACAGGAATTCACAGATAATTCACAGGTTCTGAGAATTAGGATATGGACATATCTTTCTGGGGGTTATCATTCAACCTACCACACAAGGTATAAGAAAATCACCAAATAATCATATGGCAAATCACAACTGATACCAGACCTAGGTGTTGGTCTGGTATCAGTTATGATTTGCCATATGATTATTTGGTGAGGAGGGCAGTGGAAAACTAGAGTACACATGCCCTGTCTGAAGTGGCCAGCCCCTTCTCAGCTCTACTTATTGACATGGGGACATGCAGACCCACTATTGCCGGTTCCTCTGATTTCCCCAGAGAATCTGAAAATCTAGATTTTTTATGTGCTGGCAACTAATTAAAATTTTAAAAATCTGCTTAGTAGAGAACACTGTAGAGAAGACAAACTTTCCATGGGTCAGATGTGGCAAGCTGCCGGCTTGTGATTACTTGCCTATAGTCTGATGCTCAGAGAGCAGCTCTGATGAGGACAGAGAACTTTCACCTTAGAGCTGAGAGAGGTGATGACTCTAATGCCCATTGAGATAGGACAAAAGATGCAAATATTACCTTTGCTTTGCCACTTTTTTGCTATTTTAATTCAATGAGAAACACAAATAATTTTTAAACCTGAAAAGGTAAGTTTTTTGTTGATATCCTTTGGTAAAACGTTTAAGTTGAGAATTGTGCAAAAATAATCGAGTCTGTGAACTTTTGGAAGGTAGTCAGAAACCTCTTCTTGATGTGCCATTCAAACTTTATTTTTAGATTTGAATCTTTTTCTTGATTTGAATGTTTTAACAGAGTAAATATTAACATGTTTTAATGTCTCAGCCATTCTGAAATATATGTCGTGTCCTGAATATTCTATACTCTTTCATCTTCAACCCTTTTTACCTCTGTGCACTCACCCTCAATTCCTCCTGGCTCAGTTAAGATGTAACTTCCTCCATTAGTCTTTCCTAAGGTCCTAAGGCTGTGTTGGATGTCCCCCTTAGTAAACCCTGTAATGGGGTTCTCAGTGGGGTCAGTACCGCCTCCTGGGGAATAGTTTGAAAGTAACAGAAACTTTCTCGGTTGTCACAACGAGGTGTTACTCGAATTTTGTGTGAGGGAGACCAGTATCCTGACATCCTACAATTGAAAAGACATTTTCACACAATAAAGAATTGCCTTACATTTGTATGACTTTTGAATGCCCTGCTGGACATTTGCATAGTTAGGGCTGAACTTTCGTGTAACTGGAGAAATAGGTTTTATTCTAAATCATCTGTAACAATGGTGCCAAACAAGAATGAAAGTTGTAATAACTCTCCTGACATGGCTTTTTCTTCTTTGGCAAAGTTCTTTCTTGAGAATATATATTTTTTCCTTCAAAAAGACTCTACTTTTATCAACAGAAATGACTTACCAAGTGTCATTCACCCTTTTTAGTGGGTTCAGCTTGTGATTTAACCAATATGACCTTCTTTTCAGTCTTGCCACTTGGTCTGGAGCCCCTAATATTATGCGAATTGGTCCCAGCTTTACAAACTAGATCGTTTTTGCCTGAAAATCCAGCATGAGAACTTTTCCTCTGTTTTTTCCTTTAGACATTCATTCATTCATTTCTTTAGGCATTCTTCACAAGCAGTCCAAAACTATACTGTTAATTTTGACACTCTTTTTAAATAACATTTTTTTTCAACCCAAACAGTAGAGCAATAGGATCCTACTGTATAGCACTGTAACTGACCACCCATGTGGTGAATCATCCATATGGCTCATAAATTTTTATCTTGCTTTATGGTAGTCACTTTAAGAGTGAAAAGATACTATTAATTTCAGCCAATATCTTTTCTTTCACAGAATTCTTATTCTCTTTTGTGGACAGAAATTTGTTCTTTAGGATGGTGAGGGGCCTGGGGAAGGCATAGCACCTGGACGGGGCTGCTCCCTGAGGACAAGATAATGGGGCGAGGACTAGATTAAACTTAATTTCCCCCAGGGGACTGTTTATGGCAGGAAGATTGAATATGGGGATCTGGGGCCCAAGACGGCTGGTCCAATGTTTGGCACAGCTGTTAAGGAACTAGACAGCAACCAATGACCATTTTCCTCCTCTGTAGACAACATGGGTTTGTTTTTCCTCAAATGAGTTCACCAAACTCGTGAAAGACTCTGAGCCAAAACCACCTAGCTAAGCCACTCCTAAATTCCTTCCCACAGAAACTGTGAGTTAATTGCTATGATATGAATGTTTGTATTCATCCAAAATTTATATGTTGAAATCCTAATGCCCAAGGTGATGGTATTAGAAGGTGGAGCCTTTGGGAGAAAATTAGATAGAACACTCATGAATGGGATTACTGCCCTTATAAAAGATTCTCCAGAGAGATCTCTAGCCCTTTTCATTATATGAGGATACAAAGAGAAATCTGTGACTGGGAAGAAGGCCCTCAAACAATCATGTTGGCGCCCTGCTCTAGAACTTTCCACCTTCAGAACTGTGAGAAATAAATTTCTGTTGTTTATAATTCACCCAGTCTCTGGTATTTTGTTATGATAGCCTGAACCAATTAAGACAATAATAAATGTCTATTGTTTTAGGCTGCTAAATTTTGGGATAATTTGTTACATAGCAATAGATAACTAATAACAATTCTGTATATTCAAATTTCCCTGTTTAAATTGCTGGTGTGCTTTCTGTTTCCTGACTGATATAAACATGGAAATAAACAAAAAGGAGATCTAAACCAATAATAATGTCTACTGGGGTAAAAAAAATCTTAAATTACCTTAAGTTGGAGTATTGATATTATTTATGGGTCTAGATATTACAATGCCAAACTAAAGTGATTATTTTTAGGTACCAATATAGATTTAAGAGTAATTTTATGTTTTATATTTATGAAATTTGATAAATAACTATTTCTATGTAAGTCAATAAGAATATCCATTTTAATTAAATCACTTGAATGAACTTCTTTTAAAATCTCAAAAGGAAAGCATATAAAAAAAAAAACATATATACAGCCATTATGAAAAACAGAATGGAGGTTCCTCAAAAATTTTAAATAGAACTATCATATGATTCAGCGATCTCACTTCTGTGTATCTATCCAAAGAAAATAAAATCACTATCTCAAAGAGATAGCTGTACTCCCATGTTCACTGCAATATTATTTATAATATTCAAGATATGGAAACAATCTTAGTGTCCATTGCTGGATGAATGGATAAAGAAAATGTGAGAGATATATATACACACATACATACATACACATACATACACATATATATATTTATAAAGATAAATACTATATGATCTCACTTATATGTGGAATCTGAAAAAGAAGTCAAACTCAATAACAGATTAGAATTGTGGTTGTCAGGGATAGGGAGGTGGAGAAAAAGGGGAGATATTGGTCAAAGGGCACAACGTTTCAGGTATAAGGTGAATGAATTCTGGAGACTTACTTGAAATTTGCTAAGAGAGTAGATCTCAAGTGTTCTCATCTCAAAAGAAAGGGTAATTATGTGAGTGATGGATATGTTAATTAGCTTGATTTTGGTAATCATTTAAACAATGTCTATCAAAACATCTTGTACAAACTAAATATATACATTTTTATTTGTCAATCATACTTCAGTAAAGCTGGAAGAATGCATAACATATATGTATATATTTTTAAAAAGCATAAGATATATATATATAATGAAGGAAGTGCCAAATCCAACCATCAGTCGTTTAAATAAAAGGACTTTATTGTTTTTACTTGAAGAAAACAAATTACCTAAGTGATACTATATGTATCAGTTTGTAGGCCTTAGGAGATCCTCAGCATTTTACCCTATGCAGCCATCTTTTTTGATATCAGCCATAAAGTTATTGACAGCTCTATCATCTGATCCCTACATTACAGCCAATAATGGCTTTTAGAGTCTGAGGTTCTGGACCTTACAATTTAAATAGTTTATTTTGTGGGGGATGGAAAATCACTTTTATAGTTTCTACAGAACTGGAAGTCCTTCAGTCAAAATGACTCCTGGCCATTTATTCATTGGTCAGTCCAAGACAGTGAAATGATTGCTCTTTCGATCACAAGCAAATAGGAAGGTGGCCATGAAGTTAGCTATTGGTTGGACTTCAGGTAGCTAAGAAAGTCAGTTATTGGCTGTTGCCATTTATAACATTACCATTTATAGATTACCATTAATTAAAGATTACCATTAAGATTACCATTACAAGGTAGAAAGCAATGATTTAAGATTGCCAAAGAGGATTTTAAGGGAGAATGTAGTGGCAATCAAGAGTTTAAGTACCTTTCCAAAGATGAATTTAGTAAGTGGTGGGACTGAGATTTAAACTCAGATACTCTGGCTCCCAAGTGTTTACTGGTAATAGCTATAGAAATTTGAGGAAAGCCATAATAGGGGAGGCAAGGCAGAGAATAATTTATCCATTAAGGCCCAATTTAAAACCCACTTCCTCCATGAAACCTTGATGGATCATTTTAGCTGGATGTAATCCTCCCTGCTCTGAACAATTCTAACTTAGTGTCAATTCCAGTAGTCTTGTAGCATTTATTTATCATAAATGGCCACATAATACAGCTATGTGTGTGCAGCTCAGAAATTCATTGAAATTTTTTGATTCAAGTAATTAAAAAATTTCATGCATAATTTAAAATTTTACAAGTCTAATTAAAATGGATTGTAGAAATCATGATTTAAAGCAACTTCGATAATATCAATCAAAATGGATACAACTTTTAGTCCAGCAATCCCATTTCTGGGAATTTGTTTTACAGATATACTTGCAAACTGATAGATGTACACATTTATTCTTTGCAGCATTGTTTATAACAGCAAAAAACCTGGTACTACTTCTCTAGGAGTAATAAATCCTATTCCTTAACTATTTTTATTTCTTTCCCCTGAGTAGGATTTCTTTTCCTGGTTCCCTTGTGATTGATTGGGCAGGGCTAGGTGTGCAAACAGAAATATATCGCTTTGAGGCTAGGGCGTTTAATAGCCAATGTAGAACCCTCCAGAGCTTTTTTCCTCCACCACAGTGACTGGCAGTTTGAAATGGAGACTCTTTTATCAGCCTGAGTCAGATATGAGAAGATACAGAGCTGAGCATCTAGCCAAACTGCAACTGACATCTAGCATGAGTGAAAAATGATCTAAAACTTTTGAACTCAAAGTGACAGCTTCCTGACAGGGAGTTTTCAGGGATTAAGGCAGAGCTTTGGAAATAAAACTTTAGTTGGAATAGGCTTTCCAGGTACTGCTTAAACGATGTGCAATTTAGGCTACATTAAAATAATCTCAGATAAAATATGAGGCCTGGAAGCTTTTGCCATCTATCAAATTTTAATTTGAGCTAAATCTAGAAGTTTTAAAAACATAGAACAAGTTGTATTCATTTATGCTCTTTGTAATTTGAAGTTATCTAAATTGAACAATTATTATAGAAATGTGCTTTTCATTTTTAATGTTCATAGGTGTTTTACATGCACGTCTCATCACTTAACTCAGTAAATGACGTGTGTTAGTTATATAACACTAACTGACAGATGCAAACTATGCGGGCAAGCAATTGACATAATTGTGTAGAAACACAATAAAATATAAACTTATCATGCAGGAATTTTTTTATTTTTAAAGAAATTTTGTTCTTTAGATGGTTAGGGATTTCAAAATATGGAAACTATTATGCCGTGAAAGGAACATTTCCCACTTAGTAATTCACATTTTTATACACATTAATCATTACCCAAGATATAGTCAATGGACAGCCCTGTCCCTTATCCCAGCTCATTAACTCTGAGGCTTGTTTTTTTCTAGATTCTAAATATTTATCATGTTCAAATCAGCTTTATGCTGCTTTCCCAGAATCATTTTTATTTCAGTTTGAGCTTTTGAACTCTTTTTCCTATACCTGGCATTAATTTTTTTCCACAAATGAAAATGCTGTTTGATTGAAAATATCAATAATTGCAGTTGTGCCAGACCCATTTTCCTCTGCAGACTATTTCCTGCTGTTAATTGTAGTCAATAGGATTGCAGGCCCGTTGCCTTCAGTGATCATTAAACTGGTCCTTTTCTTTCCTTTAGAACTATGATCAGGGAGTGAAGATTGCACTGGATCCTTACTCAGGGATGGAAAATTCCAGCTGCATTATGCATGCCACATAAAGCGGGGCATCAACACCTGCTTAGCAATTAAATTGAATCAGTGGGTATAGCCAAGTGACATGCAAAGGATTTCTTACTGATATAGAAATAGAACTTTAAAAAATTGGAACAATATCAAAAAGTCAAACCAATATACAACTTGTTAAATCAAATGTGCATTTAGATCAATATTTATTTCTGAGAAAATCAACTGTTCTTAAAAATACTATCCTCTTTATGCACTATTATTTCATTTGTAGTTGAATTAGGGATACAAATTTATCAGGTCATTTTTGGGGGGACAGGATTTAAAAAAATGTGTCTCAGCAGTTTGGGTAAATATTTATATATAACAAAGGATTAGAAAATCCTGTAAAATGTAAAGATTCCGCTTCTGTTTCTGCATTTTCTATTTACTAACATTTTATTTGAATTTTCTATTACATTTGACAATTTAGTTTTTTTGGGGGGAGGGGGCCACCTCTAGGGGGCAACTGAACCTAAATTATCTTTTGCTTGAATGATAAACAGACCACTATACTAGAAAAATTATGTCAAATGACATCACACAGTTAAAATGATTGTCGTCTAATGCAAATTTGGTGGAATTTGCTTTTGTTGCAGAATTAACTTGAATGCAGTCATTGGCCGTGATTTCAGGTTCTCAAGACCTGTGGGGGTTTAAAATTGTGATGCTTGCGCAGAGGCAGAGAAGATGAAAAGGGCACAGATCAAACTTATGTAATGAATGCCGCAATCTTAAGTCCTCTACCTGCTCTTAGACCACAGCTGGGCATTTGGGAAGATGTAGAAATGAAAGTCAGAGGTGCACCACCTCACATACCTACACCTATTTCTCTTGCTCAGTGTGCAAGTACTCCAGTTTACTTGATCTTAAACATATATAATATGTTCAACTTGACACTGTCCTAGTGAGCAACCTGTTCTGTTTCTAAATTCGATCATATTTTCCTTCATGGACTTGGATCATTCCTTACCTAAATTATTATCTCAGGCCTTTCTGTCTTATTCTTTTTAACATGTCTGTCAAAAGTTATCTCTGCTTTGAATCAGCAAGGAAACTATTTCTGTTCTTCAGTATTGTGTGCATGTATGTCTTGTAAAAATGTGAGGTGGATCGTGATATATTCTGACATAATAAGCTGCTCAAGACCATAAAGTATGGACACATCCCTGTGAGTAAGATCTCTCATTGTTAAAAGGTAAATGACCTCAATAGAGGTCAGTACATGAAAGGCGAAAGCAGATAGGAGAGGATTTTGAGATTTCACTGAGAGTAAATATCTAGGCATAAACGTTTTTTTTAGCAGGAGGTGAGAAGGATCACCAAGTTGATACTCACCAAAGGACCCAGAATGCATTGGGTTCTGCAGGCTCTCTTATGTTAGGTTTTTTCGTTTATTTTTTGTTATAGCCAAGTCATTATTAGATGCCAAATATAAGTAGGATCATATGGTATTTGTCTTTCTCTCTCTAATTTATTTCACTTAGCACAATGCCCTTAAGTTTTACCCATGTTGCCTCAAATGGCAAAATTTTCTTCTTTTTTATGTCTGATTAATATTCCATCACATATATATCTCATATCATATATATATATATATATACATATATATATATATATGATCCCATCTTTATTTATTCATCTACCAACGGACACTTAGGTTTTCTCCATGTCTTGACTATTGTAAATAATGCTGCTATGAACATGAGGGTGCAGATATCTCTTTAACATAGAGTTTTCATTTCATTCATAGATATTCTCAGAAGTGGAATTGTCAGATCATATGGGAGTTCTGGTTTTAATTTTCTGAGGAACCTCCATACTCTTTTCCACACTGTCAGTATCAATTTACGTTCCCACCAACAATGCATAAGGGTTCCCTTTTCTTCACATCCTCGACAACACTTTTTTCTGGTCTTTTTGATACTAGCCATTCTAACAGGTGTGAGGTGATATCCCATTGTGGTTTTGATTTGCAATTCCCTGAAGATTAGTAATTCCCTGATGATTAGTCATGTATCTGTTGGCCATTTGTATGTTTTCTTCGGAAGGCAGCTATGCTCACCACTGTACCACCAATGCTGCACTGTATGTCTTCTTTGAAAAAATGTCCTATTTAGATTCCATTTTTTTAATTAGATTTTTTGTATTTTGCTATTGAGTTGTTTGAATTCTTTATGTTTTGGATATTAACCCCTTATCAGATATAGAATTTACAAATGTTTTCTCCCATTTTGTAGGTTGCCTTTTCATTTTATTGATGGTTTTCTTTATTGTGCAGAAGCTTTTTAATTTGATAGAGTTCCACTTGTTTATTTTTGCTTGTTCCCTTTGCTTTTGGTGTCAAATCCAAGGAAACACCAAGATCAATGTCAAGGAGCTTACCATCAGTGTTTCTCCTAGGAATTTTATGGTTCAGGTCTTATGTTCAAGTCTTTAATTTACAGTTGATTTTTGTGTATGGCACAAGATAGGGGTTCAGTTTTTATTCTTTTGCATGTGGCTGTACAACATTGTTTTTACCCCGTTGTATATTCTTACCTCTTTTGTTGTAGATTAATTATCCATATAGGCATGGGTTTATTTCTGGGTTTTCTATTCTGTTTCATTTATCTGTGTATCTGTTTTTATGTCCAAACTGTACTGTTTTGATTACTATAGCTTAGTAATATAGTTTGAAGTTAGGAAGTATAATGCCTCCAGGCTTGTTCTACTTTCTTAATATTATTTTGGCTATTTGGATTTTTTTGTGGTTCCATACAAAATTTAGAGTATTTTTGTTCTATGTCTGTGAAAAATGCCACTTGAATTTTAATGCAGATTGCACTGAATCTGTATATTGCTTTGGGATGTATGGACATTTTAACAATATTCATTCTTCCAATCCATGAGCATAAAATATCTTTCCATTTATTTGTGTCTTTTTCAATTTCTTTCATTAATATCTTATAGTTTTCAGTGTATGTATCTTTTGCTTACTTGATTAAATTATTCCTATGTATTTTATTCTGTTTGATGCAATTGTAGATGTGGTTTTCTTAATTTCTCTTTCTTTAGTTTACTATTAGTGTATAGAAATGCAGCAGATTTTTGTATATTGATTTTGTGTCCTTCAACTTTACTGAATTTATTAATTAGTTCTAATAGTTTTTTTTGTAGAGTCTTTAGGGATTTCTCTATATAATATCAAGTCATTTGCAAATAGTGACATTTTAACTACTTTTTGGTAACATTTCTACATAAGATAATGCTGAAAATGAACATTTCAGTTTTTGCTTTTTATTCAATAATAAATTTTATGTTGCAAAAATCTAAAAAAAAATTGGTAAATTACTTAAATGTTGGGACAGTAAAAGGACTAATCAGTTATAAGAACAGGAAAGATAATACTTGGCTAAATTCTGACTCCTGATGTCACATATTACCTGCACTGCCAATAGATAATTAAGGCATATCCCCTATGTTAGATAAGCTACTTTAAGGACTGTGGAAAAAAGTTAAAGAATACAATAATTACCTTCCTACAAGGTAGTCTACAGCAAACTAAGCATATATCCAAATGACAGGTTGGATGGCATTAGGATCAATTGTTAGACAATCATATGATTAAGTGTATATCTATCTTGAATTCATTCAACACTTGAAATCAATTCTTCAATACTGAGCTTCCCAACTATATTCAGGTCAATATTAGAATTTCTTCTTCTTTTTTTTGTCCCTCTCTTTAATTCTTACCACCCCCCTCTTCTACCCCTGACTTATGGATGTTGCCGTTTCCCCTTAAGAGCTGGATCTCTGAAGGCGGGGCATCTCCTCCCACACGCTCCTGGCGTGCACCTGACGTGCACCTGACGTGCACCTGACGTGCACCTGGGGCCTGGCACCCCTGGTGTATGGTTTATGGCTCCACCTGGGGCGCGAACCCAGGACCTTCTGTTTGTAAAGCAGACGTGCTAACCACTACACTATGGAGCCACTCCCCAATTTCTTCTTTGACGGAAATATTCAAAACCAATTTCTCAAATCAGGATAATGTGATTTTATCTTCAAAACAGTGAAAGTTGTTTTAAAATCAATTTATATTTAAACATTCAAATCAAAAGTTAAGCATAAAGCTAGTTTTGAAGAGTATGTGCATTGGCACAAAGACCCTCTAAAACAATTTGGTGATTCACTTTATGTAAAGAACTGAGAATGTTCTGTTTAGGGATGAGTTTTATGGTCTATTGCACATCTTTTCTTCAATGCAAGTATATATTATGTGCGCTTAACTCTTTCTTTCTCAAGAAATTATTTCAGACTGTGATGTTGAGTCAAAATCTCTGTTTTATTTTGCTAAGTTTCTGGAGAGGATTGTCTGTGTGTGAGAAGGAAGGTCAGATGGAGGGGAGAGAGGAATGTAAAAAGACATAGGGCTGGCAGGTAAAATAAAGAGTGTCTCTTTGAAGAGTAGCTTTACTTCAAACCTTCCAGGAACATTTCAGATCCCTTCACGTAGGGGGCTTCTAATCCAAGTAGTGTGAAGATCAAACTAAATTGCTTGCAAAAGATGGGGAGCTTATGGCTGTTAGTTTTTAAGAAAAGATGTGTGGGTTAAAGTGAAACAGAAGGAATGAAGTGATGACAAAACAAAAATAATATTTCTGCAGTTTGCCTTGGGAGAAAGACAGACAAAGAGACAGAGAGCTTTGGGACTGCATTCTTACCATCCGAGTGAAGGAGTGTGGAAATGAGACCCAGGTCAGAATGTCCTATGAAATTTTTCTGGGCTCTAACATAGAATTATCCTGGAGGGATTCAGAACTCTACTCCTGTGCACCGAGGAGGGTGTTAGAAAAGTCCCCTGCCATATGAATAAAGCTTTTCCACCTGCTTTTTAAAAATTGATCAATGAAACATTTTTACTACTTTTTTCCTACAAACTTCACATTCTGCATCATCATGGTCAGAGCTACATTGAAAGTTGGTGGTAAACTACTATTTTTTTTATAAGCCCAATTCTAAAGCATAATCTGTTTAAGAACATCTTTGTTAGGTTATATCTCAGGGTGATTATAAACAAACCCCATGGGATGTTATTTCATGTCTGCTAAAGTAATTTCATGCTAGCAACAACATTCAGAGTCTCTTTTTCAAGTCTGCATTAGATATCAGGGAGACTAAGTTCAGCCTGTGCTAATTATTTTGGCTGTAAGAGAGAAAATCCAAATTTCTTAGAATTACAGACTTGTTTCAAAGTCAAAAGTTTGACCTTTAAGCTACTGGTTTAAATTGGCAGGTCACTAATACTCTTCCTAGTCTACTGCTTTCACCTTTTCAAGGAAAGGGTAAAAATGGAGTCTGAAAAAAAATTATGTAGACATTTAGAATGGATTGTAGCAATCCACAGGCAAAACAATGCAATTAGAACTATCTAAAGACAAACTTACCTCTTTGTTCTGTTCTAATTTTACCTTCTATACATTTTAATACTTTTATGATAGCATATAGAAAGTAACATGTACATTTGAAAGTCTGCTGCAATAAAATGATATTTTCCAACAGTTCTTAGAAGAAAAGATATTTATAATTAAATATAAGCAAAGCACATATTTTCCTTTCCTTTCTAACACTTGCAGAGAGAAGGAGATTAACCCAGTGAGGGGTGGGTAGAATATAGATGGAGGGTAGCAAACACTGATAGTTGCTGACCCAACAGCTATTTCTCTCTTTCTGCTGTGGTAGGCAGAATAACTCCCCTCTCCCCTCCAACTAAAGATGTCCACTTTCTAATTCTCAGGACCTGTAAATGTTGCCTTTTTTGGCAAAAGGGACTTTGCAGATATGATTAGGTTAAGGATCTGGCGATGGGGAGAATATTGTGGAGTATCTGGGTGGGTCCAATATAATAAAAAAGGTCTTCATAAGGAAGAGGGGGAGGTAGGAGAGTTAGAGAAGAAGATAAGATGATGGAAGTAGAGGTTGGAGTGGTATAAAGCAGGGGCCATGAACCAAGAAATGCAGGAGACCTCTACAAATTGGAAAATACAAGGAAATTCTCCCCTAGAGCCTCCGGAAGACACTTAGAGCTTCCAACACCTTAACTGTAGCCCTGTGAGACTTTTTTTTCCCCGGAATTCTGACTTAGTACTGTAAAAAAAGAAATTTGTGTTGTTTTAAGCCATAAGTTTGTGGTAATATGTTATATCAGCAACAGGAAACTATTACACAGCCCTAGAAGATGAATCACAATTACTCTAAACTAATTGTGGAAATTCCGTTGATCTTTCCCAAATGTCCCTTGTGATTTGCTATAAAGAAAAGGTTACTTGCAATCTCTAGAAAAAATTTTTTTATCTGATCCATTTATCCTTTCCCTCTTGCCTGGGATGTTGGCATGAGATGTGATGCCTTGACCTGCGGCAGCATCTTGTGACTGTGAGTTGACAAGATCTTAAAAGTCCAAAGGCCTAATAGCACATTGAGGATGACAGAATTAAAAGTTCTTAAAGACATTATTAACCCATTGCACCAAATCAGAAACTATCTATCTCCAGATTTTTATACTTGGATAATTAACTCTCATTATTGCTTATGTCAGTATTATATATGGAATCCAACCTAACTGATACATTTGGTATTTGCAATGTGATCGATGTAGTTAATGAAAAATTGACTCAATAGGTTCAATAAAATCTCTTCAGATTTATCCTGTTCTTCATTCTGAGAAGATGATTGATTTAATGTATTGAAGGGCACCATATCAACCAGAAGAATATTTGCTCCTCTAGCAATTCTAATCAAAACACACTTTTTTTTTTTTTCAGAAGTTTGGGAGAAAAATATGAACTATACCAATTTGTTGGCTTTGTTCACAAGGTAACAAAATTAAGAACTAAATAGACGAATTGATTTTGATGGCAAAATAAAAACCTGGCTGACATTCCACTGATTAGAGAACCAGGCAACTAATGAGTACATGAAGTAATAATGGAATATTATAATATGTGAAACACTTAATGTAGTTCCAACAAATTAGACAGCAAGGCATTAATTACCAACTTTGATAAATGGTCTGGCCTTACCCTCCATGCTTTTCTCTATAACTATTGTAGCAGTAGAAAAATGAGTTATATTTAAATAATTTCAAATCAGAGAAAAACAAGACTGTGCATCAAAAATATTTAAATTATATCCTTAGATATGCAAAATTATTCATGAGGAAATTTAAAAATAATTTTTAATTAATAATATCCAAGTCCTTTGCTTTTCTTTGAGAGAATAGCTGTTTATAGCTATAATTATAAATATGAATTGGTTTTTCTTCTCCTCTAGATAAATAGCTTGATGTATTTATCTAACAGACCCTGCAAAGTTAGGATTCTGAAATTTTTCTTTTCCCTTTATCAATTTATTAAGTCTTCATCCCATTAGCATTTTTGGAAAATAAAATGCTATAATATTATGTACTACAACATCTTCCTATTTATTTCCTTTCTAAAGTCATGTTAAAAAGGGCAATTCATGTGAATTTTTCCTGAGTTACTTCAACTAGATACTCTTTTTCACTTTCAAAATTAACCAAGGAATAACTCACTCTTTCTAATTCCTTAGGAGTGACCTCAGATTACTTGAGGTCGCTTCTAGACCCTATGGGCTTTAGGTCACATTAATTACTTTGATTTTATTTATTTATTTATTTTGCATTGTTGTCTACCCATATTCTGGGAACTTCTTGAGAGAAACACCTGTATCATTCATCCATGCAGATTCCAAGCTTAGCTCAGTAGCCCAATGTTGTTATAAAAAAATGCAGGAAAAATGAACATAGAACCTTACTATATATCTGCCTATAGAATCATATACTGACCCTACCTGTTCTCAGTCCTTGAGTGTATGTTTGGAACTTGCGCAAATTTTGAAGTATTTTTTTTCCTCTCCTGTGTTTTAATAATCAGAAAGCTATTACATGGAGAAGTGAAATTTGAGATTTATAACCATTATTGCCTAATGAGTCTTTTGTTCTATTAATCTTACCATACATTATTAGTAAGAATGCTTGGCTGAAAAGTAAAATAAAAGTTCATTTATTAAAAAGAAATAAGAAAATGTATTATCTCACAAAGCAAGAAATCCAAAGACAGTAGTTTTCAGGATTGATTAGTTCAGTTGGTTTATTGATGTCATCCTGAACTTAGGTCTTTCCAGAATTTTGAGATGTCAGCCAGAACTCAGGTCTTTTCAGAATTCTGCTTTGCTACCGTCAGCATGTGGATTTGCATCCCTTATGGCAAAAGCTGCAGTAGTTCATGCCCAGAGCAACAGTGTCTACAGGCAGAAAAGAGGTGCCATCTTTTCCTGGTATTTCTCTCTTTTCAAAAATATCCGAAGTTATATATGTTCACAGTTTAAAGAGCCTGTTAACCTTCCCCAAAGGCCAGCACACTTTGGTCTCTATTAGCTGATTATTATTTTAATCTTTACCTCAATGTCTTCAAATAACAAGCTTGTATCACGTGCTCGTATTCTTGAGTTTTCAGGTTTTAGACATTTTCTATTGATTTCTTAAAGTGGAAAATGAAGCTTTAACTTTATTTTTTTCCCGATTCATTTCTCCTCTGTGTGTTTCTTGTAAGGTTTCATTTGAGATCTTCCTTTGCCATTATCTTACGCAATCTTTTTGCATCTCTTTTACTATCTATTTGTTACTGTGTCTCTTGAAATGCTCTTTCTTGTTTTAACTTCTCAATAATGGAATATTTCTTCCAGTAGTTTCCTGAGAAAGGGTGCCAGGAAGATACATTTTTGAAATTTTGAATGTCTTTATTCTACTTTATATTTACCCTTAAGTGTCAGTTTGATTAGGTATTGAATTTTAGGTTGGAAATAATTTTCCTTGAGAATTTTGAAGGCATTGACTTCTGGCTTCCTGCTTCTTGCTGTTGTTCACATGAAGCTTGTTTCCTGATCCTTTGTAGATGGTCTGCTTCCTCCCTCCCTGACCCCCTACCTGTAGCCTTGATTTTGTTCTTAGTATCCTGAAATTTCATGATGATTTTCTTTGATGTGGTTTTATTTTCACCTTTTGGGCTGGGTGGATGGTGGGTCATTTTATTCTGGAAACTCATATGTTTTTCAATTTGGGCAATTTTTCTTATATTATTTCTTTTATGATTTACTCTTTCTCTCTTCTTTTTTTCATGGATTCTTATTTGGATGTTAAACCTCTGTCATAGCCAGCCTCAAAAATGGCTCCCAATGATTCTTGAGTCTTGGTATTCATGCCCTAGTCCAGTCCCTTCCCACATGAAAGAGCTGACCTGTGTAACCAATAGGATATTGTGAAAATGATGAAGTACGACTTATAAAATTAGGTCATAAAAGACATTATAACTTCTATCTTGCTCCCTTTGGAGTCATTTGCTGGAAGGATACTCAAGTATGGACTCCATTTGTGGAAGGATACCATAGTAAGGAGCTGAAGCCCCCTGCCAGCCACTAGCATTTACTTGCCAGGAATGTGAGTGGGCCACATTGGAAGCAGATTCTTCAGCCCCAGTGAAACCTTTGGATGATTCAATCTCAGATGGCATCTTGACTGAGCTGCTTGATGAGACCTTGAACTAGAGCTGCTCAGCTAAGCTGCCCTTGGACACCTGACTTATAGAAGCTATATGAAATAATAAATATTTATAGTTTTAAGTTGGTATAGTTTATTTTTGGCATAGTTCATTGATAACTAACATGACCTTGTTTGATTTTTAAATTTTCTTATGCTGGTTGTTAGCTTGAGACCTCAACTACAGTCCATATGGTCTCTGTGTGTGGGTTAGTTTGGTCTTCCTTACAGTCTTTAGCTAGTCCTCATAAGTCATGCTGGGTCACCTTTTATTGCATCTTATTCATTGCTGCAGTAACAAAGTTCTACCCAAATCCATGAAGAGGAGCAAGATTCTAGGAGAGCACATGGGACTGGAAATATTGCTGTAGACATTTTTTTCTGTAACCATTTTTTAAAAATATAATATGCCAGAGTCTATGTATAAACATTGATTAGGATTCAAAATTTAACTCCATGCCATTGAAGCCAACGCTTACATTTTGGAAGATCTCAACTTTTGTCATTAAAAATTAAATACTACCTTCATAATAATGATTAAAGAGCAAATTTTCTTCCCTATTCTCTACCTTCCTCTTTTCCTTTGCCCTCAACTATTGTTACTTTCTTTAATAAAATATTGGTTAATTTAAACTATGGTCACTTTGGCTTATTCTCTATTTTGTTGTTGTTTTTGTTTTTAATTTGGGGATGTTGATAGATATACCAGCAATGGTCTTTGAATACAATGATATCTTCAATACTGAATTGTCTTTAATCTTTTATACTGTTATTTTTCTCTGACCTATGGGGAAGATGAAATACTTATAATTTGACTGCTCTTTTCTCAGTTGTTTTGAGTTTTGTTGTTGAGCTGTCTAACCCCATTTTCATGCTTGCACAACAGGATCTCTTTCCAGGCAACTGAGCCTTTGCTTTAAAGTCTATTTTGTTTAATATGAGTATTGCCACTCCAGCTTTTTTAAATTTCCATTTACATGAAATATCTTTTCCACCCCTTTACTTTCAGTCTGTGTGTGCCTTTTAATATGATGTGGGTCTATTGTAGGTAACATGTGTATGGGTTTTGTTTTCTTATCTATTCAGCCACCTTATGTCTTTGGATTGCAGCTTTTATTCCATTTACATTTAAAATAATTATTGATAGGCATGTAGTTATTGACATTTTATTTTTCATAGTTTTAATCTTTTTCCCTCCTTCTTCTTAAATAAGTTTAACATTTCTCATGAGACTTGTTTGGTGGTGAGGAACTCCTTTACCCTTTCCTTGTCTGGGGAAGCTCTTTATTTGTCTTTTGATTCTAGATGATAGCCTTGTTGTGTAGAGTAATCTTGGTTGTAGGTCCTTGCTTTTCATCACTTTGAATATATTGTGCCAATCCCTTTTGGCCTGCAAAGTTTCTGTTGAGAAATCAGATGACAGTCTCATGGGCTCTCCCTTATAGGTAATTAACTGCTTTTTTCTTGTGGTTAATTTAAGATTCTCTTTTTGTCTTTAAACGTTGGTGTTTTAATGGTGACGTGTCTTGGCATGGGCCTCTTTGGATTCATCTTGTTTGGAACTTTCTACACTTCCTGGACTCGTATATCTATTTCCTTCACCAAGTTAGGGAAATTTTCTGTCATTATTTTTTGAAATAGGTTTTCAATTCCTTGCTCTTTGTCTTATCCTTCTGGTACCCCTAAGATGTGGACGTTGGTGTGCTCGATGTTGTCCCAGAGGTCCTTTAAACTATCCTGATTCTTTTGGATTCTTTTTTCGTTTTGCTGTTCTGTTTAAATGTATTCTGCTACCTGATCTTCTAAATCACTGATTCGATCCTCTGTTTCTTCTAATCTACTTTGATTCCCTCTAATGTATTTTTCGTTTCAGTTATTGTATTCTTCATTTCTGACTGATTCTTTTTTATATTTTTTTCTTCATTTTTTTAATGTTACCAATCTCTTTGTTGAAGTTTTTACTGAGATCATTGTGCAGGGGACATACATGCAGGTATGTCCCCTGCATGGATTGTGTGTGACTTCCTGTTGTAGTTGAGCCTGGATTGCTATTGGCACATCAGTGGGAAGGATTGATTGGTTGATTGGTTGTGAGGACTGTGACTACAGTGAAGGAGCTGGTGTGCAGAGGCTGACCCTACAGAGAAAGATTTGCTTTAGTGGGGATCTAGTGCCTGCTAAGTCTGCCTTTTGGGTGTATTGTTTGTGGAGGTGATTGGATGGTGCTCTGGTGTAGTCTGAAGCTGGCTACTAGGTGTGATAGTTCTGAGGCCTCTTGGGAGGGGCTCTGGTGCAGGCCAAGGTCAGCTGCTGCCTGTGCCGTACCAGGCCATCTGGTATAAGCTACAAAGTGATCTACAGATGGTTGATGCTTGGACTGGGCTTGCAGGGATGTGGTAGAGGCTAAATTCTGAACCAAAGTCAACTGGTACTGGGCTTTGGCCTGCTTAGCATGAGGTACAGGGCACTCTGAGACTAGATTCTGCTTGTTTGGAGTTTGTGAACCTTTGAGAAATTTTAGGAAAATCTGTAGCATGATTGAAGACAGGCTGTATGGAAAAGTCACTGGAAGCATCTTGGATAGACTTGAAAGTTGAATGGGTCAGGGTCCCAGGGAATCACCAGGGTGGGGCAAACACAGTTAGCTAAGTTGAGGAAGACTCATATATGGTGCCTGCCAATGCCTGCAGGCTGGGTGTGAAGAGAGCTCAACAAAGGAATAATGTCTTCTGCCAGTACTTCTGCCTGGGAGAAAGCTGCTCCACCAGCCCTTGCCCTGACCAGCCATACATCCCTGTATGTTTCTGGTGCTTTTAGAGCTGCTGCTGGATCTCAGAGAGAGTGAGTTGGTCAGCGAAAAAGTCAGTGTGTGGGTCCTTGAAGAGGAACACTTGTCTCTCAAGCAGCCCTCCATCTCACTCAGCCACAATCCTGTAAGCCACAATTTCTGCTAGTTTTCACAGACAGTAATTATGGGTACTTCTCTTTCTGGCACTGGAACACTTGGTTGGGGGCGCTGATATGGGACTAGGACCCCGGCTCCTCTGGAGGGAACTCCACAGCCAGAATATCTTGGCTGATTTTTAACCGCCACATGTGGCTATGAGACCAGCCTGTTCTGTGTCTCTGTCTCTTCTACTAGTCTCCATGTAGCTTCTTCTGTATATCCTTAGTTATAAGACTTCTTTCTATTCAGCTAGACTTCAGGGGGTTCTCAATGATAGTCGTAGTTTAGTTGTAATTTTGATGTTGTCATGGGAGGAGATGAGCACAGTGTTTGCCTACTCCCTTATCTTGATTGGAAACTATTTTTTCCTTTTTAGAATTGAGAAAATGGGGACTTTTATTTTTATGGGTTAAAAATGAAAGAACTAAAGGTCACCTTTAGCTTTTGTTTGATGGAAAAAAGAAACAGAACAGGAGGAAGAATCAGTGTGGGATACAGGTGGGGAGAGGAACAGCAAGATGTTGTGATGGGACATCCAGTAGGTAGTTGGAAATATGGAGAACTTGGGAAATGGTTTTTCTTTAGGAATCATCAGCATATAGAAGGGCAGTGAAACTATGAATGGAATAAAATGGCTCAGGAAACGCTTGTGAAGTAAAAGTGGAAACTGGGCCATCATAAAACAGAGCACTACTTGTGAATAGAAGAAGAATGAGAGACTGTAATTGGAGAAAGCAAAGGAGGAAAGGGCTGCAGTAAGACTGAGTTGTCAACAGCAGGGAGTTTATATATAAAATAATATAAAGAGGCCACAGTTGTTTTCAGCAAGAGCCATTTCGATATAACTATAGGTCTGAAAATCATATTCAAGAGGTACCTAAACATTTTGGTTGTCAACTTCTGATATAATGCTTCAAATTTTATTCATGTGTCTTGGGTACTCATGAATCTTATCAATATTTTATGTTAGAAGTATTCAACTTAATAACTACTTTTTAAGCACTTGCTATTTGACTACTTGGTGAATTTTTAGCTTTGAACAGTTACTGAACTTCCTAATAGATCACATCAGGTCCTTATAGAACATACATTTCAGCAATGGAAAGTTTAATTTTATAGCATAATTAACTTGATAAGTAAAGGTGAACTTTTATTATTTGTTTGTTTATTTATTTATTTATTTATTTATTTATTTATTTATTTTTAATTATCACTTATTTTAATTAGTTTCAAGTATACAATACATTGGTTAGATATCTATATAGTTTGTAAAATGATCCCCCCAATTGTTCACTCCCTCCTCTGACCCTCCATCTGGCCAATGTATTAATACTAACTGCATTCTGAATGCTGTGCTCCCCATCCCCGTGACCATCTATCAGCTACTAATTTGTACTTCTTTAACCCTTCACCCTATTCTCCCAGCCCCCCAAACTCTCCTCCCCTCTGTCCGTCACCAAATTGTCCACTATATTTGTGAGTCTGTTTTTGATTAGTTTGTTCTTTTTATTCCTTAGATTCTACATATAAGCGAAATCATATAATGTTTATCCCTCTCTGTTTAAATACCTTCTAGATCCATCAAAGCAATATCTTTTTACATCCCCATCCTTTTAGTCTGTGTATGTCTTTTCATCTGAAGTGATTCTCTTGTAGGCAGAATATGTAGGGGTCTTGTTTTCTTATCCATTCAGCCACCCTATCTTTGGGTTGGAGCACTTAATTCTTTTCCATATGATGTACTTTTTGATAGGAATGCAGATATTACCATTCTTTATTCCTGTTTTTGATGCATATTTCTTCTTCTTAAATGAGTCTCTCCAACCTTTCTTGTAATACTGGCTTAGTGATGATAAATTCCTTTAGCATATTTTTGTCTGGGAAGCTCTTTATCTGTCCTTTGACTCAAAATGATAGCTTTGCTGGATAAAATATTCTTGCTTGTAGATCCTGAGTTTTCATCTCGTGGATTTTTTTTTTTTTTTTTTTTTTTTTTACCCAAGCCACTTTTCTCTTTGGGGGTTTT
>NW_006494614.1:11880484-11899126 GCF_000325575.1 Pteropus alecto | reverse complement strand
ATCAGACAGATATTTGGACCCTTAATAGTGTCCCATATGCTCCTTAAATTATTTTTAGAGTCATAGCATCTCATCTTTTGCCATTCTGATTGTGTGTCCATGGCTTTCTCATTCTCTAGATAGGGCATTTGATCCTCTTTATTTACTTTGTTAATTCCTATATTTATTCCATTTAATGTACTTCTCATCTCAGATAATGTATTCTTCATTTCAGACTGGTTCCCTTTTATAATTTCCATTTCCATTTTTATGTTTTTTATTTCTTTGTTGAAGTTCTTATCTGCATTTCTCGAAAGTTCATTGAGCATCTTTATAACCAGTGTTTTGAACTCTGCATCTGTTAGATTACTTGACTCCATTATATCTGGCTCTCTGTTCTGTTCTCTCATATGGTTTCTGCTTCTTTGTCTTCCTATTTTGGCTGCCTTTCCATGTCTGTTTCTATGTACTAATCAAGCTCCTAAGTCTCCTAGTCTTATTATTGTGGATTTGTGAAGTAGGTGTCTGTCCAGTGGCACAGTCTTGAGAGGGGTTCAGTTGCAGGCCAAATTTAGCCCGAGCCTCTGCCCCTCCAGGACCACCTGTTAAGATTCAGCAAGCAATCCACAGATGCTGTGTTTATAGTTGCCTCAAAAGGCCATACCAGAAACAGAGGCCAGCTGCCTCCAGTGTGAGTCTAGGCACTGCTCAGCAAGGAGCACCTAACTCGCTGAGGATATACCTGGATGCGGCTTGTGTGGGGCTGTGAGTTGTGGGAGGTGGGGTCTCAGAGAATCCTCTGGGTGGAGTGACCTCTGTTATCCAGTTCGATGATGTCAAGGCTATGGCTGTGCTGTGTCTGGCCCACTGGAAAGGGGGAGAGCTCAACAGGGAACAATTGATACCTCTGGCACTTCTGTACAGAACGAGTCTCCCCTGGGCCCTCACTCTGACAGTGTCTCCCTGTAAGTCCCTGGTGCCCTCTGTGCGTGGTCAAATCGGCACTGGTGCTCTGAGTGAGCAGGTCCATTGCTGTGAAAATCCACTTGCGGATGTCACTTTTTAAGAGGCTTCTGCCGCTGTTGCTGCCGTTGCTGCTGCCATAGCCTCTGTCTCACTCAGCTGCTGGAGACTGGGCAGCCTCGCGTCCTCGCCCTGTCCTACCTTCCGCCATTGCAGGGTGCTTTATTGGATTTATCCCTAGGTGTATGGCTTGTTCCTCTAGGTCCCAGGAGATGTTTCCATGCTGCTGCTCCTTGTTTCTGTCACAACTTTGATTTGGTCGCCAGATGGATGAACAGAGCCTCTATCATCTACGCCATTTTTTTTCCCCTCTCCAAGCAAAGATGAACTTTTAGATCTTAGTTAAAAGGTGATCTGTGCAGTACAGTGGTATTTGACTAATGTGAGTTTTAAAAATAAATTAAGTCATATCATAAATTATTCCTAAAATATATACGTTAACATACAAATCACATATAAACTAGCTATTAAAAATAATAACACAACTAATATTATTTCTTAAGGGCAAAATTTTATCATGTTTGGTATCATCCTATCAATATTGCTCTACCGAACACTTTAATTATACTTCCTTATTTATACTCATTTCAGTGTGAAATGCCTGTTTTAATTCCTGACTTTATTATGCTTTTTACATAGCTAGCATGTCTTTAATTTTATATTCTGTGGCCTTTCAGAACAGCTGAATCCTCAAAGTTGTTCAATAAATATTTGGCAATTAATAATCTGTCCTATAAAGGGCAGTTAGACAATGAATGCCAGCCCAACTTATTGTTTTTGTCCAATATTTTTTTTCTGGTTAAATGTGACTTTACATTGGAGGTATTTCCTGCCACTCACCTCATTTGGAAACTCTAAGGAAATAATTTCTTGATGTTGACTGTGATCTTTGTAGTGGGTGCTCTTTTTTTCTCTCTCAAATTTCTTGCTTTATAGCATAAAGTGAAAGTGTTTCTTATACTTATATCCTTTTGGAATACTTCTGTTGAGGTATCATCTCTCATTTTCTCTACCTCCTGGGTTGCCCTGACTCTTAAGGAGAGTAATTCATCTGATGGGTGAAATGTAAAAACCTTTCAATAACTAGAACTCACTGTATTAGAATGTGGACTGGGAGAGTCTTTGATGGCTCTTTCTTCCTTGTGTGTGACAGCCGCAACTTCCAGGTAGTTGGGGATGGGTTTGCTTTGTATTCTCAACTCTTCCCAAGAAGTTCTAAAATATAAACTTGAGAAGAGGTATTGGAGGTCCTTATTTTGAGTGTAGGCCCAAACTGTATTACTTACAACCTTACTTATCAAATTTAAGACACTGTTAATAATAGGATGCCCCATTATTTTATGTGCCACTAAGAAAAAAGATATTGCCAGTTAAACCGCAGTATAATGTTTTATTACCTAGAATTTTAATTTTATGCTTGTTACAAAGGTCTTTTAGACACATTAGTTTTTCTCTTATGACTGATCACTATGTATTAATAAGAAAAACATAAAGAAAATAAGTTAAGGTATTCCTAAAATTTATTTACATTAAAAGTTAGATTCTTTGAGTCATATTTCACCTGGGTTTTCAGCATCCATGATTTTGCCACACATTATTTTCTTCTGTGCCAACAGCACTGATGACCCAACATTTCTTAAAAGAGTGCTCCACTCTTGTCATCAGGATGCCATCCTAAGCCATTGATATCCTTTCTCAAATACTGATTGTGCAGGAGCTGTGGCTGGCAACTAGCAATTCCAAAACACATACCCATTTTGGATTATTAAAGATATGAAGAAAAGGTGGCTTAAAATGTGTGAAATGTGGTGTTTCTGTTGTGCCCACAGAGTTTTATTACTTCCCAGTACTCAACACTCTTATTAAGAAAACATAGGAAATCACTGTTAAGCCAATAGATTTTCAATCAATTCTAGACATGGGTAGTTCACACTAATTAGTGCTCTATTATTATGTGCAGACAAAGTTGCTAAAATATAATTTTAGCTGTAGACTAAAGTAGCTGCAAAGCAGGCTGTGTGATAACTTGGGGTGGCAGGACCAGGGTCATGTGGTTCTCGTGATGAAGTGCATTCCATAAGGCAGTACTTTATCATATTGACTCCTTCAAGAACACTGTGTCTGAGACTGGTGTTTGGCCAATGAATTTAGATAGAATGTGTTTTGTATTGCTAGAAAATGCCTTAAAAATTATCTAACCCAACGTTTTCATTTTAAATATGAAGAAATCAGTTCTGGAGAATTTAAGATTTTTTTTGTATAAAATAACATTGGTAGTGAGTGGCAGAAATGGGAGCTTTCTGTGAATGCCCTGCACTCAGTTTTATTTGAGCTGTAAACAGGATAATAGGATTTAATCTTCCTGATGTATGTTTGTTCTGAAAATTCAGAGTAGAGGAGATTCTGCAGAAACACTGGGTTTGCATTTGTTTAATGAATGTTTCTCTGAAAAATCACAAAATAACTGATTTTCCAAGAAGTGGTTTAGTGCAGTCTGAAGAGATGACCTTAGAATAACCAACATTTGAGATGCATACATTGGAATTTTTGATGTAGAGTAAGCTTGGAGGAAGTAAATTGCAACAGTATTTCCTCATCTTTTCTGATACCCTCATCTGAACTCTTTGCCTTGCTTCTAATTCTCCTCCCCTCAGACAAACTACTAATCAAAAATATCACAATTCATGAGAAACTAAAGAGCTCTGGATACCTGCAAGCCCCATGTCTTGAAAAACAATATCCAGAACTTTTGTGGACTAGGATACTATCTGGTATCAGACCCAGGATTTATCAAGGCAGATATTAGAGAGAATCCTTTTCTCCACTGTAGATTCAATTAGTTCCTCCTGTGTTAGTTTAAGACTCTTTTGGTTGAAGTAATAAACTCAACTACCTAAAGAAAGAAAGGGCACAAAATGTCTCATGGATCACAACTACAATCTGCACTCTAGTTCCAGGAAAGAACTGGAATCCGAAATTGAAGACTTGTAGGGCCTTCTTTCTCTGCTCCTCTCTGCCTCACTGCTTCATTCTTCTCTTTTGTTGCTGATTGATTTCCTTTGCTTCTCCAGTCCAAATGAAAAATGAAAATACAGCTGCTAACAGCACCCAAATGTATATTACAGCTCAAGCCTCCTGCTTCCAAAAGAGCATGCTCCTCTTTCTTAAAATGGATTCTGCAACTGCAGATTGAGAGGAAAGCTTTTAACAAGAGAAGAAGATATTGTAAACTAGTAATAGTCAAATCAACTAGGTGAATATTCTGAGGCTATTTACACTCTGCCTCCCCACTTGCAGACAGAGTATTGCACTTGCCAGCAAGGAATGGAGTGATCCACACTCCAGCTGTAGTGTCAGGAGTGTCTAGCACTGGAAAAGGACTGAAGGAGAGCATTAAGGGAGAGGACATCTAATACTATAGGTTTCTACAAATCTTATAAAGATCCATAAATTAACTCCTTGCAATCCTTGACACTGTTATTAACATCTGTCTTCTTGAAATGTTCTCTTTCCTTCGTTTTTATGATACTACATTCCATTTTTATCTCCAAAGTTAATAATAACAACAGGTAACATTTACTTATTTCTTTCTCTGTGTTAGACAATGTGCTAAATATTTACATGAATATTTAAAGTAAATATTTACCATCCAATTTAATCCTTAGAAAACTTTATAAGCTAGAGACTATTATGTTTCCTAATTTGTAGATAAGGAAACTAAGACTTAGGAGGTGAGCAGCTTTCTTGTATTGTAAATATTCATTTTTCTGTGGGCTCTGTCTTATCTCACTCACATACTTCTCTGAGGATACCACCCCTTCCCATCGCTTTAATTATTATCAATATGTTTTTGCCTCCATAATCTGCATCTTTTGTCTAAATTTCTCCTCTTAGCACTGGACCAATATATTTAGCTTCCTACTGGACATTACCATTTGGAAGTCTAAAGCTACCTCAAACTCAACATAACCATTTTTCAATTCATCATCTTATCTTGCTAAGCTGCTCATTCTCCATTTTGAACTCATTGTTTTACGATGGAAACTTGTTGAGTCATTCTTCATTCCTCTCTCACACTCGTTTCAACCAATAAACAATTTTCATAAGTTCTGCCCATTATAAATACTTTTATCTCCATCGATTCATCCTAGTCCATGATGCAATTATTTCTTTCTTGGACTATTCGATAACTTCTTAGCTGACTCTAGTTCTTTTCCATCTAACATGCAGAGCGACCTTTAAAAATATAAATCTGTTAATGCTATTACCTTACTTAAAACTATTTAATGGCTTTTTATTTCTCTTAAAAAAAAAAAATCCAAACTCATTAACATACTGTGGCAAAAGTAAATAGCTATCTACTAAAAATTCATGATACCCAGTCCTACTATAGAGTTGCTAATGAGAAGAGCCTGTCCAGTTAAGGATTACATTTCCTGGCCCCCTTGTAGTGAAACATGGCTATGAAATGTGAAAGAGAGTTATGTGTTCCACTTCCAGCCCTGCCCTATAGGAAACTTCTCATGTGGTTCTATAATCTCCTCCTGATCTCTGGATGCCTAGGATGATTAAGTCCGAGGATGATTAAAACAAAAGATGGAGGAAGGCTGATTCTTTGGAACATGGTAAGGAATGCCCCACCAACCAGAAACACGTGCATGGGATTATTCAGTGAACAGAAAATTAACTTCTATTGTTCTAAGCCATAAAATTTGGGATTTTTATATTAAAACACTGGAGTTATCCCAATAAATACATATGACTTATAAGTCTCTATATAATCTATCTAGCCTTTGTTCTAGCCTTATATAATCTAGTTCATGGTACCAAACAGTCTCTGGAATTTAACGATATTAAACGTTTACTGAATAAATAAATAAATGAATGAAAAGATCATCCTGGCCTTCCACTTCTGTGACTTGTCACATTCTTAGTTCTCTATGCTAGTGAAGGTAGCTTGGAGCACATTTGTGGAAGGACTTGAATATTTTGTTAATAAGGAATTGCTGTTATTATTATTGATCTTATGTCATTAAACATCATATCAATATACAGAATGTACAGAATAACTTTAGTGAAATGTTTTCAATTAATTAAATTCACTACTGAAATAAAAGTGAAAAAAAAAATAAGGGTTAATTATGGAAATAAGCTGAAAATGGGAAGCATTTCCTTGAATGACAGAGTTGGAAAGATGGCTATATGTAATAATCTCTAGTCTCTGGCTGAGGAGGTAGGCTTGAAAAATAATAGAATATTGAGGAGTAGAACGTTGCTATAGGAACAGTTACCTAAAGATCTAATCAGTGTCTTGTTGAGTGAAAAGATTTTCTCTTTAGTATGAAACATTACAGCAAGTGTTAAAAATAGTTTTTTAAAAGCTCTACAATTGCTCTGTCAACAAATTTTCTGCTAGTTCCTGAAAAATTTAAAACAATTTTTGAAAAAATAATGAGAACTATGTAATAGGCATGTTGCTTAATTTTAATAAATGTTTTCGGGTTAAACCCATATGTTTATTATACCAATGTATCCTAGTTTGGGTTTCCCCAAAGCAGAGCCTGAAATAAAGACCTGGGGGAGAGGTAGTTTATTTGGAAGGTGATTCACCAAACAGGCATGAGACAGTAAGCAGAAGAATCGCCCCCTTGAAAGATGGAGGCCAAGACATTTATCCACTAGTTCCCTCCACTACTAGTTGAGGGTTGCCCCCTTAGAGTGTTAGCTTCTCAGCTGCCATAGAAAGAGGGCCAACTGACCTCTTGCAGCCTGGGGCAGAATGTGGAAAGATGAGAAGCTCAGGCTTAAAGCAAAAGCTGGCAGTAGAGTTGAGTCTAAACCCATACAAAGGTGATGTAATGTAAGTACCTGTGGTGACTGCTACAGTCTAATTTTAGGACAATAGTTCCCCGACTTACCCCTACATTCAAATGTCTTTTCTAATGGCAAATTACTTTAGTTATTGGCACTATAACCTTTACTCAGTAAGTTATTTAACTTCTCTGCATCAGTTTCTTTGTCTCTAAAATTGGGATAATGATATGACTTCCACAAAGGGTTGTGGTGGGGATTAAATGCATTAATATGCACTTAGCACAGTGTTCAGTTCATTTATCCAGTAAGTGCTGGATAAATGTTAGCTATTATTCCTGTCATTAATAGGAGTAATAATGTACTACAACTACTACTTTTGATAGTGAAGCCAATTCTTGCATTGAATGTCTCTACAATATCAATAATTTTATTGTGGAGTGATATCCAGTTTATTTCACACATACATTATCTAATTTGTTCTTCACCACAGTTCTTATGAAGCACCTGGTACCTTGAATTCTGAAAATATCTCTCAGACAAAAAATCACGGACCGTTTTCAGAATACTGTTGAATAATGTAATCTCTGTCAAGTCTATCTAGAATGTCTTAAACTTGTCTAAAGCTGATGAAATATATGTTCTGAGCTCTAAAGCCTTCATTGTTAGACTTTATTTAGGCAATCTCGAGTTTTTCAGTTATTGAGATAGCAATACCATTGTTTGTATTCAAAGGATAATTTTATATTATACAAATGATTTTATGCAGTGCCAAGATAAAGGCATAAATCACATGGAAAAAGGAACCAAGGTTCACTTGAAAGAAACTACAACCACCATTTACTAATGAAAACATTTTAAAGGTATGAATCTTAGAATATAGTGCTCTATTAAGGAGAAGAAGCAAATTTAAAAAGTGAACAAGTTCATATTTTTCAATTAATATGAAACGACCATCCATTTTTACATTTGTTCTTTTTTTTTTCTTCAAGGAACTTCCAAATATATTAGTCTATATGGGCTGCAAATTCTAAATAAGAAAACAAAACTGATAATGTTAATGAAAAAATGCCAAATTTGGCTACTTGCCACTTGAAAGCCAATACTCGAGAATCGGGGGGTGGGTGGAGAGGAAAATTTGCTTTATCCAGGAAGCCAGCAGCTTGAGAAGACAGTGGACTAAAGTCCGAAGACTGTCTCTGAAGTTCCGGACCAAACAGAAGAGTTTTTAATGGGAGAAAGAGGCTTTCCTAAAAACAGAGAGAAGTTGGTGTTCTTTAGTCATAGATAACGCCTTTTCACATCAGACTCATGGGTGTCAGCAGCTGGTTGCAGCTACCTTAAAGACATTCCTTCTTCTGTAAAACAAACTCATGAATTCTCCTCAAGACCCTGAAGTTATCTATCTCCTCCTGCTTGACAAAGAAACAGCACATCAGCAACACAAAATTATACTGTGAGAACAAAAGGTGTTGACGAAAAGAGTAGGCCCTTAACAAGTGAACAAAGGCCTAATTAAGAATTAAGTTATTTAATTCTAGCTGTCAAAAATACTAGGGCCATTAAAACTACAAGGGGCTCAGCTACAGTAATGGTTACTGTAATAGCTTGGGCTGCTATATGACATAATACTACAGACTGGGTGGCTTAAACAAGATAAATTACTTTTTTCACAGTGGAGGCTAGAAGTCCCAGATGAAGGTCTGGCAGAGTTGATTTCTGGTGAGGGCTCTCTTCCTGCAGACAGTGCCTTCTCACTGCGCCCTCTCATGGTGGAGAGAGAGAGACAGAAAACTCTTTGGTGTCTCATAAGAATGAGTCTGTACTCTTAATGATCTCATTTAATCCTAATTACTTCATTAGAGGGCCCATCTCCAAATAAAGCTACATTGAGCATGTGAATTTTGGGGGGAACACAAACATTCAGTTAGTAAATACTAACTTAGGAAAAAAATTTTAGGAACAAATAGTATCTCTTTTATATAGAACTAACTCTTCTCTATAAGCACAGAAGGAGAGGATAAGGCCAACTTCAGAAAAAAGACAAGGGTGCTTTTCTTTTTAAGGGAGCATCCAGGCATAGACACTGTTAGGCTCTTTCTATGCACCTCATCAGATTTAATTCTAAAGCTATCCTCCCAGACAGAATTATAAGCGATTTAAGAAGTTTTCTAATTAGGAAGAAGGATTAGATATTAAAATCAGACTGTCCTTGAGATCTTTGGAAATAAATAGTATTGAAATACATGGGTGTGAAATGATTTTAATGCTGCCTTGTCTAGAGTGGAGGGTGATGTGGAAGAATTGATCATTCTGAGTAACTTCCAGTTCTATCTTATCCTTTCCTTATTATATCTAAGATTTTGGGAACAGAATCTTACCTTTTTAAAGAGATGACTCTAAGAAGAAGCCATAAAGGCATATGGTTTCCAGAAGAAATTTGTTGGAATGCAGCTACCTAAAAATCTGCATTCTTCTTGGGCTAGCTGAACCTTCAGTTAAGTGTGATTAGCATAGTTAATATTTATTAAATGTCACACACTGCTTAGGGGCTCCATAACAATCTCATAGTGCTTTAGGGCTCCACAAACAGGAGAGAAAAGATTATCAGAATTTTCCTGCATAGACGTCCTGCAGCAGAGACACCCAGTTGGATACTGCCAGGTTTCTGGAGTTTTCACTTCCAGTTGCCATAGTTTCTGACACATTAAAGATTGCATGAGAAAGTATGTGTTCCGGAAACTATGATCCCTTGTACTGTGCATTTTTCTAAGCTATGTAAAAACCAAGTGATGTAAAGAAGAAAAGAAATTAGAAAATAAATCCTGAGGGTGGACGAGCAAATTTATTTATTTATCTTCCTATAGATTAGCTCTAATCTCTGTTGTTGCTTTTATTTTTCAAAACTATTAACACTCCGTAGCTGCTGATGAAATTCTTAGAGGGTCTTTAAAGACTCTTTAATGGAAAAACAATGGCTTTGTTTGTAGGATGTTTAAGTGGAAAAGCAGCATTTTCTGCTTAGGGAATTGAGAAACGTTAGAAGGTTAGCTGTTTTATTACATAGTAATCTCAATCACTGGCTATAAATTTTCAACTGAACACCCTAGATGCTTTACAATGACAGACATGGTGGTCATTTAGCAATTATGTTATATTCACAAATATCCCACATAGAGCTCAGCTCTATACGTAATGATCAAGGCAGAACAAAAGAAAGGCTTTTTTGGGGATTGGTGTCCCAACTGAATTAAAACATGCCATTGTTTGACAGCAGCATTAATACCTGTTTACATTTTATAGAAAGAGAGGACCCTATCTAGATCAATTTTACCAATTAATAACTTAGGTGTTTTTGAATTCCGATGTGTTCTGGGCATTGCTCTAGCAGTTTGTAATAAAATACTCAAAGTTTCTTTGAAATTATAATCTAAGGAGGAGGCAGACATTTTAAAAAATGACAAAATGTAAACAAATAAACAAGATAATTACAGATAGCAATATTTTCTTGAAAGAATGAAACAGTATGTTATGATAGGGTTGCATCATTTATAATGATTTTTGTTAAACAAAAAGCAATATTATATATAAATTATACCTCAATAAAAAACAAAAAACAAAAAAATCCCAATCAAAGTGGCCTAACCAACATCGGAATTTATTGGTTCATGTAGCTGAAAAATAGAAGTATGGAAGGTTTTTGGTTGGTTGATCTAGGAGATTAACAAGTGTCAACACTGACCCAAATCATCTCTCTTTTCTGCCCTGTAGTCCATGGAGGTGGCTTCATTTTAGGCCTGGGTGCCCTCAGGTTTGGAGGATATCTGCCAGCAGGAGTCAGGGTCCCTTGAGTCCTTGTTCATATTCAGCAAGACTTCCATCATAGAATTCTAGTAAAAGGTACTGAGATTAGTTTAGGTCTCTTGTTCATCCCTGTATCAATTACTGAGGGTAGGAATAAAATCTTCTGATTAATTTAAACCAGTCAGGGATTATTCTTAGAGCTGGGGGAGAGGAGCTGCAGTGCTGAGATTTCTGAAAACAAACAAACAAACCCCAAAGTCTAAGCTTGTGCATGGCTATATAAAAGGGTAAATTAAGTTTCTAATATTCCAAAGTCTTTTGTTTCAACATCGGAGCTTTGATTGGAAAGGAGTGGGACTCTAAACTTTGAAATAGAGATATATGGGCAAATTCTGATGAAGCTAGGGATCTTTAGCCTCTAAATTATAAATTTTCTTTGCCACTAGAAGCAGCCCTACTTCTCCTACCTGAGAATATTAGATTGTCTTTGCTTCACCTGATATATTTGTCTTGCAAGGGACTTATTATTATTTTCATCAGGATCTTGCCCAATACCTCTCATTGCCAATCTCCACAGATAGCTATTCTTTACTGGGCCTCAGTAAAGTCCATATAAAATTAAATTATATAAAATTATAATTAAATAAATTATATTAAAACAGTGGTAACAACTACCTAAAACTCATCATTTTCTAATTATTTTTATTACACTTTACAATTATCTATACCCCTGAGGTGGTTTATGCATGTCGTATCTGTAGGTTGGAAATGTCACATGTTGATGTGCCCAACTCTTTGTTCAGAGATATCACATTTATGGCATGGAATTGGGCACGGTGTAAGTAGTTATACAATGGAAACTGGCAAGCACTAGGTATTACGGCTTTTTTCCCCTTCAGAGAATTGGTTACTAAACAAACATTTACTAGCAAATCTCTTCTTATAGCTGAACGTTTAAGTTATAGGATATCAAAGGGAAAGCGTGACCAGGCTAGAAGAAGAATAAATATCATCCTCCAAAAAGAGATAAAGGATTTGCAGACTCTTGAGAGAATTAATATGTTTTCACTTTGACAAAAGATAGTTGAATTATATTAGGCAGAGACATAATTTTTCTATTGTCAGTATTTGGAAATTAGGTAGAATTAAAAAATGATGTGTTTGGGCAAGGTTGACTAGTGGTGGCTAGTGGTGGCTTTATACTGTGTTAAACTACCTAAGCTGGAACTATTTTTCCACGCACCTTTCCTATATATTTCTAAATAGGGTTGGCCACAAGAGAAATTTGCATGAGATTTGGAAGACAAAAGTAAAGCAGTAGTCACATTTGTGTTCAGAAAGTCTATGTAGGATCACGTTCTACTGCAGCTCATGCACTTTGTCTCAGATCTGCTGGCTCACGTTGGTGACACAAGACAGTAGGCAAGCCTGTAGATATTCCAGCTTCCCCTGAATCTCTTTCAGCTCTTCTTAATCATAGACCTAGTATGTGTGCAAATCAATGACCACTGTAAGCTTTTTCTGCAACTCACCCACATCATTGAAATTGAGGCCTGAATGCAGTGAAAGATAGACATAAGTTCTAGTTTATTTTTATGAATTCCAGTTCATCCTTGCAGATTTCAGTTCCTTTCTCTCACTTCACATTCATCTTTCTTGTTATGCCCAGCATCAGATACAGACACAATATCCTTACATAGACTTTCACTAGCTCTCACAATTGCTCAGTGTCAAAGCCCTATAATAAATCTTATTCTGTATCACCCATAGTGAATCTCTTCTCTGATTGAACCCTAACTGATACAGGGAAGCAGTTCTAGTTAGGATTAACAGGCTAAGATAAGGAGTGAGCTTGCATGAGTAGAAGTATCTCAGGTAGCAAGTAGATTTTATTCCACATGCATTGTGAATCTTTTAGATAGTTTTAAGCACTTCCTGTAATAAGAATGAATTTAGGAGTGTCATGGGTACAAGTCATCTGAGTAATTCTATTGCAGTAGTTTAGTTGAGAAATGATGGTAATTGGACTAGAAAAGTAGCAGTGTAGCTGGAAAGAAGTGGATGGATTTAATACATTTTGGAATTAGGGCCAATGTGACCTGATGATGAGTAGATGCAGATGATAAGGGACAGAAAAGACTCAAGAATGACTCCTAGGGACTAGATCCTAATTGTTCTCATCACAAAAAAGAAATAATAATTAGGTTACATGATAGAGGTATTAGCTAATGCTATGGTGGTAATCGTATTGCAATATATAAATGTACCAAACCAACATGTTGTACACTTTAAATTTATACAATGTTATATGTTGATTATATCTCAAAAAAAAAGTGACCAAAAAATAAATAAAAAGAATGACTCAGGTGTTTTACTTGAGCAGGTAGGTGGATGAGCCCTAAAAGGCTAGAGGAGAATAGATCAATAGTTTTGTTTCAAAAATTTTAAATTTGAGGATCATGTTTGACATCCAAGTTGTCTATAAGACAAGAATCTGGATCTCTCTCTTGAAAGTTCAATGCTAAGAACATGAACTTGGAAATTACCAGTGTATAGATGAAGTATATAACCTATAAATAGGATGAGATCATTCAGGAAGAAAGTGTATCAACATTATTATTCCATTATGGCACAATAATTGAGTAGAGATTACTATCTTCTCATGTATTTTTGGTGGGCTACTATGTACTCATGGATAACTTGGCAATTATATAATACAATTTATATATTTTTTGTGGTCCTACATGAAGGGGAATCAAATAATATGAGGTAAAAATAATGCCAACTCTAATCAGAATAACCATTATTAACATGAATTAACTTTATAAGAAGGAAAATTGTGGCGCAATTGATGTTATTCACATTCCTTATCAGAAGAGTGTGGGATATGACTTACATGAGTAGAAGTATCTCAGGTGTCAAAATTATAATAGCCAGGACTATTAGGCAGAATTTCTGGTTCCTGTTCTTGGAATAAAGACAATGTGTACTTGTCTGAAAAACTGCCTTAAAGTAGACTTTTTTTTTTTTTTTTAAATAAGCTTATTCTCTTTATTGTCTATAGAGGCAACTAATTCAATTCATGATGGATGTTACTTTTGGGTGAATGGGAAAATTGCTCTTTCAATTCTGTACTAAGATTATTAAAATGCAGAACCACTTGAAACTGGTCTTGTAGCTTCTTGTATACAATGGTAGAGACTCAAGTATGGAAAGTATAAAAGCAATTACTGGGGGCCAGAATCTGTGTTCTGAAAATGTTGGTTTTGAGAAACTGGCAAAATATATCCAAGTACAGATGCTCCACTGCAAAGGCTGTAGAAACATGAGAATTAAAAATTTTTTAAAAATTGAGATATATTAGTTTTAGGTATACATCATAATTATTCAATATTTGTTGAATAATTGGAAAATGTTATATTTTTATATGTTTTAACATCACACACACACACACATACTTGCCTGAGTGGTGAGTTTATAGGTGTTTTATTTTCTTTTTATCCTTTTTGGTATATTTTGAATTTTCTGTATCTATATTGAAGGCATTTTTCTTTTACAATCAGGAAACATAATAAAAATCTTACTAATGGTTGAATTTTGGTTTATCAGATACATATTTCTCTATTCATCAAGTTAATGTCAAAACGATAACTTCTTATATACAACAATAAATGAAGCGTGTTTTCTCTTCTATAATCTTTATCTTTTATAGTCCTTCTTCTATATGTTTGTTCAAATAACTTTGGGTTATAAGTTTAGCTTATTATTTTACATTTTTATATTATTATATACCTTAATTTACAGAAAATTTTAGAATTGAATTTTGTAAATATGTTTCAAAATACTTTTTTCCTGCTTAATTCTATATATTTTACTAGTTTTCCAGGTAACCAGAATTTTAAAACGTGGAATAGAATAGTGGTTACCAGGGGCTAAGGGATGGGGGCATTGGGGAGATGTTAGTCAAAGAGTATGAACTTGTAGTTAGAAGAGCAGTAAGTTCTGGAGACCTAATGCACAGCAATTGTGATTATAGTCAACAATACTGTATTATATACTTTAAAGTTGCTAAGAGACTAGATTTTAAATGTTCTCACTACAAAAAAGAAATGATAATTATGTGACATGATGGAGGTGTTAGCTAGGGCTAAGGAGTTAATCATATTTCAGTATATAAATGTATTAAACCAATATATTGTATCCCTTAAACTTATACACGTTATGTGTCAATTATATCCCAGTAAAAAAGGAGTTTTTATTTCTGTTTCTTAGAGATATGTTCATAAAATACACAAACAAAATTGTGATGATGTTGAACATTTCTACCAATTATTTCATCCTCTTTAAGAAGTAGAGCCTAATTTACCTTCCCTTGTCTGTGATCTGGACTTAGTGATGGGCTTCTAATGAATACAAAAAAGCAGAAGTTGTGCTGTGGGTCTTCAGAGACTAGGTCAGAAGACACTGTGACTTCTTTCTTTCTATTGAATTGCTCACTCTGAGTAAAGTAAGCTGACATGTCATAAGTGGAGGCTCATGTAGGCCAGGAGCTGAGGTCTCCTGCTGGTGAGGAACCAAGACAACAAAAAAGTGAGTGAGTGAGTTTTCTTAGAAGTGAATCCTCTAGGCATGTCACCCTTCAGATGTCTGCATCCTAAACCAACATTTTGACTGCTACCTGGTAAGAGACATGGAGCCTGAAAAACCCAGGTAAGTTGCTTTTGGATTCCTGACCTTTAGAAACTCCTGTGAGGTAATAAATGCTTCTTGTTTTAAGTCACTAAATTTTGGGGGTAATTTGTAATGAAGCAATAGATAACTAATACAAATATATTTCTCTATTATCTAATAATAACATATTAGATAATAAGTATTATTAGATAATAATTTATTATATTAAAAAGTTTATCATTACGTACTTATTGTGTACCGGACAGTCTGTTAGGATTTACCTGTACTATCTTATTCAATTCTCATTAGAATCTAATGATACAGATTCAATTATGTATCCTTATTTTACAGAGGAGAAAGACTGAGAGAGCTTAAGTGAGGAAGCCAAGATTATAACATAGAAGGCCACATTAGATTGACCCATCGTTCAGAGTTAGAGCAAATCTCTTATTAGTGTTCTTGGAAAAGTGAGATGCAAAGCATTATATGCTCTGCATTCTGATGCTTATAATGGTATTTTCTTCTTTCTATTCCATATGATATGCTTTGAGCTTCCAAGGGCCTCTTCCTTTTTTCCTTTAGTGGTAACCAAAGGAATCCTACTACTTAGTCTTGAAACGCAGGTCCTCTTAATCAAAAATAAGAGGCAGTGCAGTATAAGAAGAAAATGCTTGTTTTTTTCTTTTCTTGTTCTTGCAGAGGAAACAGAAATTATTCTTGCTTATATTAATTCCAGATAAGGATTTTTATGAGCTACCTGGGCTTCAGAGATGGTTGGTATCTACTGTTGATAGTAATCTTTAATCTCTGAAAGGTCAGCATTTTAGATTGGTTATTTTACTTAATAATGTGTTACCTTGGTGATAATTTTAATCACTTTTTTTCTAAAAAGTATAAAACTTGTGAACCTTCTGTGAAAAATGAAGGAGATCATTGTTATTTTCCTCGTTTCATATGTTTCAGGTAAAATAGAGTTACTCTACAGATTTCTTATTTAAATGAAGCACTTGGGAAGCTTGTCTTATTTAAATTTAACAATGGTCATATTTCAGTAGTATATATATTTAATACTTATTTGAGAAAGTCTTTCTGTTGCTGTCACAAATGATATTTTGCATATATCCATTTAATGTTGGTAATTTGCTTATTTTTTTCCTGGCACCCCAAGAACACTTAAGCTTTTATATATATTTTTTTTATTTAACTGAGATATTCTCTTCTATTTGATTATCATTTCTGTTCTATTACTTTTTCTTTCATTGGAACATTTGTAATTTTTAATTGTTTTTTTGTCTTTTACCCTTCATATGTATTATCTTCTAACTCATTATTTTCTTCTTTTTGTCTATTTTTTTGACTTCTCATTTTTGTCTTCAGCACTGATTTGCTGGGTGTGGGAGGTTTTTCTTCTGTTTCAGAGAGTAGAGTGGGTGATTTGTGGTTCAGTAATGTACTCTTCAATCTATCTTAACTGAAGATGTATTTAGTGGGAATTCCACCAGGATTTTCTAAGATCTTTTTTTATGGTTTGGTCCCAAAGCTAGCTTTCACACTTTTGTGTCTTCAAGGATATTTTATTAAGAAGTTAAGAAGAAGCTTATAAGGCTTCTATCACCATGTAGAATCACTCACCATGTTAACCTGGAAGTCCAAATTCAGTAATTTAAAATGCTCCCGAACATCAAAATAACATATATTTTGTTTGTTCATTTTTTTTTTAGATTCCATATGTAAGTGAAACTGTATGGTATTTGTCTTCCTCAAACTAAACTAAACTAAACTAAACTAAACTAAACTAACTGATATGTAGATCACACCTTTTTCAGACATTTCTTTGGAAATTTAGTAGACTGTAATTTATTTCTTACTCTTTCATTAGTGATTAGGGCATAAATATCTCACCTTCTGCATTTTCCCCATTAATTTCGTTAGCAATGTAGTTCTGTTAATATAAATTTCAAATAGTCTTTTGGCCTCAGTCCTGTGAATTAGGAACACTCACTTTGATCTTTATGATAATTTTACTTCCTAGGATAAAAATACTGTTTTTATAAATTTCTTATTAATGAAAATTTGTAAATAGTTGTAAAAAGAATCTTTAATTAACTTTATAAAAATATTGCACAATACTTGGAAGAAAAATATACTATATCATAGAACATGTTTCTTTTTGTGAATTTTAGATTAAGAAAAATAGATTGATTATTGTGTATGTCTAGAACTGTACTTTATTCAGTGGAGGATATAAAAGGAAACATAATCACTGAGTTTAAAGGAGTTTAAAACCCCCTGGGGAAGAAAAGAAACACAAAGAGAAACAAGACAGTCTATAATCAATGATCATGGTTCAAAAAGAAAATACAAGATTACCTACAAGGTGACTCTGCCCACTAGCAGTTTGTCTGTCTGTCTATCTATCTTTCTATCTATCTATCTATCTATCTAGCTATCTATCTATCTATCTATCTATCTATCTATCTATCTATCTATCTAGCTATCTATCTATCTATCTATCTAGCTATCTATCTATCTATCTATCTAGCTATCTATCTATCTATCTATCTATCTATCTATCTATCTATCTATCTAGCTATCTATCTATCTATCTATCATCATCATCTATCTATCTACCTAAGAAGATAAAGCAAGGTATTGAATTGCTTAACACTTAAAAATAAAATAAAATTTTCTGTTTTTTTCTTTGTGCAGTTGTCTTAAGCCTGTAAAATATTTTTCCAAGATGTATTGTTTAGAAAATAGCTTGTGGCTCAAAGATTGTTGACTGTCTTTACTTTTAACAAACTCTTTAATGTCTTTCATTCCTAAAATCAAGAAAGATAAAAAGACATTTTTGGAGCTGTATACATATCCCTTTAAACTTGATTTATTTTTTTTTTAGCAAATAAAAAAGAAATCAATATTTGTGGGTCAAAACTTCTTTAGGTTTTATGTGGGTAGAAAATTATGTATAATTTGGTGTTAGATTGTAGCAAGATGCCATTTTTTCCTTTTGTTCCAGCTGCTTTTAACCTTGGACCGCTACTTAGCAGTGCTCTTCAGAACAGCTGGGCATAACAGCAGAAGCTTTCCGCAGACAAAAATTCACTGGAGTCAAAATACTGACCATACAGTATCATGGAATAAAGTTCTTATTAGTTTCTTCGCCTTGAGTAGTTTCAGGTGTCCTTTTCCTTGTCACGGGACTGTTCAAGAATATAGGAATTTAGGGCCACTTTGAAATATCTGCATTATAATTCTCAGGAAAGTTTTTCTTAGTATACCAAATCTCTTAAATTTGGCATACTAAGGAAAAAAAGAAGAGGAAAAATAGAAATGGAGAGAGATGGAAAGAGG
>NW_006494614.1:11823773-11880463 GCF_000325575.1 Pteropus alecto | reverse complement strand
GAGAGAGAGGTCAATGAAGTCCTACAAATTGGAAACAATCTTGTTTTGCAAATTTTGAGGTGTCACATGGCTTTAAATACGTTGTTTAATAGCTCTGTTTATAACTCCAGAAATGAAAATACTGTTATTGTCCCCAGAAGGATGTTGTATAGGTTAAGTAAAGGAATTGCAAACTTTTTGAGACTATGTGGGTGTTGGTTCATATATCTCACTCTGCCTGATTTTTTTCTATCCAGCAGCAGCTGCTGACAAGCCAGGTAGCGTCTATGTATAAAATATTCACTTTGTCTATTTTCTTCACTGACCCAAGTCAGAGAGATACATCACAGATCTGCCACATGACGTTCTGGAGCACATGGGCCATATTTAATCCTCTTAAACATAACTCAGATTCTTTTTCTCAGGATCTCACCTTCTGTTTGGGGCAAAAATGGCTTCCTCACTCCTTTCTAGAACCTTTCCCAGGTGGAATGACCAAGACACATGTAGCTCTGCCTTAATTATTATAAGCTTAATTTGTATGTAACTTTCTCATGGCAATATCATTAACCTAAGAGGACCCTGTTGCTAAGGGCATCTATATGGCCCATGCATTTTTATATCAGTTGGACCCTCTGCTCCATCTGATCAAATTATGTTGCTGATTTGTTTCAATTTTGTGATAGCAAGAATGGAAACATTCTGCATTTTCTGTCTTCTTATTTCATAAGGTCTTGGTGACTTGTAAGCATTCCTTTGAATTCACTGACATCACCCATTCTATTCCTATTAACCAATCCTGATATGTTTTCTTTTTCCAATATATTTGCCTCTAAGCAGTGCTGCCTCTCAACATCACTCATTTATATTTTATTGATTGGCAGCTGAATCCAAAAATATTCTCTCTCAGGGCATAGTGCTGTGTAAGTTCTCATTTGGCTTCTGTTCCATTTAATTATTGCTATTTAACAAACTACCCCAAAATTAGTGGCTTAAAACAGCTGTTTTATTATATCTCATTATTTTGTTGAATGGGAGTTTGGGAATTTGTCTAATCCAAGTGGCACCGATGGAGGTCACTTGGTTGTTTTCAGCTGGCAGATGGACTGGTCTGGAAAGTTCAAAATGACTTTGCTCACATTCTTGCTGCTTTGATGGAAATGGCTGGAAGGCCGGCCTTAACTACTCAGGATAGTTAGATTCCTTATGTAGAGTTCAGGGCTCCCAGAGCAAGTATTCTAAATGGCCCAGGCAGAAGCTGAAAGGCTTCCATGACCTAGCCTTAGAATTTCCAGAATGTTAATTCTATCACATTCAATTGGCCAAGCTATTCACTAAAGCCAACCCAGATTCAGGGAGAGGGAAATTGGAATTAGTTCTTCAATAGAAGGAGTAGCAAAGAATTGGTTGTCATCTTTAATCTATCTCACTCTTCCTGCAGATTCAGTCTAAAACCTGATTTCAAGATAAGTGGCATGGCAAACAATTTAGAAGTGATTACCCTGCATCCCTGAATTCATTTTATTAGTGTGTGTGTTTTATTATTTATTATCTCTATCACTTGGTTCATAAAATAAGTACGTTCCCTGAATTTTGTTGTTACTTAAGTAATGATTCCAAGATCAATTGATTGTAGAGGGAGTCTACTTCAGCCATGACAATGATGACAATGAACAACAGCAATAACTGTAATTGCCATTACTGTTCCCACCTCCACCACCAACCATTTATAAAAGGCCTGCGTGTGGTGTGCCAGACACTGTACTATGAGCATTACATAAATTGGCTCTAAATCTCAGATAATTACACAAGAAAGGATTTATCATCTTTGTTTTGTAAGTGAACACAGTGAGGATCTGGGAAGCTAAGTGAATTGCTATGGAGTATAGGCAGAGAGAGGTGTCTGGAAACAGACAGTCAAATTCCATCTCTGCCATTAACCACCAGTCTGAGCAAGTTCCTTAATTTATTTGTGCTGCAGTTTCTTCTTCTGTAAAAAGGAGAGACTAATAGCACTCATCTCGTAAGACTGTAATGGTTAAATATAGGCATTAAGGACAGTACCTGACATTTGATGTTACTATTATTATTATTACCCAATGTCACACAGCTGGTAAACATGTTTACTGAATTCTGAGTACTGCAACATGGAATGGGAAGTGAATGGTTCCAAAAGACCCAAGAAACCTTATTGACTTGAGGACTGGTTTAGAGTCACAGTAAGTCTGCACCTTGTTGAAATTGCAGAGGTAATTATCTATTTTGTAAGGGAGTACAAAAACAGACAAAATAGTCCTAACCACCAGAAGTTTGGTCCGTATGATGGCGGTGCGAAGCCGAGTCAAGATGTTCACGGGTGCCTGGGAGCTAAGAGTGACCAGGCTTCTGGGCACGGTGCAGAGAGTTGCTTTGGCAGCTGTGCACTGCCGTTGTGGCCGCGGGGACTGTTCTATGCTGTGAGGAGCGGCTGCGAGGCCCGGGTCTTCCTGACCTGGAATGAGCGTAGAGCACAGGTGGACCGATTTCCTGCTGCCAGATTTAAGAAGTTAGCCACAGAAGAGGAAGCCTGGGCCTTTGTCAGAAACTTTGGGAGCCCTGATGGTTCAGAAGGGCAGAAAGATAAACAGGTATAAGAATCACAAGTGAAAGTCAACAAGCAACTCTGTGAGCCCCTGGCTGAAGGAGATGAGAACTCAGAGCCATGTGCAAAGCATGTAAAATGGAACACTGAGGCAACACCTTTGGTTGGCAAGAACACGGCCTCTTATATGAGAGACTACGCCGTTGTCTACACTGGCGACTGCTGCTCCAGTAACACACAGAGGAAGGCACAAGCAGGAATCGGTGTTTACTGGGGGCCTGGCCACCCTTTAAACATAGGCATTAGACTTCCTGGGCAACAAACGAACCAAAGAACAGAAATTCATGTGGCCTGCAAAGCCATCCCACAAGCAAGGGCGCAAAACATCAGTAAGTTGGCTCTACATACGGACAGTATGTTTTACGATCAATGGTATTGCTGATTGAGTTCGAGGTTGGAAGTAAAACAGATGGAGAATAAGCAGTGGGAAAAAGATGATCAACAAATAGAACTTCTTAGAGCTACAGAAACTTGCTCAGGGCATGGACATTCAGAGGATGTGTGTTCCTGATCATTTGGGATTTGTAGGCAATGAAGCAACTGACAGATTAGCAAAAGGAGCAAAGCAATCCCAAGACGTAATGAAGTCATTGTCATTCTGGGGAAAAATGGAGCCAGTGGCCACTTTGTTATCTTACTGGTATGAAAAATGAACCTACAGGAGGTCCATTGCAGTAGATGGGAAGACAGACTTTTAAACAAAATCAGAAAAGCAAAATGGCATTTGTGACACCATATAATAAAAAGTGGTTAAACGTGTAATAAGCTCAATGTCCTTTGAGATTTAATTATTTGAAATTTCAGCATTACACTTTATTGGCTTGATACTGTTCTCATTAGTTTTATTTCATTCTGGACAAAGATGTTAGGACTTTGATTTAATGAGGAAGAATAAAACACTGTTTTGGTCAAGAAGTCTAGAAGCATTCTGAAAGAGCTCAGTTACCTTCCAATTGGCAAGATGGAGTCTCAGGATCTCCAGGCTGGCTAGTGCCTGCGTGTGCATCAAAGGAAGGCACTGCTCTCTTGCTGGAGGCAGCCCTGGGCAGGGCTGGTAGAGAAAGTGGGCAGGGTCTTTCCTGGCTGGGCACCCTTGTACTGGGCAAACCTGCACACATATGTAGCCCTGGTTACTGGATTGTTATGTAGGAACAGTTACAATGTTTAAAGACCAAGATGTGCAAATAAAACTTTAAAATTTTTCTTTGGCTGTGTTTGTTAAAAGCTCTATGTAAAAACAAATGTTTGACGTGAAAAAAAGTCTTGTACTTGGCTTTGTCATCTCAAAATGGGAAGTACTTTTGACGACATTAACTTCTTTTACTTCCGAAGTTAAGTCATTTGTGTATTTATTCAACAATAATTTTTGAGGACCAACTGTGTGCCAGGCATAGGGCTAGCCCATGAGGCTAAAACAACAAGCAACATCTTAGCCTTAACTAACTGACCTCTTTTTAGAGTGCAGCTTTGCCTTAGGTTACTAACCTTTGACATCTCATGGTTTAGGGCTGACCCATATTTATTTCTTGCATTTCAGAAACTTATCTCTCGCACTTGCAATGTTGACTTGAGTAAAAATGCAAGGCATCCCCTTGGATATAACAGAATATATTTGATTCAGGGAGTTGTTTAATGTGGCAAGGAATGAGATCAGTTCTTAAGATTAGCTGGTTAGGACATAAGACAATTTGAAAATTTGTTTTTGTTGTTTTTTTGCTTCCCATTTTATGCTTGTGGAGGTTGATTTTATGTGTCAACTTGGGTAGGCTATAGTGCCCAGTTGTTTGGCCAAACTCCAGTCTAAGTGCTGCTGTAAAGATATCTTTTAGATGTAATTAACATTTAGTCAGTAGCTTTTGAGTAAAATAGAGATAATATGGGTGGGCCTCATCCAATCAGTTGAAGGCTTTTGGAGCAAAGACTCAAGTTTCCCAAAGAAGAAACAATTGTCCTCAAGACCACAATACAGAAATTCTGTCTGAGTTTCCTCACTGCTGCTCTGCCTTAGATATTTTGGACTCAAGACTACAACATCAACTCTTACCTGAATTTCCAGTCCACTATCCTGCCCTACAGATTTTGAACTTCTCAGTCCCTACAGTTGCAGGAGCCGATTCCTCACAATCTCTGTCTCTCTGTCTCTGTCTCTTTCTCCTATTGGTTCTGTTTCTCTGCAGAATCCAACTAATACGATGTCTTTTTATTTTAGAGCAAATTTATAAAAACAAGTAAAATACTTTGCGGGAATATTAGATGATAATAGCCTCTTCCCTCTGTGAATATAGGTTTGAACATTGATTGGACTTTGGAATCCATAGCACTAAATTCCAATGAGTCTGGAAATTAAGATCCGATTTTGCAAATGCTCTCAGTGTGCAACTGTCTTATGGGGCTGCTGTTGGAGACCTGATTGTTCACCTTCAACCTCAGTAGCTGTGTATAGTCTCCTGTCACAGAACTTTTAACTTTCATAGCAATAGTGCCTAAACCCTTGACAAGGGCAGACTTAGCCTGTTTGGTTCTGGGTAATTCTACAGCATCTCATCTTTTAAAAGAAAGTCAGAGGAAAACACAATCTGGCTTTATGAGTGTATGTCCTCTTTGTGTCACTGCTGTCTTTTCTCATATGACCACTAGCTCTATTCTCAGTCACATTTATTTCCATTGTTTTATTGGATATCTTGGTCTGCTTGGGCTTCTATAACAAAATATCATAGACTGGGTGGCTTAAACCACAGACATTTATTTTCTCAGTTCCGGAGGCTGGAAGTCCAAGATCAGGGTGCCAGTGTGGTCGGGTTCTGGTAAAAGCTCTCTTCCTGGATTGCAGATGGCTGCCTTCTCATTGTCCTCATATGGCCTTTCCTTGGTGTGTGCGTGTGGAGAGGGAGTGAGCTCTACTGCCTTCTCTTTTTCTTATAAAGGCAATAATCCCATCTTGGGGCCCCACCTTCATGAACTCATCTAAACCTAATTACCTCCCAAAGGCCCCATCTCCAAATACCATCATATTGGGGGTTAAGGCTTCAACATACGAATTCTGAAGGGACATAAACATTCAGTCTATACCATCAGATATAAAGAAGAGATGAGCTTTAGACAAAAAATTTTCTCTTTTAAAACTAAACATACACATGCTTGGTTGTATAAAGAAAACAAGAGATGCAAAGCTTGGTTGAAATTTATATGTGGTTTCTTTTGGGAAAGTGCTGTTTACTTCCAAAAAAAATTTTAGTCTCAGACAAACTGAACCTTCCCTTGGGCTGAACTCCTGCCAGGCACTATTGTGTGTAGTGAAGACAATGAGTACAAATAGAAGCATTACACTTGTCCTGCACTTTTTCCTAGAGGCCATGCAAATGGAGTCTGCATATTCGAAAAATATCAATACATTGGCCAATATTTATGAGTTACTGGTGGATACTGAGAACTGTGCTAGTGGTCATGGTGGTAACAGTGTTCTGAATGGGAATCAAGATAGATTCATAGACCTTGACCAGTTTACAATGTGGTTGGGGAAAACATTTATTGTCCCCACCCTTTCCCATATATATGTTTCAGGTCTGTTTTGCTGGCTTTATACAGAATGCTTAGGTTCCTCCTCATTTAATGTGTAGAATGAAGATATGACAATTAAAAACAAATTGGAGTTTCAAAGAGAAGAGAGTAAGAATAATATCAATGTTTTGGCCTCCTAATATTCCATTGCATATATCATAGGCAGCATATATACTTTTCCATAGGAAATTGGATGAAAGAATTAGAGCAGAGGGTTTATAATTTTGATCCCTTCTTTATCATCAGACTTTGAAACAAACTAATGCTTTTTTACCAGAAAAAAACTGTTCAATTTGTTTAGCTGCAAAGGAATTGTGGTTTAAAAATATCTAGCGCCCTCTGCAAAAGCCTTGGCTGAACTGTGAGAGCAGCCACTTGCCTTTCAGATCCACATATTTCTTCCTCTCCCTCTGCCATGCCAGTAGCAGGGAACCTCTGAGACCATATTAATGCCTGTGTGTCGGGGATCTACTATGTAATGGGCTGACAAGTGTACTGCAAGAGTTGAAGGTTCGGTGAGTAAATTTCTCTCACCTACCATTTCATTGTTAGTATTTTTGAGTTTTCTCTCTGTGGTGCAGGCTGGCTGTTGTTTGTCAAGGACTGAGAGGTTGTTAACACACATTAATACCATCTGAAAAGAAACTGCATATCCAGGTTAGACTGGATTTCAGCAGTTGAATTAGAGTTAGGCCTGAATCCCTAATGTTAGCTAAGAAAAACCTGACATTCAGCCTGTCCCACTCTGAAGTGTGTACAACATTCAGAGAATTTAGGTCAGAAGCAAATGCTGTTCAGTCCATTTGCAAACACACAGTCTCCTGAAGTCCACTGTTTCATGTTTATGGTCTCTTTCCATAAGGGGCTCTTCTCTCCTCCCCCTCCTTTTTTTTTTTTTTGCTTTTACTGTTATACTTCTTTTAGTATGGCTGACTTATTGTATTTTCAATGCACTTTTATTTTTATTTTTATTTAATTAGTTTATTTATTTTTAGGTGAAGCAATCCTTGGTTGACCTCACAGATTGCAAGGACCTTGTCAGCTTACAATTCCTTATTTTTTATTTTTTATGCCTACAGCACCCGGTCTTCATTGGTGGTCTCCCATCCAAGTACTAACTAGGCCTGACCCTGCTTAGCTTCCGAGATCGGATAGAATCGGGCTTGTTCAGGATAGCATGGCTGTAGACTCAATGCATTTTTAATTTTTCGATTAACTTAAGGAGAAGAAATCTGACCCCTACTTGATCCTAATTTTCCCACATGCATCAATAACTAATATCCTCATGGGAACGTTACTTCCCTTTTTCTTTCATTCTCCTAAAGGGAATGGGTAGTCCTTCCTTTGGGGAAGAACGAAAAACTTTTTTATGACAAGCAATATAGTACATTATCTTCTTTAACAACAACAAAAATCTATGAAGGATGCTTTATTATCTAGTTTGCATTCGAAGAAACTGAGGTTCAGAAAGGGTAAGTAACTTGCACAGGGTCACAGTGAATCCAACAATGGCAGAATTCAGGGTCTGGCTCCAGAAGCCTGTGCCTTTCCTTCTTAAGTCTGATTATTAGTTTGAACTGGACAACTGAAGATTTTTGAGGTTTTATTCCATAGGATACTGATGCTTCTGTGAAGGGCTCTACTGTCAAATATGCTTGCTCTATAAGGGTTCTCCAGAGAAATAGAACCAATAGAATATATATATCTTATACTTATTATAGGAATATAATAAGCTCACTTCTTGTGGAGGCCAAGAATTCCCATAATCTGCCTTTTACACCCTGGAGAACTGGGAAAACAGTGGTGTAATTCAATCTGAAATCAAAAGGCCTGGGCACTGGGGTGAAGATAGGGGTTGCTGATAGTGTAACCCCCAGTCTGAGTCTGAAGGCCTGAGAACCAGGAGGGGTGATGTCCAAGGGCAGGAGAAAATGGATGTCCCAGCTCAAATGGAGAAAGCAAATTTGCCCTTTTCTGGCCTTTTTGTTTTGTTTGTACCCTTGATGGACACCCACACTGGGAAGGGCAATCTGCTTTACTCAGTTTACCAGTTCAAATGCTAATCTCTTCTGGAAACAAACTCAGAAGTTATTATTTTTTTTAAAACCAGCTTTCTGGGCATCCTTTAGGCCAGTTGACACATAAAATTAACCATACTTGAGAAATGCTGTATTAAATCAAGTTGAACAAGTGTTTTCAGCAAGACTTTTTAGAGTTTATGCAATTGGGATGTGAATTTCTAAGAAAGTGATATAGCATATGGATTTTCCTGAATCTGGTTGACTACCAATTTTTTTTTCTGTAGAATATGTAAGAACATAGTTTGAGGAGTTGTTGGCATAACCTTCTTCCCTTTCTCTTCTTGTATCAAAACTAATACTTGTGCTGATGGCTTAGTTTGATTCTATGTAAAGGGCTATTTATTAAGCAGTGCCTATGGTGTATGAGTCTATGCTCTAATTGCCAGAGAAGAGGATAATGTGAGGTAGTGAAATTATAAAATATGGATAAAGCCCTGGCTTAAAGGAGCTTATGATCTAGTGTGTAATATCATAGGTTTATAATGTGTTATGTTACAATTGGTGAAGAGTTAACATAACAAATCTTCTATAGGTGGCTTCCCATGTAAGGTTGTAGTTTACACCATGATATATTATGTTTCATTTCTCTTCCTTTTGTATTATTTGCCTGTAAGTAGAGCTTAAAGAATAATAAGCTTTTGGCAGGAAGCCCTTTCCTAATGTGGCAGAACAAAAAAATAAATTCAATATTGTATCCAACTTTTGCATGGGAGAACTGTTTTTATGTTGAAACACTAAAACTCATTTTATTAATTGGTTGTGATATTTCTATTAAAGACAAATGAAATGCTTTTCTGGTGTCAGGTGAAGAAGCTTACAATCATTTTTTGCAGTAATATGGGAAAGTCACTATTTTGATTAGGCTCAAAAATCTACATAGCTCTTTAAGCAAAAATTTTACCTAAAACAAGTAAAGTATTTTTTTGTATGTGTCTTTGTAGTTAAAATGTTATATATAAAAAATTTCTGATTATTATTCAGAAATCTAATTACTATAAAGCTTGAGAACGAGGCAAATATACTTGCTTGGGCCTAAGAAGGCCACTGCCATAAACAAACTTTATTTCTTGATTCAAAGTTCCCTAGATTGGTGGGTTGCTGCAAAAAGCCTAAAATGGCTTTCTACTGGCATGTTTCTAAAAAACAAAATTCCAAACACAAGCTTAATTCATTCTAAAAGAAGAAGCCTCTGATGGGAAAAGAAAAAAATTTGCCTGCTTGACTTTCCTCTAGAATCTCAAGAAATGGGATGGGTTCACTTTAATTTAAGCAAAATTTGTTAGGGTCCAGAAAAATTTTGATTCATGCTATTGGCCTATTCACAAATATTTTATTAGATTGCAAAGAAAGAAGGACCAAAGTAGGTCTTCTCAAATAGGCAGAAATAATTTCCTTTATGGCTCACATTTAGGATCCTATCACTGTAATTTCAATATCTTCTATTGATGTTATAGAACACAAAGATTTCTTATGTATTACTTTAAATAGCTGATTTCAACCCTCTGTGGATACAAACAGTTAATGAACAGTTATAATCAACTATTCAATAACTCTCAGAGATCCTTAGGCTCAGTTACTTAGTAATATTTATTTAACACCCTTAGTAATATTTATTTAGCACAGAATCTTAGATATTGTTGAGGATAAAAAGTAGAAGACAGAGTTCTTGCCTTCACAAATTTTTCAGTTGAGCAGCTATGGAAAACACACAAAAAAACAATGAGACTTTAAAACTTTAAACAACTTTAAAGAAACCATGTGCTGGTCTTACGCTTAGTGTGTTAGCATGAATGACTTTCCAAGTAAGGAACTTTAATTATTTTCAAGTTTATGTAAGGCAAATCCCTCCTTCCTCAACTACACTTACAAAATTTTGGGGATTAAAAACTTTTAGGGGCACTCTTTGATAGAATAATTTTTTGTTCAGTAGAACAACTTTATCTGCAAGTCACCTTTAAAAGTGAACAGGTGGCCATGGCCTATGCAGCATAACCTAACCACCCTGCCATAGAAGGTTGCAGGAGGAACCAGAAATGATCTAAGACAAGTCCATGTGTGGCTTGGGCAGTGGTCCTTGAGGTGGTCAGGTTTCATGTCCTGTCCAATAAAAACAATAGTCATCAACTGAGATTAAGAGATACTCTCTCTGAGGAGTTCGAATGTTAAGCATAGTGAAAATCAAAATGCTAGTAGTAAAAGTAGAGGCTAAAAAGGATGCAAGTATATATTAAACTTGTTCCACCCAAATTTTCAAAGGCAGGTAAGAGTAGTATCTTGGAAATCTCATTCCAGTATGAAATTAGATTATGAAAATTCTGCTCCAAATCTCATTCCATTAAATGAACTAGAGATTTTTAGATTTTATGTCTTTACTTGGTATTTTTTCTTATCCAATCTGAAAAGTAGTCATAGGAGATAATATGACTCCACATTAATGTTTAGCCTCCTCTTCTCTACAGATCCATCTAACTATATATTTTTTCTTCCAAGTCCAAAGAAGTTCAGAATTCTAAGGAAAATTTGTGTCCAGGCCAGTACAAGACTTTAAAGTTCTGCTTTTCCAACAAGCATTTACAAAACAGAAAAGAATTGGATGGATAAAGGAAGGAAATACATGACCAAAAAAAAAAAAAAAAAAAAAACAGTTGCAAGTAGGTCTATTTCAGCTGTTCTTTTAAGATAAGACATTCAGAATAAGCAATTTTAGGGGAAAAGCTGAGGTCAAAAAAGGAAATTAGAGCTAATAATTTAGACAGTTTCTTATATAATGAAAGTCTACCTATGAATGGGGGCACATCCAATCGTGTACTTTGAAACCCTATTTGCAGATTTAGCCAGTCAGAGAGGTAACCCTGTCTCTCCAGGCAAATGAGTATAATTGTAGTTGGATAAGAAAAAAGAAAAACGTGTTTTAAAATAAAAAAGACGTAATAAACATATTTAAACCTGTGATGTTAATGATTTTCTAATAGTTTTCCAATACCTGTATTAGTCAATTTTAGAAATATTGCATCAGTATTTATATTATTTTAAGGAGTTTAAAGCATTTTTAGAGTCTGATATACTACAAACTTGTGAGGACTATAATGAATTACTTTTACAATCAATATCTAAATGTCTGGGGAACCCTTATTTAATAAATTAATATTTTATGATGCGTTAGTTATAGAATAAGCAAGAAAATACTTAGACAAAGTTATCATTTAAAAATTAGTAAAGAGGACATTAGACAGAGTCTAAATTGCTGTGATCATTCTGTATAAAAGCATCTATCAGCAATGAAGAACCTAGTTAAGCACAGTGAAGTTAATCTGATCTCTATGTGACAGGATGGCACAATTATCCTTTCTTAAGATTAGGTGCCAGAGTCAGAACCCCTCTACATCTCTTAGCTTCCCCTTTCCTGGGACAGAGCTCCTTTCTTTTCCCCACACAGTAGCCCCACTCTCTCCTTTTTCTTGGAATGTGTTCCTTCTTTGATATAGAAAAGGAAAAGCACATTTCTCTCTCACCCCTTTTTAGAATATTCTGAATTGCTCAAAAGGGAGCTTGTTGATATTTAGAAATTATCATTTGGTAATATAGTCGTATGTGTAGCTTGTATATGTATGTTTGCATCTCTGTGAACCACTAGTGTTCTCTGGGATTCCATCAAAGGTGAGGGAAGGAGCAGAGCCTGAAGCTAAGCACTGTCAAAGGGAAAAGCTACAGAGAAGAATACCCTTCTCTTGGTTCCTGATGGGCTCCCACCCTGGGAACTCTAATTTGAGATACTCTCCAGCCCTGCAAGGCTTGGGTGGACAGGAGAGGAATGGAGGTGACAGGCAGTGTCACAGTTCTTTCCTAGGGGTTCCTGGATGTCAGCAGTGCCAGAAGCAACCCAGAGAGGAATAAGGCAAGCACGATGCTTGCTCAGGTTTCATCATAGGTAGTGAAAAGGAAAATGGTAAAATGAAAAAGAATGAAACCAATTCAAGAAGACCCTTTTATAACTTATAGAAAGACAAAATACGCAGAAAGTAATGAAAGGTGCATTGTCCCCCAATTAATGGCAGAATCAGGGGTAGGATTGGGGTTTCTTGCCTTTCAAGTTGATTTCCTTTCTTCAGAGTAGTTCAAGGAGGGCCAGGGGAATGACTATTCCATCTACAGATTTTCAATGAATCTCACATTTTTTATCTCATGTATTTTTTTTTTCTGCTTTCTGTAGTGCCTGGATTTTTGTTTTTAGTCTGGGATCTATGTAGCATTTCTCACATAAACATGCTCTAGAACAGGGATTGGCAAACTATAGTACCTGGGCCAAATCTGGCCAGCCACCTGTTTTTGTATAGCCTGAGAGCTGAAGATAGTTTTTACATTTTATTTTTCTTTCAATTTTAATGAGATATGATTGACATACAGGACTATATAAGCTTAAGGTATACAAGCATAACGACATGTATATTTTGAAATGATTATCATAATAAGTTTAGATAACATCCATCATATCATGTAGTTACAAAAAATGTTTTCTTGCAATAAGAACTTTCAGAATCTATTCTTTTAGCAGCTTTCAAACATACCACACAATAGTGTTATTTAGCTATAGTTACCATGCTGTATGTTATATCCCTAGAATTTATTTATCTTATAACTGGAAGTTTATACCTTTTGACCACCTTCATTCAATTCCCCAAAATGTAAATGTTTTTACATTTTAAATTAAATTTTAGTATTTATATTTTGATAAATATCAAATAAATAATTTTTAGCACTTCTGTGTTTATTACAGCATGATTCACAATAGCCAAAATGTGGAAACAACTTAAACACCTATTGATGGATGAATGGATAAGTAAAATGTGGTAATACATTGGAATACTATTCAGCCTTTAAAAAAGGAAATTCTGCAATATGTGACAACATGGTTGAATCTTGAGAACATTATGCTAAGTGACATAAGCCAGTCATAGAAAGACAAATATTGCATGATTCCATTTATAATAGATATCTAAAATAGTCAAATCTGTAAAGTCAAAAAGTGGAATGATGGCTGCCAGGGCCTGGGATGAAGGGGAAATAGGAAGTTACTGAGCCACGGGTGTAAAGTTCGGGTTAAGCAAGATGAGTAAGTCTAGAGCTCAGCTGTACAAGTTTGTGCCTGTAAATAATAATGTATATTTCAAAATTCGTTGAGGATATATCTCATGTTAAGTGTTTTTTATCACAACAAAATAAGATGAAAAGAATATTTATGACACATGGAAATTATATCAAAATGAAATTATAGTGTTCATAAATAAAGTTTTATTGGGATCTAGCCATGCTCATTTATGTGTGTATTGTCCATGGCTGCTTCCGAGCTACAGTGACAGAATTGAGTAGTTGCAACAGACTTGCATAACATCCTCAATTTTGCCTCTTAGTTCACAAAACCTGAAGTATTTGTTATCTAGCCTTTAGAGAAAAAGTTTGCCAACCAACCCCATTGCTAGATGTAGGTTCCTCTGCCCTGCTCTTTCTGTAGTGTTCCTTTGTCTGCTTTGTGTCTTCTGCAAATTTATTGAAATCTATTACTTTATTTATGACTCCTCTTATTCTCTTTGTCATTGTGAGTTTATTCCATTGCTAATATTCTGGAAAGCTATTTAGGACATAATGCATGCTACATATATTTTAGCCATTTTTTTAGCTTCCCAGAATATTAGAAAGAAATATATATATGTATCTACACTACATCTTAGCCTTTTTAGAGTTGTATAATTCTAGGGGAAGATGAGATGGGTGGAGAAAGTGGGCTGTGGTTAAAAATAATAGTCAGAGATAGATGAGCTTCAGTCTAGAGGTAGGGTGAGGTGGGGCAGGAGTGGGGAAGAGGTATCTGCTTATAAGGAAAGCTGTAAGTGTTTTTGAGCGATTAGCATGTGGATGGTAGAGAGAGAGAGAGAGAGAGAGAGAGAGAGAATAATTACTCTCAGTCCAGTGGGCAAGTACTGTTACTCAATCTACTTTACAGATAAGGATACTGTGGTCAGGGAGGTTAAGTAACTTTTCCAAGATTACCATACAGCTAGGAACTGTTAAGGCAGGATTCAAACAAACCCAGGCATTCTGGCTTCAGAGTCTTGCCCACCACACTACTGCCACTGATTCTTGTGAGAAAGAGGAGGCAACTTGTGTGGTTGGTCCACAATCGTAGTCCATAAATTATCAATGTTGTTTAGAATAAACTAACAAACAAAAAATCGGAGTAGTTTTATTAGGAGGAAAAAAGGAGAAAGAAACATACCCATAGTGGAGGAAAGTGGAATTCTGTCCTCAGCAAATGTTAATTTCTTCTGCTTCAACATTTTGCTTGGGGCTAGCCAGCCCTGTACTTTTCTGTTAAGCAATATCTCAAGTTATCAACTGATGAACCATAGTAGAAGGGAAGACAGTGGACTATAGGGCTCATGATCCCAATTGTTCAAAAGCTTTGACAGTATCTCCATCTTTAAATGCTTGAAGTGTTTCCTGAAGTCTTTGAGAGAGAGAGAGTCTATGAAAATAACGTTCTTGGACAAATATACTGGAAATGAGGCATACTGTATTGCTCTCATGGAGATTTATAATTTCGTAAGCAAAATAAATGCTCAAGAAGACTTTGCATTAAACACATTTTTTTGATCATAGATTTAAAATTTTTAATTTTTTGCCAGTGTAATATCTGTCACCATTCTGAGGAATTAGTGTTCTGTGGAATATACTTTGGCAAATGTTATTTCCCATTTTTACCTATATAGCAAGGTTGTGAATTGTGCTTACACTCTAATGTGAAGAAAAAAATTTCTTTGTGTTATCTACAATGAATCACATCTTTTTTCCAGAGCTTTTATCTGTGGAGTATCAGGAGAACAGAGTGATTGAATGTGTCATCTAGGATAAACAAAGGCCTATATTATTAGGAATTTTTTGTTTGTTTGTTTCTTCTTTGGGACAATTATTTATTCAGTCTCTCAGTTGGTCTTCTCTAGCTCCTGCTTGGTTCCTGAAGGAAGCATCCAGGTGTGTCGGGAAAAGGCTTTCTTCGCTCATGCTGCTCCTGGGATGTACACTTGCACTTAACCGCTGCTCTCGGGGGCATTGTCTCTTGACTGAGTGGGTACTGCTGGCCCTGTTATAGGCAGTCTACAGCTGTTGTCACTTTGTTTTCTTTGCAGTGCTCCCAGCTGACGTGGCCTCACTTTGCTCTTAATTGACTGCTGCCCCAGTGTCTACCAAGTCCCTTCTGTGAGGTCACCAATGCTTTGCCCAACAAGCCCTTTGGCAGGCGTACTGTCCCTCAGCTACACAAATGCAGGAACTGGGAGGGTTGAGAACCTTCAGACCTTGGAAACTTCTTTTTCTTTCTTTTTTCTTTTTCTTTTTTTTTTTTCTTGCACTTACTCCACAGCTAAGGAGCTGTGGCAGCATCCCAAGTTGTTGTATTTGGGGGAAGGCGACAACTTGAAAGGTGCTCTTTTTTCCAGAGTCTTCCATAAGAAAATGAGTGAGTGATTATAGTCCACATCTTTATCATCGATTTGATCTTCACTTATGTAACAAACATCTCCTTGAAGTCTAGGGAGGGGAAATGGGGAGACACAGAGTTTGACAGCTTCCAGGCTCTCTCTCTCTGTTCTGCCCCCCAGGCCAGAAACAGCCAGATAGGTCTTTTATTTATTCTTCATTATATCTTTTTTTCTCTGTCCTGGCTGTTGGTAGGGGCATGGGATAGCCCTCCACATTCATAAACTTTATACTCTAAGTCCTTAGGTCTGTTCTTTCTTAAGATAGCATCCTGGTGAGCATATCCAATTGTATGTAGGGTGTAAAAAACTGACTTTCTCTTTGTCCTTTCTTTGCAGTTCTTATGTAACATATTTATTTAGTCTTCCCTTAGGCAGATGGATGTCAATGTGAAATATGGGTTACTCGAGAAGGCAAAAGAACAAAGCACATCTGTAAAATGTAAAGCCATTACCTTCATTACCCACATTCTACCAGCTTTTACACAGATCTTCTCCTAGGTAGTCAACAGTTTTAATGCTTCTTTGACATTGCTGTCTTTTGGATTTTCTCCTCTTGGCTGCTCCTTTGTTTTTCAGGCTTGTCATCTTTTGTGCTTCTAAGAAATGTCATTCCTTTTAAAAGTTCCATTTGCGGGTCACTGTTCTTCTCACTGTCTATGGTGGTGATTTTAACAATATTAATTGTTTTAACTGCTGAGCGTGCACTCATTTCCCCATATTTATATTCTAGCTAGAGCTTGCATCTGGTTGCTCTGCAGGGTCCCCAGAGTCTACACACCAAATCCACCCACCAGCTAGATGGATTCTTCTCTTGCATATGCCATCTCGTTTAATGGCAGGATGATTCAGCCAGTTCCTTAGTTCAAGTTCTCATCATTTCTCACATTGGCTATTTCAGTAACTTCGTAAAGAATCTTTCTGCTTTTCCTCCCTCATTCCACAGCAGTCTATTTCCACATTGCTCTTAGAGCGTTCCTTTGAAATTCTTTGGTGCCTCCCCCACACCCCATTTTGCCCTACCTGACATCTGGTAATTCCACATACACTCATTTTCCTCCAGTCAGTCTTTTAACAGTTCTTGGAGTGCTTCCTGCTCTTTCATGCTTTGCTACTTTTATGCAAATGACTTCTTCTTTTTGGTAACCTTTCTTTCCCTCATCTAATGAGCTAATTCCTACTATGCTTTATGAATTAGTTCCTGCTACCTCTTCCAGGAAGCCATCCCTTGAGAACCCAGCCTGAATAGAACATCCCTTTTTCTATGCTCCTTCACACATACCTTTAATTCACATACTCTTGTGGAACCATCACACATATTTTAATATCTCTCCCTCTTCCTTTCACTTCATTTGGGAGCAGAAACTGCGTCTTGTTAATTTCTTTGTCTCTAGCACCTAAATAGGAACAGATACCCAACAAGCCCTCAGTAAATTGTTTTTCAAATGAATGGAGGAGGTCAAATAGAATTAGGAGAGATAAAAGGTCATTGAGTTTAGCTAGTAAAATGTCTATGCTAACCTTGGAGAGAGGAGGTTCAGTAAATATTTAGCTTTCACAATCTGGGCACTGAGATGGTTATGCTTAAACACCAGCCTCAACTTTCTCTGCAATGCTTCATAAAGGAAAGAAAAGCTGTTAAGAGTGAATTGTGAAGCAATTAGAGTGACAGAAAGATATGAATGATTTGGGTGAGCATGGCTTTTAGCCACAAAAAATGCAGGCAGATGCATCTGCTTCGATAAAATCCAGAGCAAAACCTTTGTAATCAGTTTGAAAACAGCCAAAGCTTGTTTTCCTTTCTAGGGAAAAGTAACGAACAATTTAGCAGCTGGATACTTCATAATTTGAACGGTACTTAATTTTTCATTTTTTGAGTTACATTAAAATGCATTTATAAAGCCATAGTCTATTCCTTCATGACAGATATCCCTACACATAGTGGGGTACCAGGTGAAGCTTGTGACGACGACCCTCACTCTGCCTGGGTTCCATGTGGGCCCCCACCCTCCTCCTATTAACATCCCCACTTGCTTTTCTAACAGACCTCTAGTGTACCAGCTGCTTTGTGTGGACCACATAAGAGGCTGTCATCAACCAAGTAAATAATTTCAGCCGGAATGTGAAGGCCCTAGTCAGGCTATATTGTGGTGATCAGGAGGCAAAGGATAATAATAAATAACTTTCCATTCCCAGTCAGGACAGGAGACTGGTCAGTTTGGGAATTATATAGAGCAGGTCAAGGATGTACTTAACCCAGCAAGGGGTAAGTTGTGCTCACAACTAGACTTGGAAGCCCTAAACTGCAGTAACCAGAGATGGCTTGAATTAATATTGGGCGAGGGCAAGGGGGTTGGAGTTTTCTAGAGAAACAGAACCTAGAGGGCACACACACGTGCACGCACACACACATTCATACATATACATAGAGCGAGAGGTTTATTTTAAGGAACTGGCTCACACAATTGTGGGGCTGGTAAGTATGAAATTTTGGACAGGTTGGCAGGCTGGAGACTCAGGAAAGAGTTGGTGTTTCAGTCTTGAGTTTAAATTCCAGAATTCCTTCTTTAAGAAACTTATTCTTGCTCTTAAGGCCTTCAGCTGATAAGATGAGGTTCATCCATGTAATCTGCTTTAATCAAAGTCTACTGATTAGAAATATTAATCACATCTAAAACATGCTTTTACAGCAATATCTAGAAATACTGCTTGACCAAACAACTGGGCACCATTGCCCACCAAAACTGACACTTAGATTAACCAACATACGGACCAAAGGAGGTACAGTGAGAGCTCAATTCAGGAGACAGAACTAGGGCAGGGGCCCAGGAATAGCCATATACAAACCCAAAGTCTGTGATTGGAAGTGAACAGTTGGTCAGGGCTAGGAAACCATAAGATACAAGTTGCTCTAATGGTGAGCTTGATCTCACCTTGCCTCTTCTGACTTAGCTTTGCCCACTGAATGATGCAGCTCAAAACTCCCGAGTTTTCCATTGCAGGCCTTTCTCAAATGGGCAGAAGCTAAGATTTTGTTTTCCTTGTTTCTTCAGCAAAATGTACCTGTTCCGAAGGTCTCATTTTCATCAGCGTGCCTAACATAGCCAAGTTTTAGAACTCTAATAACACATGACAGTAAGTTCCAACCTTTCGTTAATAAAAGTAAAAGTAAAAATCAATTATAAGCTTCTCCGATTGAAGGCAGCTGGCAAAACTCATGCCTGGGTCCAGGTTTTCCTGCAGTCCCTCCTTTTTCTTGAAAAGTATCTTCTTCACAACACTTTGAAGTATCTTCGTTATCCTTTCCTCCAGTGACACATTTTCTTTTCGTACTATACTAGCTATTAACCTGTTTCTTTTTTGTATTGAATTATTATTATTATTATTATTATTAATTTCATTATGGTGACATTGGTTAACAAAATCCAGTAAGTTTCAAGTGTACAATTCAACAGTAAGGCATATTTATATTGCATGTGTGTTCACTGCCCATAGTTAGATTTCTTTCTGTCACCACATATTTGACCTCTTTTACCTGATCCAACTCCCACCCTACCCTATTGTTTCTTAACTCGTGCCCATCCTTTTGTACTTGGCTCTGTGATGCCAGGCTAAGAATCTGCAAACTACATTTTCAAGACTTCTTTGCAGCTCCAGCAGGAGCAACTGGCAGGAGACTGGAAAACAGGAGAAAGGGACACTCATTCTGTTGTTTCCAAGTCCTGTGAGCATTCTTTCAGCAGGAAAGCTGAAGGAGCAGCAGATAACCCCAGCTCCAGCATTTTTTGGTATGCCAAGCAGTAGCTGCAAGGCATCCCCTCAGATGTCTAAGCACCAGATGTACAGTGCCTTTTCAGAGTGCTGGAAAATGGCCCCCGAGGAGCTTCAATTCAGAGCTCTGAGTGCCACTGGGTAGAATGCACAGTCCCTCAAAAGTCCAAGGATTAGATGGACAGTGCCCTTTCAGATCTCTGAGCACCAGTTCAAGGAGCTCCCTCAGGAATTTAAGATCAGATGAGCAGTGCCTTCCTTAAGGGTCTGAGAGCCAGCCATTGTAGTCAGGAGTGTAAGCACTGGATTGCAGTGTCCCCTCAGAGGTCCAAGTGCCAGCCCTGCGGGGCTCACCCCTGCTCGGAGGTCTGTGTACTAGCTGGAAACATCCCTTTACTGGTCAGAACTAGTCCGATTGCACCTTTTCTAAACTCTTAGGATCTGGTAACACCTATCTCTACCTTTTTTGTTCTCCAAGCCCTAGGGGTGGTGGCTTTCTCCTAAGAGTTATCTCAAAGTCCAACTTTTGTTTTATTAGCTTTCCAAAACCTTTCAAATTAATTGCCTGTATTAAACTTTGTGTATTTGAAATAACTAATCTTGCTTCTTTTTACAGCCTGTACTCTGAATCATGCATATATCTTAACTTTCTCAAAGCCTAGGTAGTGGGAACATTCTAGGATTGCTGTCTTCAGGGTAGGTTGATATTTTGAAAGTCCAGTAGAGAAAGGTTAGGGATTGGTGTTTTTTTTTTTTTTTTTTTAGTGTTCTTTTGAAGTCGAAGACAGAGACAATAATTTTGAGCTTTAAGAGCTTGAATTTTGATATCTCAAAAGCAGAGCTCTCAGATCCTCAATTTTTTTGTCATAAACAGTATTCTCTCTCTCTCCTAGACTACATAAATATTCTGAAAGGAGGGGCAGAAATTGTTGGAAACATAAACAAGCTACTTAGAGGCATTGATGATTTCTGGAAAGGGGCTCTGTTTCTTGCCCCTCCCCTCTCAGATTAGTAATAGAGACATCGATATATGTGGGAATCTGAGAATAGAAGAGAGATTTATCTTTTTCTTTTTTTCTTGCCTGGAAAGCACTGTGTTGGAGTTCCTGTCCCCACCTTTGTGTGGGGACAGCAGAGTAGAGACAATCAGTGTAGAGAGTATACACAGAGGGTCTCAGCATGAGGAACTGAGGGGGCTCAAGACCACTCTATCAGGTTTTCTGCCATCCAGGCTGAGAGAGTTAGCCAACCTACAATGGTCTACAGTTGTGACGAATGATGCTTTTGATGGAAATAAAAGAAAAAGTGTAACCAGAGTGTGTAAACAGTGTGAATTCAGTTCCCTGGATAGGGCGTTTGGCACATACAGAGGATCTAGCCTAGATAGAGAGCCTAGCATGGACAAATGCCTCATTGTCATGCCACGAGACCAGGTAATCCTCTGCCTCAGAAACTTAGGAGATACCAAGTGGGGGAGAAAAATGGTGATGGGAAAGTCCTATATTGACTTTTAAACTAAATTTTAATGAATTTTAACAGAAATGCCTAAATTTAATAGAGTTGACTAAGATTATATTATCTTTCATCAGATGGAATAGTGCTTGGAGGAAACTATGTTGTTACAAAAGAATACAGGCATATTGCTTTTTGCACATCTGAACACATGGACATTTATCCTACGACATTTGTTTAGTGTCCCTACTTTACAAGGAAGTATTGGTGCAAGACGTTTTTGGGCAGAAGGTGTTTTCCTGTATTGGGAGGAAGAATGGCTTTATGTATAGTAGGAACTGAAATGATGTTTTGTTGAGTGCAATACAAAACAGAACAAAGGAATCATTACGCAGATTCTGTCTGTTCCTCAATTAAAAAAATAAAAAAAGAGGAAGAAACAAACCTGAGGCATCTAATGTAATCTAGGAGACCAAAATCACAAAACCAAAGCTATTTTTGAGTTACTTCGAAAAGCAATGTGTTCAATAATTTTTCCTATTTTGAAGAAAATGTTATTTTTTGTCTACCCAAGTAACATAAAATATGCTATATTTTCAAGTTCCCATGTCATCTTAAAAATTAGACAATAAGAAGTTGGATTCTAAAGAAAAAGTTTTAAAAAATAAATCAGTTGCAGTGTTGCGTGATGACAGGACTCAATTAAAAGCAATAAATTTGGTCCAATTTAACAATCTGAGTGAGATTTTACTCTATGTCAGGTGTTGTGCTGGACATTTTGAGGAGATAGCTCCTGCCCTGGAGTTGCCCACAGCTTGACAAATTTTAGCTGATTTGGGAAGAGAGCTGTCACTATTAGTGACTGAGGGAAAAAAACATGTGTTCATTGTAAGCCAGCGGTGGATGAAAAAAATGTCCTATTGAATTGCACTATATGGAAGTCCTTCAACGATTTATCTTTCATTTAAAAGGAGGAATTCAAATATCTATGAATAAAGATAAGAGGATTTTAAATTATAATGGCCAAGAAATGGAAATGATTGGAAGAGACTGAGATTAAAACAGGTATGTTTTAGTATCTAACAAATTTCACTGATTCCTTCTAATCAACATTAGTCTCAACAATGCATATTGTGTGTTCACAAAAAATAATGAGTAACCAATTCACATTTAATTGATAAAATAATTGCATTCAAATATCCATATACAAAAGTGTTACTACAATACGACTTCATTTAGAAGTCGACTTCTAATAAAAATTCAATTCAATTTAACAATTATTTCTTTGGCATCTGTTGTGTATACATGCAAGGTACTGAGCAAGATGCTTTGAGGGATGTTATATTGAGTAAGACATGGCTCATTTTTCAAAGATGAGAGCTGGGGCTTTTTCTATCTTAACCACTAAATTTCCAATGTTTAGAATAGTTCTTAACACATAATTGGCATTCAGATAAAGCTCTGTATAGTATGAGCTACAGTGTGAGGCTTTATATGTGAAGTACTTTAAACAGAAAGTGCAATTAGGTCATAGAAGTGTGAGGCAGCAAAACAGATATCTTACTTTGCTGCTGTTTTATCTAAGCAAATGCAAAGATAAAGTGAGCATGCACACGTGAACACTGTTATTTCTCTTTAGCCTGCAAGTTAGACGAAGCTTTGAGCCCCTTTCCTGTGAGTTGATGACTCCCTGACTAAATGCTAATATCAACATCTGTAAGATCTTTGCAGATATAGTAATTATGTGGGGTTACTTATTTTCCACCATTGACAATTATAAATAGACTAATTGAAACTTTGAGGTTATTTTTCTTTAATAAAGGACTAATAAATATTTGCTATGTCCTTTATTGAGAGCCCAGTTCTTCTGAAATACAAAATATAAAATTGCAAATAAAATTTCTTTTTAATGCTGACCTTTATTTCTGAGTCTTCCTTGCACAGTTAGCATGGATCCTCAATAAGATCATTCAACTCTATTCAACTTTAGGATTCAACTACAGTCTGTTTTCTGAGATGTGTATCTCATGGGCCCCAAGAATCTGGATTTGCCTGTTTCTGCTCTCAGGGTGAATCTTACCATCTGGTAATAAAGATTGTACATTTACGTACTCTGATTATAGATTAAATCTAGTTTTGTTTTTAAAGCAGCCTTTTCATTGCTTTCATTGTGGGGGAAACACTGGAATATGTTTTTGTTCTTTGGTCCTACCATCAAAGGCAGGGCATCCATTCTCTTTGGGTAGGAGATGACAAGCAATCTAGATGACTCCTTGTGTATGACCCTTCTGTTTGTTTTTATTGAGAATTCTCTTTATTTCTTAGCATTTGAGATACACATCTCTCTGTCACAGGCTTAGTAGACCTTGGTCTGCCTCAACTGTGGGGTTAACAAGGTATTTGTGTCACTTCCTGTGCCATTGAATATTTGCCTTTCTGACTGCTGATAAAATCATCTTTGCTATTTGTCTTGGTCTCAAGAGGAAAAAAGGTACATTCACCTCACAAGCATGCAAAGTAATGAAGAAGTTGCTCTGGGATTAAGAAATGTCACAACAGGTGTAACTAAGGTCTTTTGCATGCCCCTCTCACGTTCTGATGCTGTTATTACTGCTAACCCTTGAGTTTTCTTATTGAAAGAGTGGCAGATGTGTTTAATTTTAGAGCTCATGTGTCAAAGTCTGGTGGCCATTGACCTGCATGTCTGCCCTGGTTAAAATGTCTTTATCATTTTAAAGTTAGAAACTAAAAGAATCTGTTCCCATAAGTTATGACTGCTGACTGAAAATTGAATAAATGATGAAAAGACTGGTTTTGTTTTTGTATTTGTTTGTTTTTTGCTTGGTTTTTGTTTGTTTGTTTGTTTGTTTTTTACAGAGTCCTGTATTCTAAACAATCTGGTCTGGATACCAGAAGTTGTCTATAGGGTGAGTGCCTGGAAGACCTGGTTGGCCTTCTCTCTTCCAGTTTAAACCCTGAAAGCCAAAGATTACTTTGAAGAGTCTTTGAAAAGTATGTGGAAATATCTAAAGGTCTGTGGCCATTTCAAATGTAAAACAGAGTAATGGACATTTATGAATCTGTATCTGCTCTTGATATTGGCTAAAGTAAAACTGAGCCTGCCTCAGATATACATTTCTATGTGTCTGTGGGAGGTAAAATAAATGTCTTTCCCTTTCTCATAAAGAAGTTAGTCTTTTATAAGAGTCTGTTAGTTACTATAGCCCTTTTGCATCTGTGTCTAGCCATTTTTGGGGAACGTTTTTGGAACTTAATTGATCATAAGAATTTGTCATTTGTGCACAAATGTCTACTGTGTCTAATGTCTAATGTTTAATAAAAGGCACATTGGAAAGATGCAAGGATCAAAGATACCAGATACTTCTGAAAGCGATGAGCAGAGAATCTGAAAACAGGATGATTGGTTGAAAATGTCTAGAAGAGATAGCTAGGACCTCAGATCCCTGTACTACTCACTGCAGCCAGGTGAAGTCCTTCTCACACTTACCATAAGACTGGAGCATTCCATTTAAAGAGACTGGATTCTAGGAATGCTCAGGCATAGGCGAAGGTGGGGGTGATAAGCCTTGAAAAAATCCTTTGACAAAAACAGTAGGGAATGCATATAAAAATTATATTTGATGACTGAAATTGTTTTGCATGGCTTGAAAGAGAAAACTAATTTGTTTGTCCTTTCCTGGTTTGAATAATGAGCCTAAATGTGTTGGAAGTAAATGCAGGTGGAATATAAATGATCTTTCTGGTTGCCTGGATGTTCATTCTCAACAGACAAATCTAAAGGGTTATGAATTTAAAGTGTATTTTTTCTTTGCTCTAAAAAAATGAGACATTTCAAAAAGATACACAAAAATTCTAGAACACTACATATTTTCTCTGTTCTCTCTGATTGGAATGACTTTTATTTATATGTTGGGCCCCCTCAGTCAATCCTCTAATGTTATTATTTTTTCTTTCTTATTTTCTTGTTCTAGTCTCTGGGAGATTTTCTCAACTTTATTTTCCAATGCTTATTTTGAATTCTTTATTTCTACCATTGTATTTTTAATTTCTAAGAACTCTTTTTTTTTGTTCTCTGATGGTACTTTGTTGTTTCAGCATCCTATTTTTATTTCATGGATGCAATATCTTCTCTTCTGAGAATTAATTATTATATTTTGAAGGTTTCTGGGCTACCTGCTCTGTTCCTTGGAGTTCTTATTTCTTTCTTTAAAAAAAATTTTTCCTATATGTTCATTTTGATTGTTATCTTTCATGACACAGGTGATGCTTTAAGATGGAAGTGCTAAAAAACAGACCAGAAACTGTATATTTGGGTGGAGGAGGTTAACAGGTGAGCTTTTGGTTGGTGACTACCAACTCTCAGTATCTTTCGATCTTTTGCCTAGGGTTGACCAGTTTCTCCAGAGAGGAATCTACCAGTCTTCTGAAGAAAGAGCTCAAACATACTTGCCAGGTCCTGCCAGCTGAGTGGGGATTAGGAATTGAAATACTTTAAGTTACTTTTTTGTTATCATTAGGGCATCTCACACCCACCTTCATATGTGCCCACATCTAGATGTCCCTGAATTCAGTTTTTCAGGCAATAATCCTTCAGTTTTGTGGCAAGATGTGGGAGGACTTGGCTGCAAGGGATCAGAAGGAAAGGGGTCCTGGGGTCCTAACTGCATCACTTACACGCTTTCAATTTTATTTTTAGACCCATTGATCTGCTGCTTTCAGAGCTATCTGGTGCCTTCATCCCTGAGGTGTTATATCATGATTTGGCAGGCTGTGGTCTGCTTACCAGATCACAATCTCTTCTCCTTCCATCCTTGCCTGTTTTTATAACTAAAGTTTTATTGAAACACAGCCACTCCCATAGGCATGTATTGTCTATGGCTGCTTTTGCACTAAAAAAAAAAGAGCTGAATATTTGTTGCAGAGACCTTATACCTGCAAAGCTTAAAATATTTGTTATCTGGGCTCTTACAGAAAGCAATTTGCCAACCCCTGTATTACACTGCAGTGTGGATCAATATGCTTCTAGATGTCCCCACTTGTTGTCTTGGGTTTCAGTGCTTTCTGACTTGCTAAATTGATTATCATCTGTCCATCTATTTCCAAATTTTTATAACTGTTTCGAAATGTTATAACTGTTTTATGTTCTTTCATTCTCCTTGTCTTTGTTGGCTTATACCTTTTCCCTCAGAGAAATTTTAGCAGAGTTTCAGCGGGGCATAGAGGTAAACCTATGAATTCTCTCTGCCATGTTCAGTCAGAAGTCTGAGGGAGGAATTACCAACCTAATGAGCAAAGAAAACCAAGTTTGCAGGAATTAATTTCCTCAGGAATTAATTTCATGTGACATAACCAAGATGCAAGGCCAGGTCTCTTTGAGCCCCCAGAAGGTAATTCCACAGGGGTAGGTATTTTGTTTTGTTCACTGTCGTACTTTTAGGTCCTAGACTGCCATTTAGGACATACTGATAAATATTTTAGTTGTTGTTATGTCCATGTTTGTAACCATTATGTTCCTCCATTGTCTCTAAGAAATGCTGATTTTCTCAAGAACACTTGTTTTGGTCTCTGGTGGATTATTCCCATACAGATCTGGATTCATGTAGGCCTGAGATGGGCATTAACTTTTATGTAGTATTGGAGCAGATGCTATAACTTTTGACTTTTAGTGTTCTCCAATTTTGTTCTTACCCACTGAATATGGCACTGAGGACCATATGAGGTATAGTATCTGAAAGCTCATTGAAAAGTATACAGTGTGAAATGTAAGATTCTGTTGCCAGAATGTATAACATTACACATCACCAACTATATAATATAAAATTAATGCCAAGTAATAAATATACTGTTATATGCTCCCCCGCTTCAATTATTTTCTTGACTTGATTCCAGAATATCAGACTCTTGGTCTCCTTCTACATCATTGTATATTTGTTCTTAAGTCTCAATCTCTAAGTGTTAGAAAAACCAGGGATGAATACTCTTCTCTTTTTATATTCCTGTCCTTAGGTGGTCTCATCCAATTCTATGGTTTTAAATATTGTCTGTTTCTATTAATTACTCACAAAATTTTGACCTTCTTAATCTTTCCTCTAATATCTTGGCCTATATCCAATCTCTTTTACAAAATCTCCTCTTGGAGATTAAATAGGCACCTCAAATCTAACACACCACTTTATTCCAGTGCCTTTTAGTCCTGGCACTATTGTCTTTTTTTAGGTTGGATAATTCTTTGATATAGAGGTTTTATCCTGTGCATTACAGGATGTTTAGCAACATTCTTGGCTTCCCTCCAATAGTATCCAGGCCCAAAGAGTAGAGGCTAGTTGGGGCATGGTCCTCTCTATCTCAGAGAACAGGAGCATAAGTGGGCAAAAGGAAACAGTCAGGATCTTTTAAAACCTTTGTTCAGGTCTGGCACATTCTTGCTTCTGCCCATATTCCATTGGTTAAACTAAATCATATGGCCAAACTTCTCTCAACTAGAGAAAATAATACACCCCATCAACAGGAAAACCACAGTGAAGGCTCGGAGAGAAGGAAAAATTGTGAACAAGTAATACTATCTACACCTTCACCTGAGTCCTAGCCTTTTCATCTCTGACCTGAATGATGTCAATAGCCTTACAAATGATCTCCTTGATTCTACTCATGTTCCCCATACAGCAATAAAAGCAATTTTTAAGAAACATAAATCAGATTTTATCACCTTTTGACTAAAAACTGTCCAATGGCTTCTTGTCAAACTAGCATTTAAAAATTGGTCTGCCTTGTTTTTAAATGAAAAAAGCAAAGTGTAAAAACTATATATAATATGCAACCTTTTGTGTAAGAAATCATAGAAAATAAGAAATTATACACATATCTGTTTATCTTTATAAAAACAAGCAACAGAAGTATAAACCACAAAACAAGGAAGTTGGTTAACTATAAAGAATGGTGAGTCGGGGGAACAGGGTGAAAAGGATATGAGAATGAGTGACACATATTTGAATATACCTTTTATATAACTTTGATTTTATGAACACTGTATAACCTCAGTCTGGGTGTATTGGGGAAGGGTAGGGGGTGATCTGCAAGCAAATCTTCAGCTCCTTTTATTAATTTTGATTTTTATGTTGATATGGGTGAAGAAATTCTGAAACTACCTTTGATGTATATAGTTTTGAGCAATGAAGAGATGAGTTGATATTGTTGGGATCCAGGGTTCCCAATGGAAGAAGACATATAGAAATATAAAATGAGAAGGGCAAGGAAGACGTTTGTGGAGATTGGTTGAAATCGAAGGTATTGATGTGAACCCATGATTCTAAAATATTTCTATATTGGTGTACATGCATATATGTGTGCACAAGTTTATGTATGTATATGTGCACATGTTTATGTATGTATGTGTATGATATATATGTATATATGTGTTTATATATATGTATATATACTCATGTATATATTTCCTAGCTCTGTCTCCTGAAAAAGTTAGAAGCAAAGATAATCTAGTATCAGATCTCATTCTCTAATATCATGTCTTATTAAAAGGAACCAGGGTTCCTTGGAGAAATTACTGATTTCAGACCTATGGCTGGGTAAGTAAAAGATAATCTTAGGATATCTCATTTTGCTAGATACTATGGTAGCCACTAGCCTCTTGAGACTATTTAAAACTACATTAATTAAAATTAAATAAAATTAACAAGTCTGTTTATCGGTTGCACTAGCACCATTTCAAGTGCTCCATAGCCACCTGTGGCTAGTGGCTATAGTATTGGATAGTGCAGATATGGAACATTTCCATCACTGAAGGAAATTCTACTGGACAGCATTATGCTAGAACATACAAAGGAGTGCTCCAAGAACAATGAGGTCATATCACATGGTCACATAAACCAGTTTGAAGGGAAGACTGGAAAAATTTCAGCATCGAAATTATTAAAAACATTAATAACCTATATACCATTGGAAAAATACAAATACATGAGTCTGTGCTGATGATTAATAGATAAACTAATATATATATCCCTGGGAAGCAGGAAGGACTTTTGATTACAATTGAATGCCAAGAACCAAATGGTAAACATGGAAGGAATCCTGCAGTTTGAAATCACCATTTTGTAGCAATCACAGTAAAGATTGATTTGGTTAGGAGTCATTTATGAATGCCAAATCTAGAAGGAAATTTTGATGAAGGGCAGGATATTTGCATGATCTCCCTGATTGCTTATTGGTTGTAAGAAGAAAAAATTGTAATATTACAGTGGAGTAATCAGACATCTTGACTAGGTGATCAAAATTAACATTACTAGGGATTACATTGACTTTCTCTACAAATGCTAACCTGGGAGGATACACCATCACTTAGGTTGTGTTCTGGCTGGGACCCATTACTTGAACCTAATCAATCAATAAGGAACCATTTGACAAACCTAAAATGAGTTATGTTTTATTTGGGACATGACAACTAGTGAAATACCTGATTCTAGCCAAGATTCTGTACTAGAGGAGAAAAAAGGCCATAAAGGACATTGTTAGGTCAAATTGATAAAACTGGATTATGGATGGAATATTAGATAAATGTATTAATGTTACATTTACAGAAATTGATTACCATATGAATAAATGGATGACAAGAAGTTTCTTTCATGCTCACTATGGCCTTCACTTTACCATTAACATGTCTGGCAGTTTAGCACTCGTTTATGACCCCTTTAGGAATTGACCTTGGGTCTTCTGCATCTTGGCAGTGACCCTGAAGAGTTTATGCCTGAAGCCAGATGTCTCAGGTCCTAGTTCTAGGTCTGTCACTTATCTATCCTTGCCTTTAGGTATGGTTGTGAACCCACTGGCTTCTTTTTTTTTTGGTGAAAACTTAATAAGATAATGAATAGAAAGTGTTTAGCACAGTGCCTAGTATGTGGTAAAGAGTCAGTAAATACTTACTACTTAATTATTATATCTGCCTAGCATGAAGCCTGACACATTATAGGTATTTAATGAATATTGGATTGCCCGATATCAGAATGCTGTTCTCATTTCTTTTTGTTCTTTTATTTTGGAAAATATTCTCTAATTTTGGAAGTGGCATCTGGTCGCTGTGTTTATTTATTGAGTGGCATCTGTTGTTTTCTGGTTAGCAGAGAAACAAAAAGTCAAACATTGAAAATATTTTATATACTTATGAGTTAAATTTTTAAAACTTTTTTTAGGAATGTATTTTATGATATCGTTTGCAAGATTCTAAGGTATGTATTGTTCTGATTACAATAGATTTTTCCACAGTGATTTAAAAGTATCATTTAACTAAATTATGCATTTAAAGATGGAATTATCTTTTGTTTTCTAGTGAATTGCAACAAATAGGTAGCTTAGTTAACACTATCTTTAATGCTATTTTTTCTTTTCCTTGTTTAGTTTTTTTTCCACTAAAATTCCTATAAGAATTCATTTTAAAGAAAAAAAATCTATTTTATTTACTTCTATTAGTCATATTCATATTGTTTTATAGTTTATATTCGCTGTTTTACATGTCCAGGAATTGAGTTGTAAGGACTTGGTCTAAAGTTGTTTAAATGTACCCATTAGATTATTCTAATCTTTATTCTAAATTAAAAATCAGACTGCATTTATTATAAAAGATTTCACCTCCATCATCCATTTTGACATGTATTTATACAATAGATTTTTAAGGATATAAAGATCAAACTGCAGTTTTAGTAAATGTAGAGAGCTCGATAAAGCATTGTAAATTAGGATATTCTCTGATAGCTACACTAGCAAAATCAATACTCGTATTTGCTCTATGACTTCAGAGAGTTTTATACAGACCTCTCATGTTTGTTTTGAGGATCCAGCGGAATAATAGTGTTGAAGCTGCTGGTGTACTGTTTCCCCTAGAGTTTAGAAACTCAGTTTGGTTAATAATTATTAATTCTTAATTTTAAAAACATCACTTGACAAGTGTTATGGCTGAAATATGTCCCCTCAATATTTGTATATCGAAGTCTGAATGTGACTGTATTTGGGGATAAGACTTTCAAAGAGGGATTAAATTAAAATGAGGCCATTTGGGTGGGTTCTAATCGAATATTGCTGATGTCCTTATAAGAAGAGGAAATTTAGACATTTTAGACACCAGGGATGCATGCACACAGAGGAAAGACCATGTGTGGACACAGCAAGAAGGCAGTTATCTGCAAGCCGAAGAGAGGGGCCTTAGAAGAAACCAAATCTGCTAACTTTCAGCCTCCAGAACTGCGAGGATATAAATTTCTGTGTATAAGCCACCCAGTTTGTGGTACTTTGTTATGGGAGCCCTAGCAGACTAATATAGCAAGTTTCTCAAAAATTTTCTTCGTTTGACAAAGAGATTTTTTAATTTTAATGGTTGTTGAAAATTTTTCTCACTACCCAAATTTGTTAATCAGGGAAAAATAATCAACAGCACATATATACCTGAAGTAGAGGACAAAGAGAGACTTTTTGAATGTGAGAACTATCAGTATTCTTTATCTTAACCTACTTTCTGTCATCCCCTTGTCCAATATGATTAGTTTATTCTCATTTAAAGAAGACTTAAGGCTAGAAAGTATAAAAGTTCATTAGATAATAAAGTGAGAATAGTATTTTTTAAAAGATGTCAAACCTTTTTTGAGTTTTTCCATTAAGGACTTTAAAAACGAAATGCAGAATAATGAGAGATACTCTAGTAAGACTTAATATTCCAAAGTTTTACCTGTTTCAGGTAATTAACACAGAAGTTCTCTTTTACCAAGTCCAGGATTCAAGCCACAAAACAGTTTTTTTCTCCTACTCTGTGATGCGAGCATTATTATTATCCAAAGTACATATCCAGTTTTACCGAGTTTACTTGGACTAAATTTTAAATACATATTTTAACTAATTTTTTTTAGAGATTCAATTCTTAAATATGGCTTCTTATAATATACTTTAAAATCTGAATCTGAAAGATTCAGTCATCACTTATCACTTATCTCTGTTTACTAGTCTTCTGGTCTTTATATGTAGTTACATATGTTATTTATTTCTATAAGCGGGCAGTGGAATTTGTAGAGAAAACATGGGTCACGTTGGCATTTTCTTAGAAGTGGACTGAAACGTTCAATAACTGTCACTTCATGAGTTTGGTTTTCCTTGTCCAAGTTTGTATGATTTGACCAGTCTGGTAAATGATCTGAGTCATGTATAGTACTATATAGTACTTTCAATGAGCAGCCTGAGTTCTTATCTTAGAGGCAAATGAACTAAGTTATCTGAGACATTAACTCGATTAATAACACAGTCCAGTAAATGAAAAGGAAGGAAGGGCTAGAACTGGGACTCTAGTGTGAGGAGAGGGTGACATGGGTGTGGCGAGTCTGATCAGCCAAGGGATCAGGGCATTTGGACAGGGATGAATATAAGAACATTACAAACCTGGGTGGGAAAGGGAAAGGGAATCTGTGAGAACTGAGTGAGGAGGTGTGTGTGGTAGAGACAGATTTTAGAGTTCATGGAAGGACATCTACGTCTGAATCCCAGGAGTCTCCAGCAGTACTGCTCAGGAAGATATTCAGGGAGACCCAGACACTGGGATGCAGGCTAGGTGGCCTCAGCAAAAATGACTCCATCTTGGCTGCAGGGTCTGGAGCCTATAGTTCAGGCTCTGCTTCAGAAAACCCTGGGAACTCCAGAGATAGGGGAGTAGAAGGGAGACAAGTGAAGGGATGTGAGTGTCTCAGGATCCACATTGAGGCTGCGTGCCATCCTTGTTCCAGGCTTTCTGCTCTCTTTGGGCTGACAAATCTGACAGGTGTATGTCAATAGCCAGGGAGGGGTCAGCTGTGCTTTTAGCAGAGGCCAAAGCCTACCCTTAACATATTACAGGATTTGGTTAATTGTATTTAACATTTAAGTAGTTCAGGTAATTTAAGTAGCTCAGGTAACGCTAATGGAGTACTGTTTTTTTGTTGTTGTTGTTTGTTTGTTTTTAAGAAAAAGAAAGAAGTCCAATGATAAAATAATGGCTGGAAATACCTTCATAATATTTGTAAAAACTGCTTTGCTTTTTAGAAGAAATTTCATCTAAATACAATGTCATAACAAGAGTAAGCTGGGAGGTAATTTCGTCTGAAAATATTGCCTAACTCAGAGGGTTTTTATTTTCTCTTTGAGGCCAAGAGCATGTGGAAGGTGGAAACACTGGTTTCAGTGTGCCCAGTGCTACCAAGACTCTCAGTTTCGTCCAGCTCCTGCCATATTTGGGCCATGGCAGAGGAATTTACCCATTTCCCATTTGTGGCACTTGTGGCTGCAGTGTTTACCCCAAGATAACTTGCGGATTACAGTCTTAATCTTATCCCCAAATTTGCCATGAAATATCTCGCTTTCATTATTATTTTTACATCGCTCTAGTATATCAATAGTCTTTGGAAACAAATGACATCATTCTATTTATAGCATTCCGTTTTTAGTAGTGGTATTCCCATTTACAAAATATAGTAATTCTCGATCTCCAAAAATTCCCAAGATAACTTGCGGATTACAGTCTTAATCTTATCCCCAAATTTGCCATGAAATATCTCGCTTTCATTATAATTTTTACATCGCTCTAGTATATCAATAGTCTTTGGAAACAAATGACATCATTCTATTTATAGCATTCTGTTTTTAGTAGTGGTATTCCCATTTATAAAATATAGTAATTCTCGATCTCCAAAAATTTCAAATCCGAGAAAACATATTCCTACACGTAATGTTAAATTAAAGCTGGCAGCAAGCTGCACTTTTTTTTTCCCCCCCTTAAATGGGAAATGGATTAAATGGATCATCAGCTTCCTGAGGGAGCCTAGTGATGCCTCTGAAACAACACCAGGGGGCTGCCTGGCCACATTGTTTTTTCTGGAACCATACCATACAGAGCCCTTGTACAAGTAATTTGGCTTGTGGTGGCCACCTGTCCCAGTGGAGTGAATCCATTGTCTGGCAAGTGCCCAAAGATTCTCTCAAGAACTTGAATCCAAAGACTCAGCTTGTGGTGGGTGCTGGATCTTGAGGTCATGTAATGTTGAGGTTGGAATTTGAGCTTTTAAAGACCAAACCACCCACAGGCTAAAGTTGGGGTTGGTCAGAGAAACTATAAATAAAGGAGACAAGAGAATATATCAGACAAAGAGAAACAGACAGAGATGATGGGAGCTAGTGTTGAGTAGCAGAGTGTAGAGATTAGTGCAGAGGGAGAGATATTAAGATCAAGAAACAGACCAAGAGGCCCAGAGAGTATTTATTTTGATTTTTGATGGCTGCTTTGTTTCTAGTGCCATGTCCCCTGGAGGATCCCTTTATTTAAACTAGCTCAGATAATGTTTATTCCTTGCTCCTAAACTAACTTTGACTAAAATAAACACAAAAAGTTAGACCAAAAACTGCTTGTAGAAATGAAGTATGTGCAAGAGAAGTAATCAAAGTTCTGAAAATAATCTAAGCTTCATGAAGAGAATTTGACAGGAATAGAAAACAACGTATATTAAACTGTGAAGGGTCAATAAGTGTGAAACAATAAATAATACATTACTGTTTCCAGAAGTTACTTTCACAGAAATATTTTCAGGGTCAGCAGTCAGCAATTTTGGAAACTTCTTGCAGCATATCAGAAATTTTAGCCAACTGCTGAAAATTTGACTAATTCCTTTAATTTGGTATATTATACCTCTTTAATTGGAGATATCTGAGGGAGGGAAAATATACTCATAATATTATGGAAGAGAGAAAAGTTTTTAAGTCTATACATTCTCAGAGAGGACCTTGTCACATTACCAAGTAGTGACAAAAGAAGGTAAAAGTAATTTATTACTTTCAGCTTGTACCTAAGAGGTATGGTGTGGTTGATTCTTCTGTTGACCTTGATCTATTTTAGTGATATTTATGCATTAGTTATTTTCATTTGGCATTATAGGGTGCCAGAATTTTGTGAAAATAAGTGCAACTCAGGACTCTATGAGAGAATGTGTTTTGCTATTGGCTACTCAAACAATTAAAAAAGAGAGAAAGACATTAATATGCTGAGTGGGTTGACTAACCATTTCCACTGGAATTTAATGAAAAAAAGGAAAGAAAACAGTAATATCAACAGGGATGAGGATTTGAGAATGATTTCAAAACAAGTTTAAAGATTTGGGGTAGTAAAGTAGATAATGCTAGAGCCACTGATCAGGACCTCTCTCTCTCTAAACTAATGACTCCGATTTTGTGGGGAAAATCCCCTCTAGGGCTATGCCAATACTCTCAAAGGATATTATGAAATTCTCAGAATATCATTGATTTTTATGATAGTAAATTTAAAGGATAAACCATGTCTTCAGGAGAATTAAAAGGGACATTATATGTGAAAGTCCCCACTGCAATGCCTGCCTTCTGGCAGGCATTCTACAAAAACATTTTTAATTTAGGAGGAGGTGTCACTTTTGAATTAAAAGCCTGGGAATCATTGTTCTTTGATTTTAGGAGAAGAGCCTTAAACTTGAATATTGAATTAATATGTCTTTGAAAAAGAGAACTGAAGCTTTATTTAAGGTCCTTGACCATTGATTGTTGCAGGAATCAGGACTATCTGATTATCTAAGTAATTAAAGTTTTCATAAAATAAAACTATTTCCATGGCTTAGGAAATGTGAAGTTTGTTATCAACAGAACTTGTTGATTTGGGAGCAAAAATTCTCTGAAAGAAGCATTACACTGCTGATCCTAATCTCTAGTCTCTAGTCTCTGTCCATGTTCAACTTACTCTATAATAAAAAAAATATGTGATCACTGCTGTTAAGAAGCCCCTGCTCTTGCTGATTCTTTGAGAGAGGAAAACTCTAAGAGGTCAAACTTTAGCACAATTCTTCCCAGGCTAAAATGTAAGCTCTTTATCCTGGCATACAAGGTCCTTCTTGATCCAGCCCTTCATCAGGCTCATCTTTGCTAATGGTTGGGGCTTCGCAGTCATACTGAAGTAACCACTTGTGGCTCTGGAAACTCCATCATCTCTCTTGAGCCCGTGCTTCCTCTCTCTGAAGTGATTCTTACCACATTTCTCTTGTCTGTTCTTTCAGAGCCAGCTCGTGCATGCGTGAGCAGCCCTTCTTGACTCTTCCAGTTAGCAATCCCTTTTATAGCTATCATTTTATTTGATCCTCATAGCAATAAATGATTTAGGAAGGGCAGCTGTTAGTCAAGAGCATTCCCAATGAAGAGGGAAAGGAGATAAGAGACATGAATTGCTCAAGGCCATAAATCTTACAAATGATGGGATCATGACTGGTACCCAGATCTTCTAATACTTAGTCTAGTGTTTTATTACCATATCCCACACTGATTTTGGAAGGGAGAGTCCAGGATGTAATTTTACTTCTAGTTTTAGCTGCTGCAGTTGGCAAAGGAAACAAGACAAAACAATTTTTGCATGAGATTGAGGGATAATTCTTATAGAAAAATTATTTTATTTTATGAATAAACAGTTATTTGGAGTTCATTAGTGATCTCGTGTAGCTGGGGTTTTAGAATGAGTATCTATCAAGTTTCCTTTATTAGTTTCTTGGCTTAGAGAGTTGCCTATATTAAAATCTAATCACACCTACCTAGATCAGAAGTCAGCGGAACTTGATTCCTAGAGGAACATATTATAATGTTGCTTTTTCACCTCTCTCCTACCAAGGGCTCTGTTTTTGCAGTGATTGTTGCTACTGGGCAAAGCTTTAATAAATTATTGTCAATTTGCCACATGTGGGCAAAAGTTAGTTCTTGGTATTCAACTCACCATTATTTTTATTTTTTAATGTTATGTTTTTCTTAATTCAATTTTGCTTATCTAGGTTGTTTTATTTCTCCAAACACTTCTTCATTTCTTTGTCTAGAATATATTTTTAAATGCTCATGGACACTTGTTTCATTGTCTTTTCTGAGACAGTTTACATCTCTAGACTCTTCTCTCATCAACCTGTCTCTCTATGGTTGGAGACATTTTCGTTTTCATTAACTTGTTTCAGATTCTCTTTAAAAATACTAAACATTATTTCTTTAGGTGTGATCTCATTAGTTAATGCAGGGTAGAGAATAGAGACATTTCCTTCCTTACTCTTGATTTAATGCTGCCCTTACTGCTAATTTGGATTGTTTATGCCCAAAAGCCTTAAGATTCCCAGAACGCTCATGACATATTCTTTTCATGGTAAAGATGAGAGAAAGGATAGAGTTTATTGACAGGCGTTTGTCTTGGGATTGGAGACTGCAACAGAAGTCAGAGTCCTGGCAAGCAATTGTCAACAAAGAATTTAAGATGAAGTACTTAGATGTCCCCAGGAATAGACAGAGAGTATTAGTAGGGATTCAAGGGCCAGTAATCCTGGAGATTCAGGCAGTGAGTCTAGTGCCAAAGTTTGGGGAAGGAAGGTGACTAGAGCAGGAGCAGCTTGAAGAAGATCCTGGAGTATCAGAGTCAGGGTTGGCACTTAGAGAGGAGAGAGGAGCAGGCTGTATGCACTGGGGCCCATTGGGTTGGGGGCTTGGGAATGAGGCCATTATCATGATTGGGACATGGACCAGTGGAAGGATAATTCAATGTTGGAACTGACTACTCTACATGGAATCTTGTGTTCCATTCTCCTAGAAATTTGATTGTGAATGCAAGAAAAGATGATTAAAGTGGAACTCTAAACTCGCTCCCTGTCTTCTCTCTTGAGAACAAAAGTATTTTTTGGCCTTTTTTTTTTCCCCTTAGGAGACTATTCTGTCTTTGTTGATTTATCTAAAGAAGCAATTATGAGAATTAGAATTTTATTTCATGCAGGAGAAGAAAATATCTCTTTGGCAAACCTGTGAAGCCTGCAAGGATGAAGAGAACTGATTTAAAGAAACTTCATCCTCTCAATTGAAGAACAAATGGGATGTCTCTGAGGGAGTTTCCAAATTTCTGGCCATTGGCTCCAGGCTTTCCCCCCATATTTATGTAGGGATATCTTCTTGTCCTCACTGTAGGACACGGAACTCTCTAGTTTCCTAAAGTGCAGACACTGGGTGCCCAAGATACGGGATTTCCTTGGATAGTGACAGACTTACACAAAAGACCCTGAGGCCTTACCCTCCCATGAGCTTCATGCACTGCGATTCTCTGGTATTCTGGTTGTACTTCTGGGGTCAGCTCTGGTTGTTTCCTAATCTCATGTTACCTGGTCCTAGTCAAATACATTTTCCCACTGGTTGGTATTGCCAAGGTCATTCATGCCTCATTCTTAAGATAGCGCCCATGATGATAAGAACTGAATATGGCTAGAATCATTACCACTATGGCCAGCACCACCGGAATAACACATTAAAATAACTGAGAAGGAGTAGATTTGAGGAGAAAACAGAAGGAAGCTTGCTCTCTTTGAACAGGAACTTGAAATTTGCCACCTATTTCTAGAGCAGGTTTACTGGCTGCCTAATCTTTCTCTCTTTTCTTTCTTTCTTCCTTCCCTTCCCTCCTTCCTTCCTCTCTTCCTCTTTCTCTGTTGTTCTTTCAACTAAGATCTCCTTCTGGAATTGAAATATAGATTAGAGTAGCAGTCACAGTTTGGAGAGGAATACATGATGTTTTTGTTTGTGTTCTTAAGTCATAAAAGCAAACAAAACAAACTACAATAGCCACATAAAAAAGAGCAACATAAACAAGTAAAAGAAAAAAGTGACCAAAGCCCTGACTTGACTCATGGATTGTTTTTTTGTGCTCTATGTGAAGAACGAGGTGTTCCAGAATTAGAAACTCCGCCCTTTGGGAGCTGGAACGCTTATTAGATTTGTCTTCAATTTCAAAGAATAGTCAATAGGAAAAAAGGATTTATTAAAATTGTGGATGATGGGTCATGAAAAGGACCTTCTATCATGAGGAGGAAGATAATTTTATTCTCCCCCATATGTTTTAATACAATTTAAAATATCACATCAACCTTATCTTCAAATTGTTTTGGCTTCCAGGCAAATATCCTTGCAGCTCAAACTTTTAAGATAATCTCAAAAATAAATAACATTAACACTATTTAGCAATGCAAATAAGTTTTGACATTAGTGGAAACAGTTTCAGTGTGTTGATAAACTGTAACTTAATTAGCAAGCTGCTGTAACTCAATCACATTTAATGAAAAATAATGTTGATGTATATATAGTTCTTGTATATCAAATAAAAATGCACTGTGGTAAGTTTTCTCATGACAGTATTGTAGCTATGTGAAATATATAGATGACATTCCAAAAAACCCAAAAGTATTAAAAATATTCTGACTGGGCATTTAAAGATGTTAATTCTGAACAGTGATGCTATCTCACTGCACTTTGATTATTTAAACTTCAGTATCTCAGGTATTTACATGGTATGTGCTACTCCTTTCACTCCTATGATTGTCTGGGTAAAGCCTGTCCATCATTTGATTCCCCGCTTAGATGTCAGCTCCTTCAGGTGAACTTTCTTATTTTTGCTCCTTCCTTTGAACACCCAACTCCTTTTATTATCTCTCTTAAAATACTTGACTCTTCCTGACTTCCTCAAATTGTAGAATTTGTCTTATTTGTTTTTCTAGATTAAGCTCTCTGAGGGTTACTATTTTTCCTTCACCTTTGCATGTCTTACAATGAAGATATCATAGAAGTTAATTTAACAAATAAATTTCTCCTTATTTCATTTCCTGTTTTATTTTCTTAATGAATATTGTTAGTAGCTGAAATTACTTCATTTTGCAATGGTCGCTTCCTACTCATTTATCAGCTTTTACTCTGAACCGAAATGAAACACAAGGAGCAGGGACCTTATCTGTCATGTTTGCTTCAGTATTCCCAGCGCTTAGTATAATAGCTGACACATAGTAGAAACTTGAGATGTTGTAAATAAATAATTGAATGTAGAGATGTATAAATTATATAATAATGCAAATAAAAATTATAGAGGAAAGATAGGTTGGCAGCCAATTATCTTTATTGATAAGACATTTTTATGAGAATTTTAAGGCCTTTCCCTTTTTCATTGTTTTATATATCACAAGCAGCATTTGTCAGATAAGAATGGAAGAGCAGTGAGAATAAATAACTTGCTTAGAGTTACAAAGTATGGATGAGAGAGATGAGATCAGAATTTACAGCTCTTGAATTCTGGTCTGTGACTTTTTCTCTCTCTGTCTTAAATTTGTGGCAGATATACTGTGGAGTTAAGGAAGTATAAACTTCAGGGCCTCTCCTTTGCATGGACTCCTTCCAAAGCCCAGGACCTAATTTTGTATTTGTAATTTTTAATTCTTCTTTTAAAGAGGGTACCCCATCCTCAGTTATATGAACCTCATGCCCTGAAAACCTAGATCCATCCCTCACCCCCTCCAAACTCTAACTTTGCCCCAATTCTACTCCTGTGTTCTTTGAAATCTGGACTGTTGGTTTTGCTTTTCTTGAGGTCTCTGGTCTCCCTCATGTGTTGATACTCCACCAAAGCTTTTTCTGTGTCAAAAATTCTAAAAAAATACTACAAATAATCAGACAACAAAGTTCAAATACAGATTGCAATTTCACAATTTTCTCTGGCCTTTAGTTACAGGGATATTCTGAATTTCCTATGCTTTAAGGCATATTCGAAATCTGAATTTAGAGAGAATTTTATTTAGTCTGAAAGTAGGTTTGTTTTCTCCATTATAAACCAGGTCCCCATGTACATTGAAAAGCAAGTCTCGATTTTAATAAACACCTGAATAGACATGGATCATTGTCACAAACATAAAATTCCATCCACTCTAAGAACCAAGTACTGTGGCTCTGCAAGAATTTTTGGAAGCTAAAACATCAGATACCCTTAGTTAGCTTTTGATTCCCTTCCAAGTCTATGAATTGCATTTTTCAAAATTTTTCAAAATTATTTTCAAAATTTGCCAGAAACACAAAGCTGTCTTTTCAGTCTACCATGTTCTCTGACTATCCCCCAGAATTTTTTGAATTTGGTTGTTTTTTAAATGCTGAAAAATTTAGTAAGGAAAAGCACCTTTTCTTTCCTCTTATATTTTTTCAGCTTCTAAAAATAATGCACATTATAGCAGCAGCTGCAAAGCATGAATAAAAACACAATAATAAATGAGTTGGAGCTCAAACAAAACATTCCAGGCCAGTTCTTGCATCCCCTATGCCAGCCTTGGCAGAGTTTCTTTGTTGCTGGGTCAGCTGGTGGGAAGGCTCCAGGGAAATAAAGAAAGCCAACTGCTGGATATAGTTCTGCTCTTCTCTGCTCCTGCAGGTGTGTAGCCAGTACTGGAGGCTTAGTAGGTGCTTGGCAAATGTCTGCTGAATTCATTGCCAGTACCAGGGCTCAAAAATGGTAGCAGTGAAAGAAAATGATAGTGATACCCACCATTTATTGTGTACCTACTGTATGCTCAAGTGTATGTGCCATGCTCTACATGCACTCTATGGAAAGGTACTGGACATTTCGATTGAGCTATTCTGATATAGCTGTTTGGAGACTATGGACATTTAAAGAAACAAACTATGGTATTTTCAGCTTTTTTATTACCAAGTTATCAATAATCTCTCTCTGAGCCACAGCCCATTTTCAACTCCCAACTCCAAAGCAGGGCTTAGGCAGGGGTCACAGATAGGCATCTTCTCATTTGAAAGCACACGGAAGAGGAGTTCATAAAATTACCACGCTTGCTAAACACAAAAATTCTTCTCATGCCATGAATCATTTGTAAAAGGCATCTACTCATTCTCTGAGAATTCGCTTGTGTATATCTTATAGTCTCAGATTTCTTCTGGAACATTCAATGGTCATACCCAATGAGTTTTAATGAGTAAGCACATGTGCCTACTTAATATTAAAACTTTTTGATTTCTAGTTGAAAAACTAGAGCAGTGAATTTCAGTGCTCTTAGAGGGGCATATTAGAACACATGTTTTAAAAAGAGTATTTAGTATGTAATATAATTTCTTTAAATTATTTATTATTATTTATGCCTACAGCACCTGGTCTTCCTGGGTGGTCTCCCATCCAAGTACTAACCAGGCCCGACCCTGCTTAGCTTCTGAGATCAGACATTGGGCTTGTTCAGGGTGACATGGCCATAGACCATGGATAATGGCTCCACTGGGGCATGAACCCAGGACCTTCTGCGTGTAAAGCAGACGTGCTAACTGCTACACTATGGAACCACGTCCATGTAATATAATTTTATTTTTCAAAAAAAATCATTAAAATGTCAACTACACAAAAGTAGAATAGAATAGAATAGAATAGAATAGAATAGAATAGAATAGAACGTGAAAGTCCACCACAGTTAGACAGTGATTGCTATACTTAATACTCAGTGACCAAAAACAACAACAAAACAGTGACTTTCCAACATCAAAACAGTCGTAGTAAAAATTCTTACTTTAGTCTCTGCAAGCTGGATGTCACACACCTATCCTGTAGACTTTGCCCAAGGTCACATGGGTTTGTAAGCATCAGAGCCAAGTCTGCTCAATTTGCAGAATGTGCCCTTTCCAACTATGCTTTCTGTGCCAAGCAGATGATCTGAAGTAAACTGACCAAGGCAATTGCAGCTAACTGTGGGCAGCTTCTGGTTCAAAGTGCTGGGTGTTGAACAATGTTGGGTAACAGTAGATTGGGACAACATTCAGATCCTGCAAACTAAAGATGTCTTCGGCTCTTCCACGGTTTCTGGTGGGTGATCCTGGTGTTTGGGGGACACTTGCTACCTTAGCTGATATGTAATGGTTCTGTCTCCTCATAGAAGTGTCAGCTAGTGTCATATAATGTCATCTATGAGGAAGGATAGATGAAAGGATGCCACACTTGTCAGAGCTATTTGTAGTTTTGTACTGCTAAGGCAAAAATGGGCATTGTAGCTGTTGTCTTAGAAGAAAACTCATACCAACAGTAAGCTGTGAAATGATGTTATCTGTTTGCCAAATACAGGAAAAATGATATTCATGGTACTTTTTCTCTGCTTTGACTAAAAGATTACACTTACCAGAGTCCTGCTGAGGTTGTATGTAATATAAGATGTGACACAGGTAATTGCTCTCCCTATTCAAAGATTCTTTTTGTTATTGTTTAATAAATAAACAAACCCCACTAAGGACTGTGGTCATTTGATCTATTTATGGTGAAATCTTTTCTCAGTTGGAGAAGTTTAGGGACTTATATTTTTGTATTTTGAGATTATAGGAGCAAATAAACAGGTTTAGCTATTTCTACTGCCAGAGGTAGAAAATATTTGGCAATAAAATACCATGAAATGATCATAGAAATTCTGGGGACCAGAATTATAAAATATTAGAATTGGAAAGGGAATTGGAGAGTACCTATTTCTTTTGAAATACATTAACTCATTCATTTATTCATTCATTTAACAAATCCTTATTGTTTACCTACTATATACAAAACATTGTTCTGGGTACTGGGCTACATCGATGAATAAATCAGGTAAAAATCTCTTTCAACTCTTCTTTTATTTTACAGATGAACAGGCTGAGATCCAGAAAGGTCACATGCTTAAAATCACACAACTAATTAGGAGAATTATATTTGGAGCCTAGTTCTCTCACTTTCAGCTTTGAGATATTTTCATGATATCATATTGCCCCAGTTCTAGTAATATATATGAAGTCAATGTCCGCACTGAATAAAAATTTATTTATATTTTATAGCAGATTTTTTATTCACTGAACTAACGGAGCTCTGAGTGTGTGTGTGTAAATATTTCTTCCTCCCTTTCCTTTCTACCAAAAATACTTTTTAGTGTCTATTATGTAGATAGTGCCTGGCATATAGCAAACACTCCACAAACATATTTTGAGTAAATGAATAAGAATATAGAAATGAGCAAGAGAGAAACATTTCCAGTCTTTGTGGAGTTTGCATTCTAGAGGCAGTGTGGGATGTTAAACATACATTTACTATAGAAACATACATTTACTATCTTCCCACACCTAGAATTTGGGTTGGCCTTGTGACTTACTCTGAACAAAAGATTGTGACTTATGTATGTTATAGGATTTCTGCTCCTCCTTTATAAGAGCTTCTGTATTTACCTTCTTAGAATACTTTTGTCACCTTGTGAAGAAGCCTAATTTAACTTTCTTAAAGATGAAAGAACACATGGAGAGTCCTTTGCTTTTCCAGCTATCCTAGCTAAGCCTAGTCCCTAGTTACCCAACAGCTGAATGGAGTGGCATAAAGAACCCCCAGCCAAACCCCAGAATCATGAAAAATTATAATCATTATTTTTTAAGCTACTACTTTTCCAGCAATAGATAATTGATGTAGGGAGAGACAATTATTAATTGAATAATCATGAAAATTATAATTACAGATCAAAGTAAGTACTATGATGAAAGAAACAAGGTACTACGAGAGTGGGAAAAAGAGAAATGAATTCTCTCTGAGGAATTAGGAAAGGTTTCTGTGAAGAGTAAATTTATGTAAGATCTGAAAGCTGAGTTAAAATTAATAAAAATAGTGAGGGAAAAGTGTTTCAGAAAGCGGCAAGAGCACGTGCAAAGGCACTGTGGTTTGGAAAAGTGTGATATGTTCAAAGATCTGAGAGAAGGCCAGTGCAGCTAGAGGGTTGAAGGTGAAGGAGAGAGATAGGCAGGGGTAGATTTCATAGGACCTTGTAGGCTGTATTAATATTTTTGGCTTTTATCCTAGGAGCAATGGGAAAAGTTTTAGGTGGGAGTAGGGGTGGGATGGAAGTGGTGTTAACATGATTAGCTTTGTATATTAAAAAATCAGTGGACTGTTATTACACCTACTGATTATTATAGTGGTTCAGCTGGGTGATTGAGGATGAGTCAGTGGAGATAGAGGAAAGTACACAAGGAAAGACCTATTAGGTTAGATGTGGTAGGCCAGGTACAGGGAAGGCTCAAGAATGATTCCTAGGTTTCTGGCTTGGGTTACTGAATGTACAGTAGTGCTATTCAATAGAAAATACTAGAAGAGGAACTGGCTTTATATTGTGTGGCAAGTGGCAGGGAGTAGAAGAGACCATGAAATCATTTTGAAATGTTTAATTTGAGGAGACTTAGTTCTTTTAACATATCCACATGAAGAAGCCAAGCAAACATTCAAGTCTGGAACTCAGAGGAGAGATTGGGTGAATTATATACATATGAGGACCATTTGATCATAGATAGAAACTGAAGTTGTCAGCATGATTGAGATTGCTTCAGCAGAGAGGTAGAGTGAGAAGAAGAAAGGGCCTGATCCTGAATTGTAGGGAGCTCTGACATTTAGATTAAATCTAAATTCATGCTTGGGTAGTGGAGGAATGTGTTGATAATGTTGTTTTCCCATCCCATCCACTGCCAGCCTTTCTCAGCCCTGCTCTGTGCTAGGAGAGGGGTATTTACCTCTCCGACTGTGGTACCTGGGCTTCCTTGCCTCTGGCTTTCAGTTGGGTCAGCTAATGGGAAGCATTGGTAGGAATTTGAGAATAGGAAGAGAAAGCAGTCAGGGGATTTACTTCCCATGCACTCTTTGTTTCCTCACCGCCTGAATGTGGTTCTGGCTGTGCTTCTTTATCACAACTCCTCTCAGGTATCTTATCTTCCAGGGAGCCACTTCATGGATTCCTTCTTTGTGCTGTTGGCTGAGAGATACCCTAACTGGAACAGCCTCATTGAATGCAGCATACCAAGGATTGCAGGTAACTCCAAGGATGTAGGACCACCTACTCATAAATTACATGAGAGAAATAGTTTATATGTTATTTAAACTACTGCATTTTTGGTTATCTTGTTATCGTGGCTTAGCTTGTATAATAATTGATATATGATTTTAATAAATATGGGTTCATTTCACAGACTGATATAATGGGGAAAGGAAATTTGGAATTAAAGGATCTCAGTTAATAACATGGTTATGCCACTCATTACAAAAACTTGGCAAATCACTTAATTTTTTGAGTCCAGTTTTCTCTTGGGCAAAATAGGTATTGTAATTCCATCTCTTATTGTTCTCCACATACATTTATTACACACCTATTGTGCTGTATACACTGGAGATATAAAGGTAGGACTCAATCTTTGTTCTCAAAAGCCTCATACACTAAAGTATTTATCACATCTAACATATACTAGGTGCTCAATAAAAACATAGTCATTCATAAAAGGTAACTTTGCTTACATAACCATATGGCATAACTCTGGTGTTTCATGACCTGGTGTCTTGCATCTTTTTGACTTTTTGTCATGTTTCAATGGCAAAAATAGTGATAAAGAAGCTATATTATGAAAAGAAAAATTGAAATTATCACTTGCTTTCTTGGACTTTGGACTTCTGGTAATTTTATTTCTTTGGAACACAGACTTGATCCTAGAAATAAACCAAACGTATCTTTAGTGGTAAACTGTTATTTAGTCAAAACATTTATTTTATTCATTATGATTCCTCAGTAGTCCTTTGTATAGTTCCTTCAGAATTCTGTACACGGGAGTAAAAATAATTGGAAACAGACAGGACAAAGTTATGGCAGCAGACACTATAGTAGAATCAGAAGAACTATAAAAGCCACTCAACACTGGAGCCAGCTCTACATTCTCCAGTAGCTTCTAGAGTCACCTCCACGTTGCAAACTGTGCATAACAAAAATGATGCTCGTAGCACAATGTCCAAATTATCAAGCTAGGATGAAATGAGGAGCAGGATTTTCTGTTTAGTTAGGCAGGGCATTAATGAGGCATTTAAACAAGGATTTCTAGCAAGAATGATTACATAATATCTTGTCAAGGGAGAAAGCTTCAGTTGGCCAGACACTGTTTCAGTGCAAAACCACTTTCCTCAATGGTTTTAGATAGATAAGGCATCGCTGTTATATATATTTAGATAGATTTGGGTAATGGTATTATATTGAGAAAAATCACAACTTTCTGTCTTCTCTTTCAGATACTATAGTATCTGAATTTCTATCTTTTTATGATTCAGAAATGGTAATCGGTCAGCAAAAAGGCCCTGAGAGAACATTGAGAACCCTGAGTCTCTTTGCTAGACAGTTTTGAGAACACTTTTTTAGCAATATTTAGATTTATCAAGAAGAGGCTTATAGAAATTTTGTCCTTTCAATATGGGGATATTGAGCTCAAACTCGTACTGACATTATAACTTTTTTTTTGTTTATTTATTTGTTTTTCTTTGGGGGCTTTTGCTAAGTTTTGATAACACTGGGAGTCTCAATAAACTCCCAAGTCCTACATTTTATACTTGGAGAAATTGGATAATTATTTCCAGAGTTCTAGAGATTCGTATTCATGAGCAAAAGCACATAGCTTGGGGAAATTAGATAGATTGACAATGAATAGAAGATTTAAAATTTAATTATGGGTTATAAAGATATTCAAGAGGAAATGTGTGCTTCAGAGGCAGTCAGACTCATTTGTTCAGAGAATACACAACACTAATCTTATCCTCAAATCAATAGCAAGATAAAGACAATCAAATTCAAAAGACAGGTTGCCTCTGTCATGCAAGTTCAGGAATTTCATGTTAAAAATGGAAACAAGAATACAAGACTTAAAACTCCCAATGGCAACAGGTTCATGACAAGCACCTGGCATGCCTTAATGTTCTCTATACATATTAGTCATTCTTATTTTGTCTTTCTTTTTGGCAGTTTTTAATCATTTACAACTAGTATCTCCATATAATTATTTTGGGTATTACTTGCATCTCTCTCCTAGGTTCTAAATTTCTTGAAGGCAGATATTGTATATTATTTATCTTTTTACCCAGCAAACCAGGCTTTTTCAATAACAAATTCACAGACAAGCACTGAACTGTGACAAAATTTTTCTAGTCTTTAAGCAAATGAGAAAAATAAAGAAACACATTTTTTCTTAAAGCTGAGGATACAGAATTTAAAAGATGAATTTATTTTGAAACTATTTTTTTCTATTTTTTGTTGTTAAAAATCTCTTATTTTAAACGTGAAAGATGTTGAGATTAGATAGTTTTGCTTTCAAATTTTTGTATTTACTTAGATAAAGTGGAGGCAATCTATTGTCATTTTCACATTAGTTAAAAAAAGGATTACTAGGTTTATAAAATTCAAAATGGTCTAGGATGGTGCCTCACTTGTAGTTGACTCTCAATTGATGTCAGTTGATGCCTAGGCTTCTTAATTATCATTTTACTTCTCCTGTTGCCTCCACGAGACTCGAGGTCAGGGGTGAGAAATAAGGAAATGAAGCAAAAATAGACCACTTAGAAAGATTCAACACTTCTAATTAAAGAGTTGGTTGGAGAATTGGAGGGTGAGAAAAGAAAAAGAAACCCCAATGGTTAGAAACTGTATTTTGGAATTACCTGTGTATTTCAATTTCATACTAACCATTTGCTCATTAGCAAAATTACTTATAGCAAAATTACTTGATTTATAGCTAACGATATATTTAAAAGTAATGAATAAAAATATTGCAGTGACCACCTTTCTTTGGTAAGATAAAAATATGTTTTCAATATATGCCAATATATTAAAAATGATTTTAACAACTTGATTAAACTAAAAATATATTCATGATTATTATGCAAGATTTAAATAAAAAATAGCTTACAGAAGTTAGGTATTAGAGAGATTTAGCCCCTTTGAGAAATATAATGTGAGTATCATTTTCAAATTTAATTAAAACTAAAAACTGATCTAGTCATGAGACAATAAAACTAATTATATAGCATTGTCTTTTTTGACCTTGTGTTAGTATAAAATGTTGTTTATGAGGTTTGTTTTCACTAATGATAAATAGAATAAGAAAAAATTTAAGTTCTTCTCTCAAATTCTTCATCTGTCAAATACTTTTCCATTAAGATAAATTAAAATAAGTTTTGATTTATGTTTCTTAAAAGTTGAGAATGCACATTTTTTTCTTAAGAATTTATATTACCAAAAGTCATTGAATGGTCATAGCTACTTTTAAAAGGTTAATATCATGGGGTAAGTGCCAATCATTTTCCAGGACACTACTTATTTCCATAGATCAGAGGTTAAAAAGTGATTATATTAAAATTAATGAAGATAAAATGTTGACTTTTCAAAGGTTGTCAGTCACTCAGTCAATCAAGACATATTTTTGAGTACCTCTTATGGATCAAGCACTGTTAAGCCACCTAGGCTTCAGAGGTGGTTAAGTTAGTGAAACAAAATCAAAAACAAAAAATCCTCACAGAAAAATGCAGGCAGAAAATTTGAGATGCATTGAAATTGTCATTTGTTCCTTGAGACTGTTTCTGTCTCCAGTTCTTACCTTTGAATGCTGACTGCACTTTCTATGTCATTAACTGCCATATCTGAGCCCAAAGTCAACTTTTCCAACAAAAACATGAAGCTCATATTTGTTCTTTCACTCTCTACTTCTCTTTTTCTATCTCTTCCTTTTTTTCCTCTTTTATTCCCTTTCTTCTTTGCGTCTTTTTATTGTCACCATGAGAATGCACAAAACCACTTCTTCTAGAATTACTTACATTTATTCATTCATTCATTTATCTATCTATCTATCTATCTATCTATCTATCTATCTATCTATCTATCTATCTATCTATCTATCTATCATCTATCATCTATTTATTTATGCCAAGGGGCTGAACATAAACCTTGAAATGTATATGTTAGGTCAATAGAAATAATAACAGTACAGATTTCTTTATATCAACTCAACAGTATGTGTTTTGGATGTGTGAATGAAAATAAAACTTTATCTTCAATTCAACAAAAACTCCCAGGCCCACACCTTTGTAGCATAGGCCTGAGTTGAAAACAGGAGTAGCCAATGGTCACTGCCATGTAAACAAGTTGCAGATTTCAGAGCACAGTTGCTTTCCTCTTCAAAACAATTTGAAAAAAATGGAAAAGAAAGGATTAAAAAAAGATACTATTTTGAATCATTGTTGCAGGCTGAAAAAACAATCGGATATCTTCAAAGCAAATGAGAACATAATGGATTTAGTCAGATAGCACTTAGAATTTGGATAAATAACTTAACAATTAAAACTATATCTATCAATATCTAATTTTCACAATCTTTGTGAAAAAATAAAATTTTCTTGTCTTTTAGATGATAAATTATCATCATATCCTGGTTATTTGCATCATAAAACACATAAGCTCACTATTTCTTGACATGTTTATTTTCTGTGATTGTCTTTTCTCCTTGAGAACTGTCACCATTTTTTTACTGAAGATTAACTATGCTGGGGTTTTACTGTTTGTAGTGTAAATGCTATGTCAAGCTCTGACTCAAGATATTTTTGGTTAGATGCTTAATTTCTTCTTGGGTTAATACTGCTGCTTTTTTTTAATGTCCTGATATCTGTAATCAAAAGTAAACTATTTCCTTGTGTTCAGCCAATATGTTGACTTTGATTTATGACATTTTATGATAATATTTTATTTGTGTTAATGATATTTGATATTGTTCATGCTAAAAATTATTTTCTTTTAGAGATAATGTAGCATCAAAAGTAGAGTCTGCAAAAATCAGAAAATCTCCCCATTTAGCATCACTTTGGTATGGTCCTTTAAACCTGTTTATTGGCAGTAAAGTAATAGCCACAACCACAGGTAAAATCAGGTACCATATTGGTAGATATGATGAAGTCCTTTATGTAATTTTTAAAAAACTGATAAAATGTATTTTACATTTTACATAATAATTTTAGAAACTATAAAAATTTTAACAAATTATTTCTCCTTTAGGGTTTGCTTCCTAGTGAAAGATTAACAACTTATTCTTTATGTGAAAAAATAAGAAAATATAATCAATTAATTACATTGTTCTACTAATTTGATATTTCTTTTGTGTCTTTCAAATAAAATTCCAAACATGATGAATTAATTTTTACAATCTTAATCTTGTTTCCTTCTTAAGTGATAAAAAGTCTTCTCAAAATCTATAATAGTACAGATATCGATCTTTTTACCAGAGAACTGGGGAGTAAAGTGAGGGTAGTTTTGAATGTTGTTTACTGATTCGTACTCAGTTTATGGTTCTCTTTCGGAAAGTGCTGGGATAGTGAAATCAGTGGTAAACTTCTAAAGGCTACTTAACTTTTTCTTAGCCTTTGGGACTTCCTCCTTTGTCAGCACCTCTGACTGTAAAAGTGGAATTCACTAATAGAGTAGCTTCCACACAATATAGTCTTTATTTATTTAATTTTATTATTTTAATTATTTTTTATGTAAAACTGGCTCAAAACTTCTTCTAAACAAAAAGGCCATTTCTACTCTTAACAAGAGATTTTCAGAAATATTTTGGTGCTTTGGTGTTTGTGAATCAGTGAGTTACTTTTGGTAAATTGTCACAGAGGTGTCGATGACTCTAAAGTCCCTAATAGACCTGGCTCATATTATTCTATAACTCATTAATGTGAAATAGAAGTAAGTAGGCCTTATTCTATTCTTGGCTATGTAGCTGTTAAATACTAGACCACAAAATCATATGTTTTCCAATGACTCATTGTTCATACCACAGAGTAATTATATTATCTTTTTTAAAAAAAAATTGTTCTGGTCTATCATCATGTCAATAGATGGTGATTGTTTCATCCATCTTTATGTATAATAATAAGGCAGACCATGCAGAATGGGGGCATAGAGCCCATGCACTGGTGGGAAATCTTTGCCTTGGTTTCCAACAACTAGTAATAGAGGAGAGAACAACAGCGGTAGTCACTTTGCTATGAGACCAAAGATGGCACCCCTCAGACTTACATTAACTGTCACTCTGGTTTTCTCAGAGTTAGTTAAGTCATCTCTCACTCACCATAAACTTATGGTATCTTGTCTGCTCTGGTAGAAAGCAAACAATGTGGCCTCTAGTTGCTTCGTTTTCCTCTCCTTTTGTTTTAGGAGAGAAGCCACTCATTTAGGGGATGGAAATCTTCCAGACCTCCATACAGTGACTAGATGCCATAAAGAGCAATGCAAGAATGCAAAATTCATTTTATTAGTTCTAGACCTGGTTGGGCATTGGTATGGAACGATATGAAAAAAACCTCTTTAAATTATTGTGAATAATGAAGATTAAGGGTATTTATACATCGATCATCTATGAGACAGATAGTTGGTTTGTTGATCATCCAATAACTAAGCTAACAATCACTGTGTACTTACCACGTACCAGTGCATATAATATTCATCCTCACAATAATCAGTGAGATAGAGCTTTATTATCCTTAATGTACAGATGAAAAATAGACTGAGTAATTACAGAAAGTGTCCAAAGTGATGTGTTTCATAAGCGCTGGCATTCAAGTCCAGGTTGCCCCACTCCAGAGCCCACACAGTAGACTAGAATGGACACATCAGTTTAGTTAGTCACAGACTTAAATGGGTGTGGTCAACTGATCTCTAGGTGTCTGCTTCTAACCAGAGGTAATATCATCTATGACTCTGGGCCTGTTTCCAAGGACTACTTTTTTTCAAGTCCAGAGATGTGCGTTGTCTCCGATTGCTTACAAAGTTTATCCAGATTGGTCTTTCCACTTCTATGCTTCTTGGAGTGAACATCCATATTCAGGGCTGTTTTATCAGTTGTTCTGTATGAAACATTTGCAGTATTAGAGGGAAAAAAAAGAATATGAATTAGACAGAAGAAGGAGATTTTAAGGCAGAAAGGGTTGCCTTTTGTCTTTAATCCCAGGAAGAATCCTGGAGAATAATGCAGGCTAGGCAGAGAGTAGCCCACTAGAGCCAGGGCCCGATATTTAGAAAGACCTGTGATTTCCCAGTGGCTGAAAATATTTTAATTAGAAGGCAGATTCAATGCAAATGGCCTGCAGAACCCAGCTGTGCCTGAACAGTTTTGATAGACGCTTGAGTTGTCAGTTAATGCTCTGTTGTATGTGCAAACAATTAGCTATATTTATTATTCCTTTGAACAGCTTACATTGCTGGAAATTGTGTTCTATTGTCTTCATTTGTTCTTAACCATATTTTGATTCAGTTGGTTATAAAAGCCAATGAAATGTGCTATTATGTAATTTTTGATTCAGATTTAATATATCCATATTATTTGGCCTATTATGTTTTTGTTTGTAGACTGCAGGTTAGGCTTCTCAGATGATTAACTTTCTTATTGGAAATCCAAGACATTTTCATCTGGAAAACATGCTAATGAGTACAGGAAATAATTGGAAATGTCCATATTTGTTGTCAGAATAGAAATCAATAACAATCAATGCTTTTACCATGAGGTTACTGTAGTATTAATTATAATTTCTTCAGGAAACAGAGGTGTTCCCTAAAGCAAATGACTATTTCGTTTAGATATATTTTGCTGTTTCTCTTAAATGGGAGCAGAAGGAGCTGCAATAGCTGTGCAGAGCAAGGAGAGCAGTTAGGCACATTCACTTGCAGCCAGATGGCCTAGGTTTAAATCCCAGCTCTGCTATGTATTACTGTGTGATCCTGAGCAAGCTTTTAACCTTGATGCTCTCAGCTTCTTCACCTGTAAAATGAGGGCAATAAATGTAATACCTCCTAGGGCAGTAACAATTCTTAAATTAGATAATAAACAAACAGTGCTCTTAAAAGAATGCCCAGGATATTGTGTGCACATAATAGCTTTTAGAGAAACTGGATACAAGAACTGGATTCTTTTATGTGCCACCAAACTCGAACAACTCTAGGTGGATGAGTACACTAGAAAATAAGAATAATAAATTTGAGACATCTCCCTTGTTGTGATAACATGAGCTCTAATAGATAAACGTTCTGCCAACTTTCTGTTATCTGCAGAAAGTCCAGCTACTTGGATTATCTTCAGTAAATACTCAATTACCAAGTGATTGTTAATTCCTGTTTATTCCTTCTCTAGGCCACTGCTAAAGCCAATCATGTACATTTAGCAAAAAACAAACAAACAAAAAAACCAAAAAAAAACCCCAAAAAACCTCCACCTGAAAAGAATTATACGTTTACTGGTCCTTAATACTGCCTATGCAACTTTAAAGCCAAGTTTTAGAGAATTGAGTGATTTTAAATTTTGTCCAGGGTTAGGAATCAGTGTAATACAAAGCTAACCTTGTATAAGTGTGGGTTATTGCCAAGCTCTGTTCATGGGTAAAAACAACTGAGGGCTTTAGGTTAAGGGCTTCTCATAAGCTATCCTTTTGGACAGTTTTCCCTAAAGTTGGTACAGGTATTGTTATTAGCAGGTGCACAAGAGTTTTTTTTAGTTTTCATAATTTCACTTATTTTTTTGTGTATTAAAAATAACATTAGCTTTTCAGACATATGATTTAAAATTTTTTCCAATTACAGTTGATAACCAATATTATTTTATATTATTTTCAGGTGTACGGCATAGTGGCTAGACATTCATACAATTTATGAAATGATTCCCCCGACCAGTCCAGTTCTGACCTGGCACCACACACCGTCACCACAATACCATTGACCATATTTTTCATGCTGTACCCTACATCCCCATGGCTATTTTGTAACTACCAATATGTACTTCTTAATCCCTTCACCTTTTCTACCCAGTTTCCCAAGTCCCCCTCCTCCCTGCCAATCCGACAATCACCAGTTTGTTCTCTGTATCTATGATCCTGTTTTCCTTTCATTTGTTTATTTCATTCCTTAGATTCCACATGTAAGTGAAATCATATGGTGTTTGTCTTTATCTGGTTTATTTCACTTAGCATAAAAGCCTCTAGGTCTACCCATGTTGGTGTAAATGGTAAGATTTTATTTTGTTATGGCTGAGTAATTTTCATTGTATATATGTATCACAATTCTTTATCCAATCGTCTATTGATGGGTACTTAAACAGCTTCCGTATCTTGGCTATTGTATATTGCGCTGCAACGAACATAGGGATGCATATATATTTACGAATTAGTTTTGTTTTTTGGGGGGATAAATACTCAGAAGTGGAATTGCTGAATCATAGGTAGTACTATTTTCAATTTTTTGAGGAACTTTCAAACTGTTTTTCATAGTAGCTGTACCAATTCGCAATCCACCAACAGTGTACATGGGGTCCCTTTTTTCTACATCCTACTAACATTTGCTGTTTTTTGACTTACTGATGATGGCTATTCTGACAGGTGTGAAGTGATATCTCATTAGGATTTTCATTTGCATTTCTCTGATGATTAGTTGATGTTGAACATTTTTTCATATGTCTATTGACCATCTGTATGTCCTCTTTGTAGAAACGCCTATCAAGGTCCTCTGCCCATTTTTAATTGGTTTGTTTGTTGGTGTTGAGTTGTATGAGTTCTTTATAAATTTTGGATATTAACCTTCTATTAGATGTATCATTGGTGAATATTTTCTCTTATTCACTATGTTGTTTCCTTTGCTGAGCCAAAACTTTTTAGTTTGGTAGAGTCCCATTTGTTTACATTTCTTTTGTTTCCCTTGCCTGAGGAGAGTTATCAGAAAAAAAACATTATTAAGAGCAATGTCAGAGAGTTTGCTGCCTATGTTTTCTTCTAGGAGTTTTATCATTTTGGGTCTTACATTTAAGTCTTTAGTCCATTTTGAGTTTATTCTTGTATATGGTATAGGAAGGCGGTCCAGTTTCACTTTTTTGCATGTATCTGTCCAGTTTTTCCAGCAGTATTTATTAAACAGACTGTCTTTACCCCCATTTATAGTCTTGCCTTCTTTGTCAAGTTAAATGACCATATAGGCATGGATTTATTTCTGAGCTCTCTATTCTGTTCCATTGATCTGTGTGTCTGTTTTTATGCCAACACCATGCTGTTTTGATTATTATAGCTTTGTAGTACAATTTGATATCAGGTAGTGTGATACTTCCAACTTTGTTCTTTCTCAAAATTGCCATGGCTATTTGGGCTCTTTTATAGTTCCATATAAATTTTAGGATTTTTTGTTCTCGTTCTGTGAAAAATACCAATGATATTTTGATAGGGATTGCATTGAATCTGTAAATTGCTTGGGGTAGTATAGACATTTTACTGATGATAATTCTTCCTATCCATGAACACACTATATGTTTCTATCTTTTTAATTATTTTTTTAAATTAGTTTCAAATATACAGTACATTGGTTAGACATCTATATAGTTTGTAAAATGATCCCCCCAATTGCTCCCTACCTCCTCTGACCCTCCACCTGGCCACTGTGTTAATACTAACTGCATTCCCTATGTTGTGCTTCCCATTCCTGTGACCATCTATCAGCTACTAATTTGTACTTCTTTAACCCTTCACCCTATTCTCCCAGCCCCCTAAACTCCCCTCCCCTCTGTCCATCACCAAATTGTCCACTATATTTGTGAGTCTGTTTTTGATTAGTTTGTTCTTTTTATTCCTTAGATTTTACATATAAGTGAAATCATATAGTGTTTACCTTTTTCTGTCTGACTTAAATACCTTCTAGGTCCATCAAAGCAATATCTTTTCCCATCCCCTTCCTTTTAGTCTGTGTGTGTCTTTTAATCTGAAGTGAGTCTCTTATAGGCAACGTGTAGGGGTTTTGTTTTCCTTTCCATGCATCCACTCTATCTTTTAGTTGGAGCACTTCATTCTTTTCCATTTGGGGTACTTATTGATAGGAATGTAGTTGTTACCATTCTTTATTCCTGTTTTTGATACATGTTTTTTCTTCTTAAAGAAGTCCCTCCAACATTTCCTGTAATACTGGCTTGGTG
>NW_006494614.1:11770388-11822943 GCF_000325575.1 Pteropus alecto | reverse complement strand
AAAGCTCCTAAGTCTCCTGGTCTTATTAATGTGGATTTGTGAAGTAGGTGTCCAGATGCACAGTCCTGAGAGGGGTTCAGCTGCAGGCCAAATTTAGCTGAAGCCTCTACTCTTCTAGGGCTACCTGTTAAGATTCAGCAAGCAATCCACAGATGCTGCGCTTATAGTTGCCTCCAAAGGCCACGAGGGAAACCAAGGCCAACTGTCTCCAGTGTGAGTCTAGGCGCTGCTCAGCAAGAAGCACCTAACTCGCTGAGGATATACCTGGATGTGGCTTGGGTGGGGCCGCGAGATGGGGGAGGCAGGGTTTCAGGGAATCCTCTGTGCGGAGAGACCTCTGTTATCCAGTTTGATGATGTTTCAGCTATGGCAGCACTGTGTCCCGCACACTGGTAGTGGGGAGGGCTCAACAGGGAACAATGGATACCTCTGGCACTTCTATACAGATCGAGTCTCGCCTTGGCCCTCACTCTGACAATGTCTCCCTGTAAGTCCCTCGTGCCCCCTGCGTGCAGCCCAATTGGCATGTGACATCTATTCCCATTTTTTGAGAGTGTTTATCATAAATGGATAATAGATTTTGTCAAATGCCTTTTCTGCATCATTGATATGATCATATAATTTTTATCTTTTAATTTATTAATGTGGTGTATCACTTAATTAATTTGCAAATATTGAAACAACCTTGCATCCCGGGAATAAATCCAACTTGATCACGGTGTATGATCTTTATAATGTATTGCAGAATTTGGTTTGCTAATTTTTTTAAAAGGATTTTTGCATCTATGTTCATCAGGGATAATGACCTTTGATTTTCTATTTTTGTAATGTTTTTATCTGGTTTTGGAATCAGGGTAATGGTGACCTGGTAGAATTTTCCTGGGAGCCTTCCCACCTCTTGAATTTTTTGGAATAGTCTGAAAAAGATAGGTGTTAATTATTTGAATGTTTGATAAAATTCACCTGTGAAGCCATCTGGTCTAGGATTTTTGTGTGTTAGGAGTGTTTTGATTACTGATTCGATTTTATTAGCAGTACTCAATCGGTTCAGATTTTTTGTTTCTTCTTGACTCTATCTTGGAAGATTGTATGTTTTTAGGAATATATTAATATCTTCCAGATTGTCTAATTTGTAACTGCTCATAGTATTGTCTTATAATTCTTTGTATTTCTCTAGAGTCAGTTGTTATTTCTCCTCTTTTATTTTTGATTTTATTTATTTGGATCTTCACTCTTTTTAACTTGATTAGTCTGGTTAAACCCTGCCTCCCCCAATTTTGTTTGTCTTTTTAAAGAACCAGCTCATGGTTTCAATGATCTTTTGTATTATTTTTTTAAATTCTATTTCATTTATTTCCAGTCTGATTTTTATTATTTCCTTCCTTCACTCACTTGGGGCTTTGTTGGCTCTTCTTTTTCTAGTTCGTTTAGGTGTAAGGTTAGATTGTTTGAGATTTTTCTCGTTTCTTGAGGTAAGCCTGTGTTGCTATGAATTTCCCTCTTAGGATTGCTTTTGCTGTGTCCAATAGACTTTGAGTCATTGTGTTTTTATTTTAACTTATCTTTAGTTATCTTTTGATTTCTTCCTTGATCTCATTGTTAACCCATTCATTGTTTAGTAGAATATTATTTAGCCTCCATGTGTTTGTGTATTTTTCAGGTTTTTTCTTGTAATTGATTTCTAGTTTCACACCGTTGTGGTCAGAGAAGATGCTTGATATGATTTCAATCTTTTTAAATTTACCGAGACTTGTTTTGTGACCTAACATGTGGTCTATCTTGGAAAATGTTTCATGTGCACTTGAGAAGAATATGTTCTGCTGCTTTGGGGTGAAATGCTCTAAAAATATCAATTAAATCCTTCTTGTCTAGTGAATCATTTAAGACTTCTGTTTCCTTGTTGATTTTCTGTCTGGGAGACTTGTCAATTGGTGCCAATGGGGTGTTAAAGTCTTCTACTATGACTGTATTACTGTTGATCTCTCTCTTTATGTATGTTAATATTTGCTTTATAAATTTAGGTTCTTCTATTTTGGGTGCATAAATGTTTACTAGGATTATATTCTCTTGTTGGATTGATCTCTTTATGCAATGTCCTTCTTTGTCTCTTATTATAGACTTTGTTTTAAAATCTGTTTTTTCTGATATAAGTATTGCAACCCAGCTTTTTTTTTTCATTTCCATTTGCATGACATATCTTTTTTTACCCCTTTACTTTCAGTCTGTGTGTGTCTTTCGATTTGAAGTCGGTCTCTTGTAGATAGCATATGTGTTGTTTTCTTATCTATTTGGCTATGCTATGTCTTTTGATTGAAGAATTGAAACTATTTACATTTAAAGTGATAATTGATAGGTACATAGTTATTGCTATTTTCTTATTTATATTTATGTTATTTTTTCCTTTTCTCTTTTCTTCTTAAAGATGTCACTTCAACATTTCTTGTAATACTGACTTGGTAGTAGTGAATTCCATTCTCAGTGAGAGTCTTGCTGAGTAGAGTAGTCTTGGTTGTAGGTCCTTGCTTTCATCACTTTGACTATTTCATGCCAGTCCCTTATGGCCTGCAAAGTTTCTGTTGAGAAATCAGCTGACATTCTTATGGGAGTACCCATGTAGGTAACTAGCTGCTTTTCTCTTGCTGTTTTTAGGATTCTTTTTTGTCTTTAACCTTTGCCATTTTAATTATGATGTGTCTTGGTGTAGGTCTGTTTGGGTTCACCTTGTTTGAGACTCTCTGCTTTTCTTGGACTTGTATGTCTATTTTTTCCACCATGTTAGAGAAGTTTTCAGTTATTATTTCTTCAAATATTATTTCTTATTAACCTCTTGCTTTCTCTTCTCTCCTTCTGGTACTCCTATGATGTGAATGTTGTTATGTTTGATGTCGCAGAGGTCCCTTAAATCATCCTTATTATTTAAAATTTTTTTTCTTTTTGCTGTTCCAATTGGATGTTTTCTGTTACACTGTCTTCCAAATTGCTGATTGGTTCCTCTGCTTCATCCAACCTACTGTCGATTCATTCTAGTGTATTTTTCATTTCAGTTATTATATTCTTCATTTCTGTCTGGTTATTTTTTTATGGTTTCTATGTCCTTTTTTATGTTTACTTCCTCTTTGTTGAAATTCTCACTGAGTTCATCTACTCTTCTCCTAGTTCCTTGAGCATCCTTATAACCAGTGTTTTGAACTCTATATCTGTTAGGTTGCTTGGCTCCATATGTCCTTATAAGAAGTGGAGAAAAGACAGAGACAGACACACAGAGAGACTTCATGTGATAGTGGAGGCAGCGATTGGAAAGATGAGTCTACAAGCCAAGGAATACCAGCAACCACCAGAAGTTAGGAAAAAGTGAGGAAGGATCCTTCAGAGGGAGCATGGCCTTCTGACAGCTTTCTGACTTCTAGGCTTCAGAATTGTAAGAGAATAAATTTCTGTTGCTTTACGCCATCACTTGTGGTACTTTGTTAAGACAGCCCTAGGAAACTAACACAGGGACAAGGCAAAATAATGTATTGGGAATGTGAATGACTGGGATTGGGGAAACACTGCCATAGGATAAAGCTCAACATTTTCGGTGTGGCTTAAAAGTTTCTCTACCATCTGATCCTGATGATTTTTCCAGTTAATTCTCTTGCCATTCTCCCTTTCGCAAGTTATGCTTCAGCCATGCTGAACTTCTCTGTTTCTGAGTTTTTCTTACTTTAAGTAGGTGACAAGTGGCATTCCCTCTCTTTTATTACTGACCAGCTCTTTTCATCTGTCTAACTCCTCCTTACCTTGCAGATCTCAACTAAATCATCCTTTTCTTCCTAGAAGTCTTCCCCAAAGCCTAGACTAGGTGATTTCTTCTGTTTTATGTGCCTAGAGCTTTCTGTAGTTCTCCTTTTATTATATTCATTGCCTTTTATTATTGATAATTGCTGAATTGTCTACTTTCTTGCCTGACATATCTCATTTTGGTCACCACTATTTTTCTAATACCTAACATAGTGTCTGGTATATAGGAAATACTCAATAAATATGTCAAATAAATACTTAATATTTCATGTGAACCCTGAAAAAAGATATATTTACCATTGCCCCCAGTGTGTTATTTATCTATATGCTTTTAATATATGGCCAAATCTGACATTGAAATATTATTGCCATACTCTTTACTACTTGTTATCTTTTGAGGTAGCTTGAGGGGATGAAAAGAAGACTGAACTAAGAGTCAGACAATATGATTTCTCTTCTTGGTTTTGCCACAAATTAGCTGTGTGATATTAAGCAAATATCATACCATGTATCTCTGGTTCTCAGTTTATTAACTGAAGGAGATGGACTAGTGATTATAAAAATTTTTTTGAGATCTGAAACCATGTTTCAGGGTGGGGCCTTATACCTGCCTTAATATTCTAAGAACTGTTTTACTTAGAAAAGCACCATTGTGAATATGAAAAATTGGTGCTAATTCTGGTGTGCCTCTTGACCTGCAGAGATTGGAAAGCCAGGAGTTATATTACATAGGCTCCCTTGCAGCTATTGTAGTGAATATGATTTGAGTTTGGTCATTTAGATGAGATTTGGAAGGCAGAAGTGAGGTTGAAGTTCCATCTCTTATGCTTTCAGTATTTCTACCGCCAACCCCAGTTGTGAAGGTGTTTTTTTTTTTGGTCTTTTTCTAAGGTAGTGTTAGCAGACATCCCAGTGTCCAGCCACCAGCTGTGTGGGTGTCAAAATGGCATCATTGTGCATCTGCAGATCATAGTAGGCACAGCTAATTCAGGACCTGGGCAGCAGTAGCATTAGCTGTTTTGATGACAAAACATGGCGCCTGGGATGTGGTTTCAGAGCCAGAGGTTTCCTGACTGTAGAAAGGGCAGCAGGTTCTTGGTGGATTTTTTCTGTGGTGCAGCTTTGGGAGGGTTGGATGTTCAATCCAAAGTCTGTTACTTCAGGGTTTTCAGAGATGTGTAAACTATTTAATGCTCAGTTCTGAATTCCTTCTTAAACTGGCTTAAGTGGATTTTATTTTCTGCAACTGAATTCTATCTGATACAAACATGGACATTTATGGAACTCAATCAAGAATGAAGTAATTTCAACAAGGCTTTATAATTTAGTAGAGTTATTTTCCTTTTCACTGCAATCCTACCATTAAGTTCAGAATAGAGACTTTGCATATAAGTGGTTCACGTTATGACTCCCATCCAAGTACTAACCAGGCCCGACCATGCTTAGCTTTTGAGATCAGACGAGATTGGGCGCGTTTAGGGTGTATGGTCATAGACATGATTCATGTTAGAGTCATTATGAAATAATTCCATTATCTAGCTCCTGAGACTGTTTTGCCTGATCACCATGGCACTGACACACTCAGACAAAGCTATCTCATTTCTTTGTTCTGCTTATATTATAGCTTGCTTGACAGATTCAAATATGAATAAATCAAGGTCTGTTACCTGTACTGAGAGAGACCTTGGGGAATTCTATCTTTAAAAATTATAAAGTAAGCAAAAAGCCATTTTTATTTTCTTCCTCTGCTGAGGAAGTCAAGGCTATCAACCCACTCTGAAGCATCCCTATCTACAGCACACACTATTACTATGTGGTTACTGGCCCCCAAAATACTGACTGACTCAGCTTGAGGGTTTGATTCACATGTAAAATATCCAAATCCTGCATTTGGATCAATTGTGAGTGATTTCTCAGGTAAATCATATCATTGTTTTTTGAAGGAGTCCAGGAGGTCAGGAGCAAAGCTCTTTGAAAATGCAGAGAACATGTTATTCTTCTCATTGACAATATGTTTCTGGTGAAAAATTAGATGCCATAAAAGTCCTGCTGACCCAGCTAATGTCTCTGTGGTTGTGTTTTTGTTTGTTTGTTTTCTCAGGACGAATGCCTGGTTCTGGGGAAAAAAACATCAATAAGCTCACGATCGCATCTTTATTCAATGTGAGTATGTGATTAGATCACTGCACTTTGAAAATATTCTGTTTATTAGGCCTGAGTGTTTCCTGATAAACACAGGTACTGGGTATGGGGAGAAACTCTGTTTAGAGTATCTGGCTATTCTCATATAGTGATTTATATGTAATGGTATTCGTTCTCTGGACAAAAAGAAAATTCAGAAATAAAAGGACATTTCTATGGTGTCTAGATGAAGAGACAAACTGACATCTTTCTTTGTTTTGTTGCCACTTGACAAATAATCGGTTTATCCAGAGTCCAGGTATTGTACTATATACTGTGATACCGCATTTTGGCCAGTGACTTGGGTTGTATGATTTTTCCTACTTTACTGATGAGAAAGATGAGATAAAGATGTTAGCAGAAGTTGCTAAGGTCACATAACTGACAAGCAGATCTTCTGACTCTGACCTAGGGTTCTTTCTGCTACTGCCTGAGATTTTCACATCACATTTCACAGAGATGCCTCCAGCTATCATGCAAGGCTGTGGGCTGTGTGGTGATGGTAATGAAGAGAGAGAGAGCGTTTGAAGGCTGTGGGTTGTGTGGTGATGGTAATGAAGAGAGAGAATGTTTGAACAGAGTTTCGAGCTGATGAGTTTACCACTACATTTAGATCAGAGCCTTTATTCATTCTAGGTACAAGGATTCCACAGAGATTTCACTTAAAAAGAGATTTCAGATCCTCAAATGTTTGGGCTATGAAAACTTTCTTGACATTTCTGTTCTATCCTTCCTTGTTTTTTCTCTCCTCTTGACAAACTTTTCTAATTTCTCCCCCTTTACGAAAAAAAAAAAAAGAGGAAAAGCAAAGGAGGCCCTGTTGTATGTGAATGGCCACAGGCATGTGGGTATGGGTTCAGTTCAATAAACATTCTTTGATTACTTGTTCCTTCAATTCTTCTATTCAGTAAATATTGGCGGAATATGAGCTTTGTGCTGGGGACACAAATGCCAGTAACACATGGTGCCTGTCCTCATCATTTTATGTGTGAGTTTGGGATGGGAGTGAAGAGAGAAACTTTGAGACAAAGTGGCTGTAAGTATTTTAATATGAAAACTTTTGTTGGTTACACTAACCTCATGATGACATGGACTAGGTAAATTTTGGCTTTTGTTGACTTTCCATTTCTGTGTCAGCAGCTCCATCTCTTACATAGGTGAGGCTGAAGGACCTTCTCTTCCTTTAGGAAAGAGCTCAAGAGAAAACCAGAAAAGCCAGGAAGACTATAGTACCTTTTAATTCTCACCTGAATGTTGCCAAGAGAACAGAGTTGAAGCTACAAGTTGAATGCAAGATTCCAGTCTTAAGTGTTCACTAGCTCAAAAAGTCTTCTTTTGGAAGCTGGATTGGATTCACACTTTTTTTTTTTTAGGCAGAAAAATTTGTATAGGAGCATTTAGAAACTATTAACAGCAAATCTAGATTCAGTTCAAATGATAAATGGCCCATTATATTCTGACAGTCTCAAGAGGTGGAACATAACCACTAGAAAAAGCACACAGAATTAATGATACATCGGTATACTCAGTTCATATTTTTTCCTCAAGATGTTATTGTTTTAGCATTTTCCTGCATTTTAGAGACAAATTTGATAACCAGTAACAATTTCCCATTTTATGTTCTAAAGTTGATTAACATATCTAGCAATGTCACTCTTATAGTCATTAATTCTCATTCCTCAGGATATTGGGGCAGCTTTAGCTAGGCTTCTCTCAACATAGAAGAGACCATTTTTGAAATTATTTATTTTAACAGTTTTCCACTTACTGGTGGGAATTATGTTAGCAATGAGCAGGGAAGTTTTCATAAGCATATTGGACCTTACTTAAAAATCAAGTCTTTGACTCAAGGGTTTGGCCTGGCTGTAGAATCTAGGTTTCCTACTGCCTGCCATTAACCTTCAGCCACTTTTATGTTCATTCTATATTGTGTGTATCAGTTTTTTAGGGCTGCCATAACAACATACCATAGACTGGGTAGTTTAAGCAACAGAAATTTATTTTCTCGCAATTCTGGAGGCTAATCAGAATTTAAGATCAAGGTGTTGGCAAATTTAATTTCTTCTGAGAGCTATGAAGAAGGCTTCTCTCCTTGGCTTATAGATGGCCATCTTTCTCCCTACGCCTTCACATGGCCTTCCCTCCATGTGTATCTGTGTCTTAATCTCTTCATGTAAGGACACCAGTCACACTGGATTAGGACTATGCTTATGACCTCATTTTACCATACTTACCTTTTTAAAGACCTTTCTCCAAATATAGTCACATTTTGGGATACTTGGGGTTAGGACTTCAACCTATTAATTTGGAGGAGATAAAATTCAACCCATAATCATGTAGGCGACTCATAATAGGCTAAGGTGTCTGAGTTAAAACATTTCACATAGATATGAATTGTTTTTTAATGTTGGCTCCATTAATAGCATGGGAAAAGCATAAACTGAGATTTTACTTAGGTTTAAGGCTATTATTTTAAGGTTCTAAACACAGGTAACAGATTTACACACATGCAAATCTCTCAAGAAAGCTATAAGATATTATAAATGGAAAAGAGAAGGTAAATTCTTTGTTATAAAACTTTGGTGATGGACACCACACAAATAAATAACTAGATACTTAAAAGTATTTTATTATATGGTAATAATTAAGAGGTAATGGACACCGTGTCCATTTTAAGCCTTAACAATGGGGTTTCGATGAAAAGATTATTGTGAAACCTTATTTAAAGTTGCCTCATGCTGACTGATTTTCAGTAATGAAATATTATTTGAGCAAAATCAATGATTAATATTATAGGATTTTTTAAAGCCCCAAAGCTGCTTTAAATTAAGTGGTTTCAAATTTTAAACCAGATAATCACATATATCACTATGATGCCAGGCCCCTAGGTAGAGTATCAAGCCACCTCTTATAATGCCAGCCTGTTCTCTAGGCTAGTTCAATTATTACCTGAAATTCAAGCCATGTAAAGCATCTTCTGTAAACTGTAAATTTATTTATTTTACAAATAGTTTTATAGCACTTGTCAGGTACTATTCTAATCACTTGAATCTATTTGTTAATTTAATCTCTATAATAACTCTGTGTGGAAGGCATGACAATAATTATCAACCCCATTTGATAAATGGGGAATCAAAGGCACAGGTAGAGTAAGTTACTTGTCCATACTTACACAGCTAGTAAATGGTATTGCTGAGATTTGGGCTCTAGGATCTGGGCTTTTGATGACTATACTGTGTTACTAGGAGAGTAGGAGAAATGAGAGGGATTTAGAGTGAGTACAGTGCTGAGGAAGCTTCACCGAGTAGGCAGAGCAGAAGGGTCTCTGAGGATTGACCAAGATATTAGGACTGTGCTCTTTGGTCCTGGGTCAGAAGCTGTTCTCTCTTCTCCCACCTCATGATCCCCTCCAGCTGCTGGCTCATTTCTTTGTTCTCTTTCATAGTAAATCCACTCGAAAGTCTTGTCCGTATTCAGTTTCCATGTCTACTATATTCCCATTGGAATCAACATACCTGAGAGATAAAAAGGCTCTCCTCTCCATCGCAGTCTTCAGTGCTGACTCCTCAGTTATGAGGTTCCTCTTGACTTAACAGAAGAATTAGGCTTTACACTGATCGGTTCTAGGTTTGTGATTTGGAAGCCTGCAACAAGCACAGACTGTTAAATACAATCTTGGACAATTTCATCTAAGAGTCCATTTAAGTTAATGTTAGTTTTTCTTTTCTTTATAGCAAACAACAATTGATCCTGTTCAATTTAATGGCAATACATTAAATTAGTGAGTCATCATTCTTCTGATGTGAACTAACTGTAATGTGCCACTGGACCTTTCTAGCAGCCTGCATTCAAAATTGCAGAACCAATCTCCAATGGCTAAAATATCTGCAGGGTCTGTGCCTGTGAATTAAGACGATGGGATGGATCAAGCAACATCTGAAGGGGGCTTGAGATTTAGAGCGAACACAACACTCTTATCCGTGTTGCTTTTCTTCAGGTGAAATGCCAAACTTTTCTAAAATTTTAGTGACATAATTAAAAGTAAACTAGGGATAGCAAAGTTTGCTTGAAAGAACTAGACAAACCCATAGAATAAAATGCTGGTAACTGGTATGGAGTACAGAATCACCTTGAGAGTCTAATTAATGAAAAGGAAAGAGGTTTTTAGATTTGAATCCAGGTTCCAGCATTCAGTTCTAGTAACTGTTAAGCTGATAACTGACCATCTAACCTGTGGACAAATAATTTCTGCCTCTATAGCCTTATTCTGGAAAATTGGGAAGGACTAGTATCAGAACAGATGATTGCCAAGATCCCCTTCAATGCTGACATTCTGGAAAACTACCTCTTTAGGTTTCTATCTTAAATAATGGGCTAAATGCTGAGGCTATTTGCTGAGATGGGGAAGTTTGCCATGGGAAATAGTGTGCATTTATTGGGACATGTTAGGTTTGAAATGCCTGCAAGGAGATGCCACATAGGCAATTACAGTACTAATCTAGAGTTCAGAAGTGAGTTTTGGGTTTGAGATCGATATTTGCAAGTCAGCAGTAGAAAAATGATATTTAAGCCTATAGAAATTGATGTGCTTACCTAGGGAGAAAGTTTAGAGAACAAAAGGTGAAATTTCCAAAAGATGAGTCCCAGGCATGTTTTAAATAGTGGAAAGTTGAGGAAGTGTATGATACCCTGAGTTGGTTATTACTTTAGGTTGTCAGCCTTTTGAGTGCTTGCTATTCTTGCTAAAAAACTCATCAGCTTCTTTTCTCTATTGTTAAATCCCATCTTAATATAAATCTGGTTCTTAATAATATTTTTAATTCCTCTCATTCAAATGAAATTTAGGTGTTTATTAAAAAGAAAAGCCCAAGTGTTCCTACAAAGATTCCTTCCTCCCTCCTCTATCATTACAGAACTCCATTTATTTGTTCAGTACTTATCTCTGTGACTCAGGTAAAGTGAGACAACCTCTAGCTCTAGCCATTGCTCCTTTGCCTGTGATTGGTTCACAGCTTGACATATGATCCAATCAAGGCTAATGGAATGAGAGGAGAGATTTTCTGGGGTTTCTTTGACTCATCTTCCTGACTTTTTTGGGAAAGTTTCATACGTTTTTAAAATAAAGGTTGGATTCACTGCATATGTGAGAAGAAGAACCTGTCTTTTCAAGGACCTTACATTAGAAGTTCTCACTTTCATATTTAGCTGTCACTGGCAGACTTCTTTGATGGCTGAGAGGTTCAGTTTCCAGAATCAGATCCTCAGTCCCCTTTGGCCACACTGTGAATGCTAACTTTGCCCGTCAGATCACAAGCCCTGATCTAGAGGTGTGCTGAGAAGGAGGGAGTGAGAGTGAGAATGAGGAACAAGAATCCAGGGCTCAGTACTTATGAGGGTCAGCAACCTGTGAAATGATTCCTATGAAGTTCGCTTAGAGTGAAAGAAATAAGAGCAGGTTCATAGTTTTAATCTTCTTTATCAAAAATGGTTGCGAAATAAGGAAAAAGAAGTCAACATTTATTAAGTAGTTATTATTTTTAAAGGGACTCTGCTAGGAGCTAGGAGCTTCCATGCGTGTGGGGTAGTAAAAGGAAAGTGAAGGAAGGAATAGGATAGGGATTTAAAAACCCTCATTAAGGTATGGGTCTGTTGCCTGCATGTTGAGAGGCATATATATTTTATTTAATTCTCAAATAAGTTCTTTGCTGCATCATTACTATTTTTTTTTTTTTAGAATGAACAGAGTCACAGAGAAGTTGAGTAACTGATTTAAATTCACACAGCTGATTGAATAAAATCAGATCCCTCACTTCAAAGCTACTTTTCACTATATTATTCACACTTTCCTCCACCATTCTCATTCTCATCCCTCCTCATTCCTACTTATAGAGCTTCTCCGGGATAATGTGTCATAAATCAGCTTGTCTAAAAATGGGGACAAGGACAAGTTCTAGGTTGCACTTTGCAGTTCACAGCAATTGGCACCAAATCTGGAGAAAGAGTGGTTCATAAACAGGTCCTTTTTCCAGATTCCTTTGCCCAGCTTAATTGGTGGTCTTACCAGTCAATTTGTTTCTTGGCAGATGTCTGTGATGTTTATTTGCTTCTAGCACTATCTTTAGTTTTTCTGTTTTCATTGTTTTCTCTTACAGATATGGTTTTTCAATAAAATTATTCTTAAACTCAAACAGATTTTATCATGGCATGTGGCCATTCTCCTACAGTTTATTTTCTGTTGGTGTTGAAAATACCAATTTTGGGAAGGAGAGACTCAGAGAAGCCCATGGTAATAGGATACAGGTATGGCTGCACTTCAAATTGAAAAGTCTTTGGTTCCCTTTGAAGTAAGAGAATGAAGACCATGGTTTAAATACAAATGTTTAGGATGGGGACATAATTGAATTATTGAATCCTTGCTAGAGAACTGGTCTCTGAGTCAAAGAATACAAGATCAGAAGTTAGAGATCAAGAAGTAATAATCAGAGGTTGCTAAGCGGAAAGAAAGAGAGATATGAGTCTAAATAAATGAGAGTAAAAGGGGTCAAATATGTGGTGACAGAAAGAAATCTAACTATGGGCAGTGAATGCACAATGCAATATATGTATATGTGTATATATATATGCCTTACTGTTGAATTGTACACCTGAAACTTACTGGATTTAGTTAACCAATGTCACCATAATAAAAATAAATTAATTAAAAATAAATAAATGAGAGCAAAAGGATTCAGTGAAAGACTCCTCCTTGAAGGTAGGCTATTAGTAGATATCTACAAGGATAATGCTTTGTCCTCATGAATTATGCAGAGTGGTGACATAGGGTGAAGGTCTTTCTAGTATCAGTTCCCAGAGAAGAGGTAGTTTCTTAGACAGGAAACCTCATCTTAGATTAGCCTTAGGCAGACAGTAGTGTGATGGCTAATTTTGTGTACTAACTTGTCTGAGCCATGGGTACCCAGATATTTGGTCAAACATTACTCTAGGTGTGTTTATGAAGATGTTTCTGGATGATATTAGAATTTAAATCAGTAATTTGAATAAAGCAGGTTTCTCGCCCTAATATGGGTGGACCCCATCCAATCAGTTGAAGGCCCAAATAGAACAAAAAGGCTGACCCTTTTGCAAGTAAGTGGGAACTCCTGCCTGACTGCCTTCAGCTGGAACACAAATGGAAACTGAAAGATTGGCTTTCTGGGTCTCAAGGCTGCCAGCTTTCAGACCAGAACTTACATCATCAACTCTCCTCTAGCTTGCTGACTGCAGATCTTGGGACTTGTCAGGCTCCATAACTACATGAGCCAATTCCTTAATAAATCTCTTTATCGGACGTAGAGAATGAGTGAGTTCCAAGTGAGAACTTCTGATTATCAAGTACCCACAAAGCGTCTGTCATGGGGAGATGAGCCTGGAGCTTGCAAGGGGAGACACCTTTAGAGTAGGCTCTATATATCACATTACCTAGCCCATATAAAACACTGGGCCTATTTCTTTATGTTACCCCTGTCCCCACCTCCACCTGCCCCCTGCTCCACCCTGGCTGTGTGTTTTTAGTGTTAGCAGGAAGTAGCACACAGAGTTCCCCATATTGATGAGAAGGATCTTAGGAGTACAATTGGGACAGAATTGTCCAGCCACCTCTCCTCTTTCACACGCAGTCTTAGAGGCCTAGGTTTTATATAAGGAAGGAACTCTTTTATTTTTAAGAAGTATATCTAAAGAAATGAAGTAATTTTGGAAATGTGGATAAAAGGTCTCAGAAGTTGACCTTAGTCTACTTTTTAAGAACTGTTCTTGTGTGTGTGTGTGTGTGTGTGTGTGTGTGTGTGTGTGTGTGTGTGTGTGTGTCTAGGGAGAGGAGGGAGGATGGGGGGGAGAGAGAACAAGAGAGAGGTGGGGAGGGAACTGTGTGTGAGAACCATATGGACATACTATTTATTTCTGTGGTTAACTACACATTACATAAAATATATCATTTTAGCCATTTTACAATGTACAATTCAGTGGCATTAAGCATATCCACAATGTTGTGCACCATCACCACTATCCAGTTCTAGACTTTTTCATTACTCCACATGGAAACTCTATTTATTAACCAACAAGAAGAAGAAGGATGAATTGACAACTATTGCTCTATTTTGTCAGAAATCTAAACTCTCCTTCAACTTTAACTCTGGACTCTGGATTGGGCCAAATGCCCCTAAAGAAATGATTTGTTTTGTGAATCTGCAAGTTTCCAGTCCTTTAGGGAGCTGATTAAAGAGATGAAGGTGCTCTGCCCTCTCTTCTGCCCTCTGCATAGCCTCTGTAGCCTCACCTCCTCTGCCTGTGCAGAAAAGTACTCTCCTGTTCCAGATCACCACACGTGATGCCTAAAGCTCTTTCAGGGCTCTACAGCGAGAATTTCATTGAAAATCTTAGATGATGTTTAGATGTATTGAATTTCAGAAGACTCATCTCTGAATTTAGAATTCCAAATGAAGGTGTCTTAAAAAAATCAAATTCCTTCCCCACAACCCTAAATCAGTCCTGGAGCTGCTAAATCTATGGTGTCTTGTTTAGGACCAGAGCCTGCCTGGCATCACACCCATTTCCCTTGACTGGCTGATTGAGGATCTCTTTGGTGGGCAGCAGGCACATACTGAGCACAGTGGCTGCCTTTTCCACACAAACTCCTTGCTTCACACCAGTGTTCATTGTGCTAAAGGATGTAGCACTGCTTTGAGGCTTCCCAGAGAGGTGATAACATTGCTGTTCTCAAAAAGTTGCTGGAATTCATCTTTGAAAAAAATTTTCCATTGCTGTGATTGCAAAGCTCCAAAAGAGAAATTCTTTAGGATTTACTTAAAACAAACAAAAAGGAAACAGTACAAAAGAAATGGCTCACACTAACATATGAAATAGAAAAAGAAAACATACGATGAATGGTATGGACTCTGCATCCATTTCCAATGTATGCGTTGGGTTTCCCCCCGCCACAGTCCAAGCAATTCTTGGACACCAGCTGGGTGTTCCACCATTCAGCTCAGTTCTGGCACTAGCTACCCAGAGACAGCATCAGATTCCAAAGGTTGAGGGCTCAGTCCCACAAGACTACCCTCTATTTCAGATGCCAATCTCAGACCCAGATTGTTATCTATGCTTCTGACCAAATGGCTATAAATCAGAGGTTCCCAGAACCCCTTTGGTTTCAATTACTTTGCTAGAGTGGCTCACAGAACTCAGGAAACCATTAATTCAAGGAGTTTAGTGGTTTATTATAAGAGTATAACTCAAGAACAGTCAGATGGAAGATATACATAGGGCAAGCTATGGCCAAAGGGCACAGAGCTTCCATGCCCTGTCTGCACATGCCACTCTCTCCAAACCTGCACACATTCACTAGTCCTCTGAACCCTTCTTTTGGGTTTTTATGGAGGCTTCATTACTTAGGCATCATTGATTAAATCATTGGCCATTGGGCTTGAAAGTTCCAACCCTCTACTCACATAGTGACTCTAGTTACCCAATAACTCTGGGGACTAGCTCCCATCCTCAGATGCTTTCTCAAAGTCACCTCATTAATATAATAAAAGATACTTTTATTGCTCTCCTTATCTAGGAAATTGAAAGATTTTAGGAACTCTGTGCCATGAATAGGGTTGAAGGTCAAATATATATTTCTTATTATAAACCACAATATCACAATGAGTACTTTTCACATATTTACGTACTTTTTAAGTAAAGTTATATTCCTTTCTATAAATTTAATAATACTTTAACTTCCACCATTTTTAGAAACCAAAGTAAATGTGTAGAAACTAAAACAAACCTTTAAAGTATATTAACTTACTTCTTAAACACTTGGTTGGATTCCTTTCTCCCTGCCTGACAAAACAGACTTAACCAATATTCGCTATTCTCATTGACTCAGTCATACTTGACCAAAAGTCCACCAGTACATAAAGTATCTCACTGCTATTCAGCTTTTAGAGTTCTGAGAGCTTGTGTCTGCCTCCTTCCACTTTTCTTTGTCTCCTTTCTTATTATGTGCTCACCACTTTCATTCTTCAGGATATCTGTCTCCCCATTTCCAACTTCTTTTTGCTATTGCATGTGTATAAAGTCAAGCTGATGACTTGTCAGTAGGTAGCCTGCAAGTGAGGACCAAAAGCTTTTGCCTTTGGAATAAAATGTATAAACTTTAGTGTATTTAGACTTTTTTTCCTTTTGGTTTTCAGATCCATAACTGTGTGCTATGTGGCTAAACCAAAGAGACACAGTATAGTTAAAACTGTGGGTTTTAGAGCTTGATGGTCAAGGCTCAAATGCCAACCCTGTCACTGAGCTGTGTGACATTTTTGGAAAGTTATTCAATCTCTTGTGCTTCAGTTTCCTTATCTGTAAAAAGGGGATATAATAGTACCACCTTATAATGTTATGGTATGATTTCAATACAATAACATCTGTAAAACATTAAGAAGAGGGCCTGACAAATAGTAAGTTTTTATCTGAAGTTAGCTTTTTAAATGAAATCTGTTAATATAATTTATACACAGACATAAGAAAAACAGCTGGAAAAGTTTATAGTTCTCCTGTTCCTTTAATTTGATTCACACATATATTTTGAATACCTATTTTGTGCAATACATTGTGTTAAGTGCTATGGACCATACATACCAAGAACTGTCTGAAGAGTTTCCTAAATAATGGTGTGGTTACCAATCTTAAGTGTAAAAGATGTGAGAATAAGTATGAGCATACTTATAAACAGAAAGAACCCTTGCAGAGACAGTGAGGCTTACACTCAGCATGGTGGGGCCCAAACAGGGTTTTAATTATTCATGTTAGGTAAATTTTGTGTCCCTGAGCAAGATAATATAGACAAACCTTTAGTAATTATATGACAGCTGCTCTGAGTGGCTCTTTTGGGAGAAATAAGTCAATGCAAGCTAAGTTCTTGCTGTAAGCAGACCGACCTTGGGAGGGTTTGACAGTGGGTGTCCTGCTGTGAGGGCTAGAGGCAGAGGGGGATGGGCGGAAAGAGGGAGAGAGTAATGGCATGGAGGAGTCAAGAGATTGTAGGGAGTGGGCGGCTGAGGGCCATAACTCACTTGCTCAAATGATGCTATAATACCCATATTGATCCTTCTGGCTTTTTTTTTCTTTTTGAATAAGCCACTTGAGAAGGGGCCTCGTGACTCTCAAGTTAAAGAGGTATTACTAAAATCATAGCCACTGCTAACTACAACCATTCCAAGAGAAGACATTAGACCCATTAGGCAGCCTACCTCGGAATTAGGGATGTGAAACGGGTTGGGAGAAAAGATTGTGTCACTTCTAGCTTTGTTTCTTTTGTGTACTATGCCCAGGAAATAAGCCTCTTGTCAGTTTTAGTGCATAGGATTAAAAATGCTCAATTTAATCCTTCCACATAGATGGGTAGGAGAGGGCTAAACCATTATCTCCATGCTTATTTCTTTAGCTAGCAAAGAGAAGTTATCTGCAAACAAAAGTATGCACATCTTCACTTGATTGTATTTAGTCATTTATTGTTTATTCTTTGCGTCTTGTGTTGGCATGTTATTCAATGTATTAGTCTGCTAGGGCCTCCATAACAAAGTACCACAGATAAGGTGGCTTAAGTAACAGAAATTTTATTTTTTTTCTCACAGTTCTAGAGGCTGGGAGTCCAAGATCCAGATGCTGCAGGGTTTGTTTCTCCTGAGGCCTCTCTCCTTGGCTTGCAAACGGTTGCCTTTTTGCCCTGTCTTCGCATGGACTTTTCTCTGTGTGTGTGTATCCCGGGTATCAGTTCCTTTTCTTATAAGGACCAGTCCTATTGAATTAGGGTTCCACCCTAACATTTAACCTTAATTACTTCCCTAAAGACCCTATCTCCAAACAGGCACGTGGCGGGTTAGGGCTTCAACATATGAATTTTATAACAGGAGGGCATAATTTATTCTGTACACTCAGTAAGATTATAAACTTGCATGGAAGAAGAAGTCTTTCCTTTGCAATTGCACCAGGAAAGCTGGAACAATCTATAATAAAGAGTAGTATCACTAAAAACAAATAATCTATTGGGGTAAATGTTGAGGGGGTTAGACGATAGTATGGTTTTCTCAAGAGAAAGCATTCTTGTCCAATATATTGAAATTCTTTGAGAGAATGAATATCTAGATAAAGAAAGTGCATAAATACCAGGTGCAAGGTGCCTCAGAGACCATCTAGTTCAAATCCTCTTGTTTTACCAATGAGCACACTGAGTGCCAGGAGGTCATAGGATCTGCACGAAGCCACACAGCTGGCTAGTAGCAGAGCTGAGGGGAGATTGCAACATTTACCTTCCATAACATGCTGCCCCCAATATGTCTATGGGTAAGGATAAGGATGAGTGGATACAATCTATTCAAAAATTTCAAAAGTTTGACAATTAAAGGTTATAAAACTTGGAGCTTCAAGGAATTGGTTTTATTTTGATATGAAACTGATAAATACAAAAAATAAAAGATAGGGAGAGATGGGCATTCATCTTACCATATATTCAGATTATTTGATAAACATCTATTAAAAACCAGCAGGCAATGCTAATGCCTGGCTTTTTAATGAATGGTCTAGGAAGGGCCACTATTCACTAAGTCAGCATTTTCAAAGAGAGGTGTTGGTAAAGGTTAGGAGGAAAAGGGTTGCAGGCATAAATATATTTGGAAACATTGAATTAAAGTAAAAATGATTTCTTCAGTGTGGAATTTCTCTGGGCCATTGATATAATAATTGAGGGGTTAGTATATTCCTAAACTTTTTTGACCAGAGAAGCTCCCTTTTACAGAATATCTCATAGGGAAACACTATGAAGTATATCTGTGCAGTGAAATACCCAGTCAGTGAGGATAAAAGAGCAAAAAGGATCTGGGTGTCCAGGAACACTTATTATTTGCAAAATATATTTTAGCATGCTACTATATCAAGATATAGTCTTGATAGCTTCTTTTTCTCATAAGTAATCTCACCTACAGTTTTTGTACATATTGCTTCCTGATGAGGGATGCCTGTTTTCTAATTTTTTTTGTGTTGAGGTTCCTGGTATAGTGCTCTATACATAATAGGTGCTTAGTAGATACTTGTTAGTCATCACTGTGATTGTAGTAGATGAATTTCAATGGTAATGACTAAGAAGTAATGCAATTAGGGAAGAAAAACAAAAGTATGTGTTGTGAGCTCAAAAATTACAAACAGGAAACGTCACATTTCTAATTATTCTTAATCTTAACCTAATTTCGACTCAGTTCACATGATAGTTATTAACGTAGCTTCCTTCCCCTTCGAATGTTGCACAAGAATCTGAAGACTTACAAGGGTATGAAAATTGAAGGAGAACCTTAAATCTCCAATTCATCGTGATGACCCCTGACACCCTCATCTGCAAGCCTGGATTATGCAGATAGGCCCAGTGTAATCCCAAGGGTCCTTATGAGAAGGAGGCAGGAGGGTCAGAGTTAGATATAAAAAAGCCAGAGAAAGAGGATCGAAGAAGTTATGTTGCTGGCTTTGAAGACTGAGGAAGAGCCCAGGAATCAAGGAATGAAGTGGCCTTTAGAAGGTGAAAAGGGCAAGGGAATAGATTTTTTTTCTAGAGCCTCCAAAAGAAATGCAGCTCTTTTCTATCGATACTTTGAAACCAAGTGAAACCCATTTTGAACTTCTGACCTCTAGGACTATAAAATAATAAATTTGTATTTTAAGCCAATAAGTGCATGGTAATTTATTAGAGCAGCAATAGAAAAACTAATACAGATTTGCAGTATCTTGCAGCTTTGTGTTCTTTCACTTTCTAAATGAGGGTGGAAGGCTGTGGATGTGAGCTGGGTTTACACCATCGTGCCATTCTTCTCCACCACATTGGTGGGATATTGCTTGGAGCAGGGGCTATGTTCTGTGGCTCTACAACGATGCTTTTCCATCTTTTCCTCTTCCCTCTGTTCCCATTCCAAGAGAAAATCTCTTCATTGAGTTCAAAGTTATGAAGAGAAAAAATTCTTGAATTTCAAAATTCTTTTCTTGAATGGAAGGGAAAACTTCTGTGCAAACATATCATACATGCATAGCTCAATAAATCATCTTACCATATATATACAGAATGATAAATTCTAAGAGGTGAGTTTTGATCAAGAAAAGAATCTTAGATATCCTCAACTGTTGGATCAATCTGTTTTCGTTGGCTCACTTGCCTTTCTCTTGCTCTTAGTTAACCTAAAACTCCTCAACCACCTTTTACATATTTATGTGTGTGTGTAATATAATATATATATATATACATTTTATATTTATAATGTATATATAATTACTGTATATCACTGTATATAAAAGTTTATATGTATAATTGCTATATATAATCTTCATTCATAAAAGGAAAAAATAAAAATTTTCTAATTTAGACTTTTCTAGAAAGACTAGTTAGAGTTTTTTGGTTGCTTTGGGAGAAGAGGGACGGAGGCAATGTTTAACGAAGATGTCCGAGGCTTATTCTAATAGTTTTTTTGCACACAGGTAGGTTTATGTACTCTAAATGAAGAAACAACAGAAAATATATGCTTAGTTTAAACCCTAATGAGATTCTTAACTCTTTTCAAAACCATTAATTGCATCCCCTGTTTTTCCTCTGGCAATAGTTAATACATATATTTTTATCCTTTGGACTATAACTGATAAAATGAACAGTTGAAAAAAAGAGACTTGAGTGAAACATTAAACTAGAATGAACCATATTAATTTGCTGAATCTTGAACTGAACCCAAATATTACTTTCGTTTTAAATCATAAATGCATCAGTTTTATTCCAAAAAAGTGAACTAATTTGCACCATAATTGAGCCTATATATTTTCCCCCAATTGTTGAATTGGAAGAAAGCTAAAATACCAGGATGTCCTCTGAACAAAATTTGAATCAAACTATTTCATTTGGTTTTAATCCTTGATGAAAAGGGAATTGTGACTTTCTAGAAGCTTTGGCAACCATAATTAGCCATACCAAAAGTGCTGTTCAGAGTTCCAAGTAATATTATTAAAAGAATTCACTCTTATATGGGCACACAAAGATGTAGACAAGTGAACCGAAGCCCTGCCTATGACTGGAGAACTCGGTAGAAGCGTTCATAATACTAACTGGCCCTTCACCACTTTTTTTTTTTTTTAAGAAAAATCTATTCATCTTGACTTTCTGCTGGTGTGGTCATTGCATTGGGGTCCATTTTCATAGATCTTGAAGATAATTTTGAGTTGTTGCTATCTATTAGTTATTTCTCTGAAATTAAATTAAGCAGCTTGACTCAAGGAGGCACAGTTTGGGAGGGCTGTCTTTATAGGGTGCCAGCACTACCAGAGCCAATGCTTCTGTGGAGAGTTTGGTCTAAATCCAGACAGATATCAGGGTTTTGCATTCTTCCAGGTTGGAAGCCTGGAAATTTGGAAATTTGGAAATTATATGGATATTTGAATTAGAGGTTGAAATGGAGGTGCAGATGAGGGTTGCCTTACTGGATAATGACTAGGAAACTTGTCAATATTAGTTTTCTTCTGAATACTCCTTTTTTTCCTGAGTTAGGCTCTAGATAGAAACCATCTTTCTACTTTGTAAATTATGCTTTATTATAAAATCTACAATAGAGGGTAAAGACCTTAAAAACCATGTAACCTATTTCTCTGATAATGAAAACCAATTTTCTAGAATGCTGTCTTTGATATTTTGTATCATCTATTGAATATGAGAAATCCATTCCACACTGGCATATAGAATAATTTTCAAGAGGAATTATTTTCTGAACTCATAGACTTCTCAATTAAACAAATTGCTACTATTATCTTAAGTTTCTTGATTCTACCCATTATTGTGTTTGACCCTTTTTGCTAGATTATCTTCTCCCTCTCTTTTGGATATTTATAGTCGAATAAATGTTTCCTTGTTTCTGTTATTCATTTTGCCAAGGCCTCATTCTTAAATAAGATATCTCAGTATCAGTTAATTGCTCTTTATTTAGCCTTGATAGTTTTAGACATGTTTATAAAAGTTGACTACATTTTGCCATTTGAAACTACCTTTCTAAAAGTATGTTTTGTATTTCTAATCTATGATGATCATGTTGCCCTTGTAATTGCATAAGTAAAGAAAGCGTTGAGAAATTTTTTTTTAGCAAGCAATAATTAGAGAAACAGTAACAATTAATCTAGAAAATTACCTATGTTTATATGTGCTCTTGGAGGTGCACATAAACTATAATAGATTTTAACAGTGGTTAAAGACGTAAGTAGAAGATTTATTACTGATCATTTGAAGATAACGTTCTCATTGATTTTTTTTTCAATTTGCAAATGATCTTTTTATTAATTTTAAAATTGGTTTTAAAAACATTATGTAAGTTTCAGGTGTACAACATTATAATTCAACATCTGTATGCACTAGAAAGTGATCATCACCAAAAGTTTAGTTACTATATTTCCCTATATAATTGAGACCTTTCGGGCATTTTATCTACTCCCTAACCTCCTTCTCCTCTGGTAATCACCATTCTGTTCTCTATATCTATGAGTTTTTCACATGAGTATAATAATATGGTATTTATCTTTCTCTGACTTATTTCACGTAGCATAATACCCCCCTCCCATTTTTTTTTACCCATGTTGTTACAAATGGCAGGATTTCATTCTTTTTTTTATGGTTCAGTAGTATTCCACTGTACATGTATACCACATCTTTATCCATTCATTATTGATAGACACTTAGGTTATTTCCATATCTTGGCTATTGTGCATAATGCTGCAATGAACAAATGGGTGCAAATATCTTTTTAAATTAGTGTTTTCATATTTTCTGGATAAGTCCACAGAAGTGGAATAGCTGGACAATATGATAGTTCTGTTCTTAATTTGAGGAATTAGGAACAGTTTTCTATAGTGGCTGCACAAATTTACATCTCCACAAACAATGTACAGGGTTCCTTTTTCTTCACATTCTCTCCAACACTTGTTGTTTCTTTTCTTTTTCCTTTTTTTGATAATAACCACTCTAACAGGTGTGAGGTGATATCTCATTGTGCTTTGGGTTTGCATTTCCCTAATAATAAATAATTTGAATATCTTTTCATGTGCCTGTCGGCCATCTGTATGTCTTCTTTGGAAAAATATCTATTCAGATTCTTTGTCCATTTTGTATTCAGGTTGTTTGTGTTTTTGGTATGAGTTCTTTATATATTTTGAATATTAATCCCTTATTGGATATATAATCTATAAATATCTTCTCCATTTAGTAGATTGTCTTTTCGTTTTGATAATGGTTTCTTTTTCTGTGCAGAAGCATTTTAGTTTAATATAGTCCTGTTTATTTATTTTTGCTTTTATTTCCCTTGCCTTTGGAGTTCGATCTACAAAAATATCTCTAAGACTGATATCAAGAGCTTACTGCCTATGTTTTCTTCTAGGAGTTTTATAGTTTCAGGTCTTACATTCATATCTTTAATCCATTTTGAGTTAATTTTTGTGTATGGTATAAGATAGTGATCTAATTTCATTTTCCCCCCATGGGGCTATCCAGTTTTCCCAACACCATTTATTGAAGAGATTATCCTTTATCCAGTATGTTTTTGGCTCCTTTGTTGTATATTAATTGTCCATACATGTATGAGTTTATTTCTGGGCTTTCAATTCTGTTACTCTGATCTGTGTGTCTGTTTTTAATGCCACTACCATACTGTTTTGATTACTATAGGTTTGTAGTATAATTGGAATTCAGAGAGCATGATACCTCTACCTTTGTTCTTTTTTTTCTCAAGCTTTTAGAATTATTTGTTTTAGGTCTGTGGAAAATGCCATGGAATTTCGATAGGGATTTTCTTTAGTGAATTTACTATAAGTTTTTGCTTTGTGGTTACTGTGAAATTCACATACACTATCCCATGTATATAACAATATGTTTTAAGTTGATAGCAACTTAAGTTTAAACATATTCCAAAACTTTATATTTTTACTCCCTCCACCATGCTTTATATTTTCGATGTCACATGTTGCATCTTTTTATTTTATGCATTTTAACTAATTACTGTTGTTTTAATTAATTTTGCTACTTTTGTCTTTTAACATCCATTGCTTAATAAGTGAGTGATCTACTACCTTTGCTATAAATTACCTTTTCCAGTGAGATTTTTACTTTCATATGTTTTCTTGTTACTAATTAGGGCCATTTTTTTTTTTTTCAGCTTAATCAAGTCCCTTTAACATTTCTTACAGGCTGGCTTAGTGGTGATGAATTCCTTTAACTTTTGCTTATCTGGAAAATTCTTAATCTCTCTTTCAATTCTGAATGATAACCTTGTTAGGTAAAGAATTTCTGGTCGGAATTTTTTTCTTTCAGCTTTTTGCATGTCATGACACTGTTTTAGCCTGCTTGCAAAGTTTCTGCCGAAAAATCTGCTGATAGCCTTATTGAGTTTCCCTTGTATGTTATTCTCTTGATACTTTTAAAATTCTCTCTTTAACTTTTGCCATTTTAATTATAATATGTTGTGCTATAGATCTTATTGGGTTTATCTTATTTGCAATTCTCTAGGCTTCCTGGACCTAAATGTCTATTTTCTTCTCCAGATTAGGGATGTTTTCAGTCATTATTTCTTCAAATAAGTTTTCTGGCTCTTTCTTATTATAGAGTTTCTTCCAGGACCCTTATAATAGAAATATTATTTTGCTTGATGTTGTCCCAAAGGTCTCTTAAGGTATCTTTACTTTTTAAGATTATTATTATATTTTTGCTGCTCTGTCTGGATGAGTTCCATTTTCTTCCCTTCAGCTCACTGATTTTTTTCTGCTCTATCCAATCTTTTGTTGAACCCCTCTAGTATATTTTAGTTATTGTTTTCTAAAAAATAACTAAACCCTTCTAGATTAGTTATTGTTTCCTTCAACTCTGTAACTTCTGTTTGGAAATTAGGTATATTTTCTATCTTTCCGTTGACAATTTCACTGTGTTCATCCATTCTTCTCTTGAGTTTGGTGTGCATATTTATGACTATTACTTTAAACTCTTATCAGGTAGATTGCTTATCTTCATTTTGTTAATTTTTTTTTTTTTCTGAGGTTCTGTCATATTCTTTCATTTGGAACATATTCCTTTGTCTTATCATCTTGTCTGATCTCTGTGTTTGTTTCTATGTATTAGGGAAATCAACTACCTCTCCTAGTCTTGAAGGAGTGGCCTTGTGTAGGAGATGTCATGTGGAGCTCTGAAGCATTATTCCCCCTTCCCACCAGAGCTAGGCACTCAAGGAGTATCCCCTGTGTGGACTGCACATGCCCACCGGGGCTGTGGCACTCTTACCCAGCCTGACTGTGGTGCAGGGCTGCTGCAGTGCAGGATGTGGGTGGGGCTCTCACTGGGGCACTCCCACCAGCTCTAGCAGGTTAGAAGGAGAGTTCCAAAATGATGACCATCAGTACTGGCATTAGCATGGTAGCATGAGATCATGAAACTTGCACCTTCCTGTGTCTCTGTCCCTGGGGAGAGTCCCAACAGTTTCCTGCCTCTCTGGCAGACTCTTCAAGATATAAGTGGGTCGCATTCAGATATGGTCTAGGTTGTTTTCAAATTGGTGTTTGTGCTGGGTCCCATAGCAAGAAAGTCTGAGCACAAGCCTTTGAAAACAGGTTCTCCATTTCTATAGTTCTATGATTCTCCTGGATGTTATCCTTACTGTTTTTTAAAGCCAAGTGTTTGGGGATTCTTCTCTGTTGTACAGGATCTAAAGGTTGGGGTGTCTAATGTGGAATACAAATGCCTTACTTCTTAGGGAAAAGTTTCATGTTTTGAGATCCCTCTGAAGTATGGATCTCTGTACCTGGGTGGGTTTTGTTTTAGGGGCAGGGGCAAGATTGTCTTCTTCCTCTTCTACCCTCTTTTTGATGCTGCCCTTTTATCCTTTGTTGTAGAGGTTCTGGTTATCCAGTTTTCAGAGGAAATTACTCCATATGTAGTTGTAGATTTGTTGTGTCTGTGGGAGGAGGCGAGTTCAAGATCTTTCTGCTGCTGCCATATTGAAATTTGTTAAAATTCACTTTTGTATATATAATCTCATTTTGTCTTAACCACAACCCAAGAAATGAGGCAGAGAAGAAACTGTTATTTGTAGATTTGAAAGGATAATTACCTATTCCAAAGACAAGAACTCAGACTGGAAGAAGAGTAAAACTGGTTCTTGTTTCTTTCAACAATTAGTCTATGTTCCACTCATTACCTCTTGCTGCTTCCTGAAATGTTCTCAAACAATCCTCTATTTCACTTTAGCTTTACAAAAGCAATGGTTTTTCTCTACTTTGATCCAAATGATCCTCTAGGTGCAACCAGTTTGAAAAAGTCTGAGAAAGAACATTCAGACTAAATATATCTCTTCTTTGGAGTAAAAAAACCATTTCCTTTAGGACCACATAAGCAGACCTAATTCCCACCAAAATTCTGACCAAAGAATTTTGTCTTCTAATTGGATATCATCTCCTCATATCTACTAAAACTTATATTTAAAGAAAGTTTTAAAAATCTAGGTTTTGATCATGAACCTACAGCAAGTTTACAAATACTAAGGATTAAAGCAGGGAGGCATATTGCAGACAGCCCTTGTCTGAGTAGGAGAAGGCCAGAGTTCTAGTCTTATGTCTACCAGTGATTCATTATGCCTGCCTGAGCCTCAGTTTATTAATCTGTGTTATGAGATAGTTGGACTAGCTGATCTCTGCAGTTTCTTCTGCTAACTCTAAGATTCCAAGGTCTTAAACTTAAAATCATTGATTTCTTATAATACCAGATCTTCCAGCCTGTCTTTCAGCAAGCTCATTGAGCTTTTATCTAGTAGAATAATGAGATCTGTATTCTTCTAAGTACACAATGGGAGATACAGAGAGAACTTCCCAAAACTCATTTCCTCTAGCTTCTGGTACACAGTAGGCATCTGAGTTCCAACCTCTAGAATGTGGGTAGAATGTGAGCAATTTCAAGTCTGAATGCAGAATACTTCAGCATAGTTTTTTTTTTTTTCCTCTCGCTTTTGGCCAGAAGCTCAGAACTTTCTGGTCCCAGGTGATAGGGAGCACAAGATAGAAGGAGTCTGAGTTCTTGAATCTCTGAATAAAAGGTCACTTGTTCAACACATGATTAGACTACTGTGAGTAAGAAATAAACTGTGAGTTCACTGAGGCTATCTTTTACTGTGGCTAGTACCAGAGTGGGATGCTGACATAATATGAAAAACTAAATATGTCTCACTGGTTTGATGGTCAGATAGTGGGAAGCAAAGAATATATATAGTTATCTGGAAGGTTGAAGAGCTCTTTTGTGCTGTGGCAAAATGTTTGATGAAAATATCTCCTGTGACAACTTGAAAGGCATGTATGTACCTAGGACCCTGCATCTCTCACAGAAATGAGGGTCACTGTGATTATATTGACTCTTATTGATTGTTTTGAGAAAAAATATTACAATAAAGAAACAAAGCAAGATTTGGCTATTTCTCAAGCAGAGCATCGAGAGAATGAAGAAATTTTAGATATTAAGGGCCTTGCAGGTAGAAAAAGCCAACTACTTCTGAACCCTGAATAGTAAAATTTAAGACCGAAAGGGTTTTATTGTAAAAGAACATAAGATTCCTCATTTAAACACATTAACTCAAATTAACAGTTATCCAAACTCTATTGTTTTAGATAGGTTAACATAACCATTAAATTGTGATAGACAAGAGAGATGCAGAGAAAAAGAGAGAGGGAGAGAAAGGGGTATGGGATGAAGAAGCTAAGGAAAATAATATAGATTTGAAAACTATGTCTGAGAAGGAATTTTGGATATGATTACTAGCACTTAGAACTTACTGGAAGTGTCTTTTGGCCTATAAAATTTTTCAGGTAATCTTCTGCCAAAGAAAATATGAACCTGTTCTAAGTTCAGGACTGTTAGAGAACTTAAAACAACCTTGGGCAATAAGTGGACTGCAAAAGGTATGCAGACTACAAATGTCCATTTCAGATATAATGTTGGAAGTTAATGGACAAATAATAACTTTTCAGAAGGTAGTGTCTATGGTCATGGAAACTAACAAAAGAGGACCTTTTGGAGAGCAGAATCAGTGTGTAAGTAAGGAATTTCGCTAACTCCCAGAGTTGAAGGACTTCACTATGGTTGCCCATCAGGATTTATTTTTCCTTTTTTTCATTGACCAGAAACTGCTATGTGCCTTACATTCTTTCATATTTTGATGGCAGATTTTATTATAATAATCCTAGTCCCTATTTATCACTGTACATTGAATGTTTGTGCCAAAATGGAGAGATAACTTGATATTTAGTTCTTAACTCATTTTTTTTTAATGTCCTGGCTGCTAGGCTACAAGGAGCCACCTTTGGATCTTACAGAAAGACTCTACATCAAGGGGAGAGCTTGCCTTTTGAACTAGATGCAATGACTACATGGGCCTTTGAATGTACCTTTTGTGGGAGGTTAGGTGGGTCTGGTATATGTGTTCTATAGATAGGAAAATGTATAAAATTGATGTTTGGCAATAAGAAGGGTACATCATGGCAGAATTTGTGTATGTTAACAATGTGATTTTTTCTATCTCTTGATAAACAGTGAGACCACTTATTCCACTCTTGCTTTGTGTGGTCATGAATGAGATTTGACCAATGCAATGCAGCCAAAGTTATGTCTGCCTCTTCCAGGCGTGGCCCACATAAACCTCTAGTACAATCATTTATGTGTGCTCTTTCTTTGTCAGTTGGCTAGAAGCAAAAGATTCTGAAGTTCTAGGGCAGGGATTGGCAAACTACAGTCTGCAAGTCCAATCCAATCAACCATCCATTTTTGTAAATCAAGTTTTACTGGAACACAGTCATGCTCATTTGTTTAGTATTGTTTATGGCTGTTTTCACCCTACAACAGCAGATTTGAGTAGCTGCAACAATGATTGACTGTTTAGGGCCCCGAAGGCTAAAATATATATTAGTTCTTCACGGAAACTTTGCTGACTTTTAGGGGATGGTGGATGGAAGGATTATGGACTGCTATATCACTTCATGGAAGACAACTCACTGCATGCCTAATTAGATCTTAACTAGAATAAGTTCTATTGTGTTAGGAATTGAGATTTTTGGAATTTACCTGTGCAGAAGCTAGAATTACCTTAATTTATATGCTGTGACTGAGATTTAAATGTGGAAGGACCTGTTCTGCCTTATGACCAAGGTCTCAGTGTGAGATTCATGTCTATAAACAGTAAAAATGGACAAAACTTTTCAAAATGAAACTTTGAAAGGAAGTTAAATCCAACAAAAAAGAAAAATCAATGCATTCTTCCCATAAAATTCTGCTTACATCTGTATTTTTAAGGATTAACTTTTTTAGGATGCAGAGTTGTCTATAGTTTACATTAAGTTCATTTATTATCATAAGAAATTAGTGCATAAAATGCATACTCCAGCTGTCTTTTAAATGTTTGTTTTTATAGAGTGCTTAGTCCTAGACATTCAGGCTAAGAGTTCAACCTCTCTTTTGCTATTAAATGGCCCCAGTAGAGCATCTGTGTGTCTGATAGCTTTTAATTGGGCTACCATTGCTTTCCTCTCAAAGTGAACATTTATAGAAAACGTTTAAAAATATAACCGTGATCCTTACCAAAGTACATCTACATTAATTGTTAGCTTTAGGAAAAAAAAAAACAAACCAGTAGAAGTCAAATATCTAAAGCATATTTTTAGAAAGGTTTACAGAAGGTTCATGGCTGACTTGGTTGTCTGCTGGCTCCGTCAGCTTCAGGTGGTTCCTGTGGCACCAGACTACTGGCAGCCTCCTGAAAACCTAGGCTTCCAGCTCACCCCAGTACTGGCTGGTTTCCATAGCCCCAGGCAGCTCCTGTGACACTGGGTTCCAAATCAGCCCCCATGAACTAAGGCTCCAAGCAGGCACCTGTGAACCCAGGTTCCAAGATGCAAAAATTCCAAACAAAATACTAGCAAAGAAGCTGAACAGTACAGTAAAAGGATCATACACCATGATCGAGTGAGTGTCATCCTTGGGATGCAAGAATGATTCAACGCACACAAATCAGTAAATGTGATATACCGCATGAATAGAATGAAAGATAAAAATAATATAATCATCTCAATATATGCAGGAAACACATTTGCTAAAATTCAATAACCTTTCATAATTAAACTCTCAATAAATTGGGTATAGAAGGAACATACTTCAACTTAGTAAAGGCCATATATGACAGATCCACAGTTAACATCACACTCGTGGTGAAAAGTTGAAAGTTTTTCTGCTAAGGATCAGAAACAAAACGAGGGTGTCCACTCTCACCATTCCTATTCAATGTATTAGTGGAAGTCCTAGCCTGAGAAATTAGACAAGGAAAGAAATATATTTGAATCAGAAAGGAAGAAGAAAAATTGTCTCTATTTGCATATGATATGTTTTTATATATAGAAAAATCTTAAAGACTCTATCAAAAAAACTTAGAACAAATAAAGGAATTCAGTAAAGTTGCAGGATGTAGAATCAACAGACAAATATCAGTTGCTCTTCTATATACTAAAAATGAATTACCTGAAAAAGAAGTTAAGAAAACAATTCTATTTTCAATAGCATCAAAAATAATAAAATACTTAAGAATGAACTTATCAAAGGAGGTGAAAATTGTAAGACACTGATAAAAAAAAATTGAAGAAAACCCAAATCAATAGATTAAATGCAATCTCTGTCAAAATTCTAATGGCATTTTTTACAGAAATAGAAAAAACAATCCTAAAATTCATATGAAACCACAAAAGACCCTGAAGAAACAAAGCAATCTTAGGAGAGAAGAACAAATCTGGAGACATCACACTTCCTCATTTAAAGCTTCATAATGTGGCTATAGTAGTCAAAACAATATGATACTGGCATAAAAACAGACACATAGACCCATGGAACAGAATAGCGAGCCCAGTAATAATTCTATGCATATATAATCAACTAATATTTTATAAAGGAGCCAAGAATACCCAATGGCAAAAGTGTATTTAATAATGGTGTTGGGAAAACTGGATATTCACATGCAAAAGAATAAAATTGGGCCCTTATCTTACACTGCTCACAAAAATTAACTCAAAATGCATTAAAGACTTAGTATAAGGCCCTAAATTATAAAACTACTAGAAGAAAACACAGGGAAAAAGCTCCTTGACATTAGTCTTGACAATGGTTTTTGGAAGGGATACCAGAAGCATAAACAACAAAAGTAATAATCAACAAATGGGACTACATCAAACTATAAAGCTTTTGCACAGCAAAAGAAACAATCAAAATGATTGTTTTAGCAAAATGAAAAAACAACTTATGGAATGAAAGAAAATATTTGCAAGTTATACAAGTCATTTATCTGATTAGGGGGTTTATATACACACAATGGAGTATTATTTAGCCATGATAAAGAAAGAAATGTTGCCATTTGTGACAGCATGAATGAACCTTGAAGGCATTATGCTAAGTGAAATAAATCAGACAGATAAAGTCAATATTGTATGTTCTCACTTATATGTGGAATTTAAGAAAGCCAAACCCAAAGAAATAGAGAGTAGAATGGTGGTTGTCAGGAACTGAGGGGCAGAATAAATAGAGATATATTGGTCAAAGAGTACTTCTAGCTATAAAATGAATAAGCTCAGGGGATCAAATATATAGTATGGTAACTATAATTAATAATACTTTACTATATACTTAAAAGTTGTTAAGAGAGTAAATCTTAAATGTTATCACCACATACAAAAAATAGTGCTTATGCAAGATGATTGATGTATTAACTAACCTTACTATGGTAATAATTTTGCAAAATATATGTGTATCAACTCGTCACATCATACACCTTAAACTTAGATTTGTTATGTGTCAATAGTATCTCAATAAAGGTGGAAAAAAAGAGAAAGGTTTACAACTCAACAAAGGAAATTTGTGCATTCCAACCCCTCTAAATCCTAAGATTACAGTAGTACCCCCTTGTCTGTAGGGAATATGTTCCAAGCTCCCCAGTGAATGCCTGAAACCATGGATAGTACCAAATGCACTATATATATATTTATGCATACATACCTATGATAAAGTTTAATTTATAAATTAGCACAGTAAGAGCTTCACAATAATAACTAATAACAAAATAGAACAATATACTTTAATGAAAGTTATGTGAATGTGATCTCTCTTTCTCTCTCAAAATATCTTATTATACCGTAGGTACAGGGTAGATATGCTGGACAAAGGCATGTCACATCCTGGCGGGACGGAGTGGGATGGCTTGAGCTTTTATTAAACTACTCAAAATGACATGCAATTTAAAACTTGTGAATTGTTTACTTCTGGAAATTTTCATTTAATATTTTTGGACTGTGGTTGAGTGCAGGTAACTGAAACTTCAGAAGATGAAACAACATATTAGGGAGAACTACTGTATTAGATTATATAGTCAACTGAGGTTTGCTGGGGAACATCCTAATGTGAAGGGAAAGAATCCTAGGCTGAAAATCAAGGAGTAGAGTTTCAGGCTATCCCTAATGAGCAATGCGGACTTCAATAGATCATAAACTTTTCTGAGCCTCAGTTTCCTCATTGAGACATATTCTCCAAGATTCTTTTTACCTTTTTTGAGTGGAACCACTTGGATAAGGTGTCTTCTTTGTTGCTTGTTGTTTCTAAGCTTCCCAGTCTAAATTAAAAGTGAAATTTGCTAAGAACCTTGCTAAAACTATATTTTGTGAATTTTGCAGTTGTTTCTTTAAACATGCTGTTCCTGTTGCATCTGGAGCTAAAAGGCAGCTGACTTCTACCCATTCTCTTACTGTATCTTAGCAACTAAATAGAAACTTGAGGATCTAGCCTATTTTACTTGCTTTTTCTTTACCTTGTTTTCTTGTCCAGTTAGGGAAGTTTAGGACTCTATCCATTCCTACGGATGAACACTATTTCTGAAGACATGCTTGGGCTTATTCAGAACTACTATATGGCAAGTGCCAGTTATCATTTGCCAGTCCTGCCTTAAAAATGATAGATTGGTGTTATGTAAATGAGCCAAAGATGGCCTCTGTGTATTGGCCCCTAGGTTGTTTGTTTCTGTACTGCAGGCTGAGACCCATTAGCTTGAAAGCCCACCAGAGCCAAACTCAAATTTTTATACTTCTAATTATTAAAAAAAAAAATAGTTCAAAGAAGCAAATTTTTAGTTATTTAGAGAGACTGCTTTCTATGCCCTGCAAAATGTCACTCAAGAGCTGTTACCTATTTAGATGATGGGACTGTGGCCCTTCAATGCTCTGATCCAGAGACTCTTCTCCATGCTGAGCACTGCTGAGTGACTTATATGTCAATCCCCCTGTCCCTTGGCAGTTCCCTAACCCTTCTCCTCTACCTACCTCCCAGACTATAGTCTCTGTATAGACTCTTGCTCTGAGGGACATCCTTTCTCTCATGCAACTCTGTCCAGGCACCACCCAATCAAGCTTGTTGTAGTTACTGCCTCTTGTGATCCTAACCTTTACCTTGATCAGCCCCAAATCTCTTGAAATCTTGATGGTTGGGTTACTTGATTATGGCTCTGCTGGGAAATGGGAGCCCCTTGAACTGACTGACACCACACTAGATTTTTATGCTTTTGCATAAGTCTGATCCCCCTGACAACATTGTTTAAAGATCACACTACAGTTGCTCTTTACATAATTATTTTTTTTCCCTTGGTATTAATAATCCTATTTATAAATTTGTGAATTTTCTTTCTGCTTCACTAGAATTAAGTTCCTTGAAAAAGGAAAGTTCTCTGTCTTATCTCTCCAGGGCCTAGCATGGCTCTTCCACTTAGAACACAACAGTTAAATATTTGTTGAATGAATGAATGTATAAATGACTACCTCTATTAAAATGTGTGAGTTTTATCCCCTATTTCGTGGTACATACTTTGGTTCAGCTAACTTTTTTATAATCCAGAGTTTATAATCCAAACCAATAAATGATTATCTCAAAAACTTGTTAACCATGGATTTAATAATTGTTCTTTTGGGGCAGTCTGTATTAGACTTCAAATATATACCTTCAAATAAGGAGAAGGATATTGTATTAGTAATATGCTTTAAGCTACAATAAATGGAATGCTCGACTAAAAGTGCGTTAGATAATTGAGGTTTGTTTTTCTCTCATCACAAGGAGCTAAGAGGTAGCCACTCCCGGCATGGTTAGTCCTCAATGATGTCAGAACATTTGGATAAACTTTTGGCTTATGGTCACAAAATTGTGGCAGCAACTACAAATGGCATCCTCCTAAGCAGGAAGGAAGTGGGAGAGCAGAGGACTTTCCAGTTTTAGTCAACAGAGGGAAATCCCTTCCTGAAGCCGCCAGAAGACTTTACCTCAGTTCTTGTTGGCCAGCATGAGGTCACATGCCCATCCTTAGAACACTCATTGACAGAAGAGGATGCATTTCTGTGTCTGGCATAATCTGATTGTCCTCTGTAATGGGACAACCTAACCGACAAGCAAAGGATCTCTACCAAATTCTAAATTAAATTGGTATTTGCCAATTAAGAAAAAAAGAGGATACTTTTGGGTTGGCAATTAATAAGATCTGCTGTGTATAATGCATCGAGTCTCTAGTCTCCCAATTTTTATTTTTCTCTATTTTTGTTTATTTTATTTTATTAGTTAAAACTTTTGGGGGGACCTAATAATAAAAAAGTCTTAAATTTGAAAAGTATCTGGATATTCACTTAAGCAATTTTCAAATATTTATGAGCACTTATGATGGGTTCTGCATTGTAATAAATTCTGTTTCCTAGTCTGATAAAGGAATGGTGTAGAAACACAAAATAGAGAACAGAGAATGTAATTACGAAGATTCTATCTCTGACTCTCAATTGAGAACTGCTTTCTGTTTTTCCTGAGACTATGATTAGTGCTCACTTAATTGTTCAAATAATGATTAACTTTGTGTTCAAGATGTTTTAGCCACAGAAGCATACCTGGCAGAGATCTGTTTTCACTGTGCCATATTTATGATTTGGGATTTGTAAAAGGAAGGGGGGATACAGATGTGATAGATGGTTTATCTTGCTTCTGTAATTTCTCCAGAATAGTTACTGGAGAATAGTTCATTTAGAGTAGCAACAAACATCTGTGGGGCTCATGGACCTGGGACAAATCACATGTCTGTGACCCAAAAGAATTTCTTACCTTATGAACAAACATAAAACCCTGTGACCTGAGATTTTGGGGCAAATTTACTCAATGGCCTGTTTTAGTTTTAGTTTTTGTTTTTGTGGCATATAAGCCATCAACAACACCATTTTGCCCTGCTCATAGCTTGCAGGAATCATTGCCCAGGGATACTGACTGCCTCTATAGGTTTCAGTGCTGTTTTCAGGAGCTAGCACTCTGCTTATTTGCCTTTTGAGAGGCTGAATCTTTAAGAAGTTTGAATAGACCCAGTTCTCCTTAGTTAGCCAATTTAAAAAATCTAGTGCCTTGCTACTCAAAGTGTCATCCATTGGCCAGCAACCTTGGCATCTCCTGGGAACTTGCTAGAAATGCAGAACCTCAGGCTCCTTCCTAGACATAATGATTCAGAATCTGCATTTTAATAGCCTCCTCAGGTGATTCTTATACACATTCAGATTTGAGAAGCACTGGTCTGGTAAATTTTGTCCATAGTTATCATTATTGTCATTGTCGTCGTTGTTGTCTTCATCATCATCATCATCATCATCATCATCACCACCACCATCGTTAAATATACAAAATGATCAGTCATAGGGATTATAGTTAGCTAAAATCTGACAAGCAGGCCAGAACTCAAACATGAATACTCCTTCTGGATACCGCACATATTTCGTAGTTCGTCCAATGTGAGAAAATTCTATTGAGAATTTGAAGGAAATATCCTTTAACAGAAGAGCAGTGTGAAAAGTGACCTGAAAGATTCTGAACATAACTCCGCATGAGACGGATATACTCAGGAGCTTTGTTTTACAACACGCAGATTTCTGAGTTCCACCTTAAATTTCCTATATTAGAGTCTCCTCTGTGGGGCTTTGGGATATGGACTTTTCAGTAATTCTAGGAATTCTTATGCAGCCATCCTGGCACCAGCCCACATAATAGTATTAGGAACACTAGTTTTGGCCCCACTTCTGCCATATGATGCTAGAAGTTTTACATTTGTGACTCATTGTCATAGATTCTAGATTAAATATTTCTACTGTTAAGGAGAATTACTGGAAATATAAATATATCTTAAATATTCATGTGGCGTCCTGAACTCTTACTGCCCTGAACAGATCTAACATTCTTCTGTTTTCATTTTCTTCTTTGCATCTTATGTGGAATGGTGGGAAGAGCTACAGACCAGGTCCAGGTTCCCACTGTACTAATTTTGGTCCTGAAGTATTATTTCACAGACAAGGTCTAAGACAAAAATGGTGCTGGTGATTGTAGGCAAGCTGTTAACCTTTCTGGTTTCCTCAACTGTAGAATAGCAGTGTTGAACTGAAGTTGCTTTTCCTAAAAATTCCTTGTGGGATTCTGAGAAGACCCAGGTCTATTTTCTCATCTTTCAACAATTTAATTGACTTCTAAGTCTAGCACTGACATTATTGCAGTATAAATAACCACATCAGCAAGCTGAACTAGGCTTTTACTATCTTTGAGACAACTCGTGTACATTAATATTTACTTGGTAAGAATGACATTTTGAATGCATTTTGATTAATTTTCCTAAAAATAAGCAAATTTTTCATACCAGCTACAGCCTTAGAGGCTGCATTGATTTTGGGATATAGAAAGACAAGACATAACTTTTCAATCTTGTCATTGAGAAATAGTTTTCTTTCAAGGGTTTTCAATATAATCTCTATTTAGAAGTTCCAAGTAATTCCCTTATGTTTGGGAAACATCATTGATCATTATATGGGGCACATTTTTAGGAGTCAAAATGGTATCAATTCAGTTTTGCATATTTTTAAAACTAAGAGGATCCCTGTGAAGTGAGAGCATATCTTATAAAGAAGGAACTTAAATTATCAAGGAAGTTCATAGTCAGAGTCATATGGACTCCACAGCTTGGCTTTAGAAATGCCAAGTGCAACCTAGAGTCAAGTTTTTGGCTAACATCAGTTCTAAAATGAAAACTAAGCAGGAAACCACAGAAGAATGAGAAGGAAGGCCAGGTTGGGGCAATCAGCTGCTAATGTGCCTCAGCTAAAGGAGACTGGGCTTGAAAAACTACCAGGCACTACCCAGCCTCACAGATCTCAGTCATACTTCTCATGGTGTTCTCTTTCCTGTTCCCTGAATCTCACACAGGTTTCTATTTGGGCCCAAGAGTTTGCCATTTCACAAATAAGATCTGAGGAGCCAAAATATGCTGATGCCCCACAGCGAGGTCAGGAAATACAGATACACACTTGCCTAACTCTCACAGTAGAATTTGCAGAGCAAATGTGTACAGCTTACCACAGCGCTATATTTAAAAAGACCAAAGATGAATTTTCCAATACTATGTTTTACAAGTCTTTTAAAAAAATCATTAAAATATTTTTTACGTTTTTTTAATAGATTTTTTAAAATGGTGAAACCTCAGTATGTACAACCAAACTGCTCTGGTGAACTAGGGAAGGGACTCTGCCTTTATTGTCATCCTTCACTTCTCCCACAAATCTCTATCATTCATGTAGTTCTTTCTAGCAACACGAACACAGTTTATAAACTCATGATATTTGGAAAATTTGCCTTTTTAAATTCGAAGTCTGAATTCTCACTAATATCCTTCGGCAGTCTTAGAAATTTTTTAATTATAATTTTTTTGGTCTCATATCATCCTAGTGAAAGTACATTCCCATTTTTCAAAACTGTTCATAATTATTTTTCCTGGGGGCATTCTTTGCTAATTCTATAGACTAATTTAAATGCTACCTCCTCTGTCCTCCAATAGTTGTATTTTCTGTACTTCAAGCTTTCTAGGTGCTTGCCTGTATCGCTGTGTAAATCACCTCGATATGGGGAATCGCATGGTTAGCCAGTTCAGTCTCAACTTCCTGTTTCCAGAGAGATGGTTAAAGCTGTGCAATGAGAGCTTGTTTTCAGATCAGATTCCCGGCAGAAAATGCCCTTTCCCAATCAAAAAGAGATTTAGGCGTTTCCTCTCATCTCTACAGAATAATCAAGCTTATCTTGGCTGAGACTCATCAGCCACTAAATGGGAAGTCCCGTGGAAAAGGCAGAGAGCTGCAGCGTCTTACAGCTGCTCCTGGGCTGCCAAGCAGAAAAGGCAGCTGTAAGGGGAGGGAGTCATTTGACAAAAATTCAGTACTTAAAGATTATACTCTGGGAAAATTCATTATCAAAGGCGGAGCTTTTTTTGAACGAATAAGAAGGAACCTGAGTCAGGAAGCAGGCATCCCTGTATAGAGAATGGGGTGGAGGTGGGGGAGATGGGGGAAAGAGGCATGGGACATAAAGATGAGGACCAGAACTATTGCCTCAGCCACATCAGTTAACCTTATCTCCCATGCCCCAGAGAGCTGGGACTGGAAAAAGGTTCTTGAACTCACTGTACCTCCTTGGTAAATCATCATTTAAAAGTATGTGTGGTGAACCGTATAGACACAGAAACTTGACCTGTGAGAGAGTGGTGACTCAAATTGAGAGCTGACCAGGGTGCTGACATTCTCCTGTGTTTCCTGTGTATATCCTCCCACCAAAAATCTTAACTGACTTTTGAACTCCTACTAGATTTCTTCTTCACTTTAGGAGCACATTTTTCACTGGATAAATATGTGTTGAAAGAGTTTCATGAACAATTTTTTTCTAGTCTCCATTTAGAGCATGAGGAGGACTTGCTCACGTCACAGACCTGAGACCCTGTGAAATGTGATATTCCACATTTTAATGCTGGAAATCTAGCACTTCTCTATTTTGGTTAGAAGTGTCTCTTCTTGTCTCTTCACTTTTTCTTCACTTGAATGACCAGCATTAGCATTTGCTTGGAGTGGGGAAAACTAGGCCGTTAGTGCATCTTTATTGTAGGCTGTCTTTATGAGACTAACTTCTGTCAGTCATGTCCTGTGCTGTATACCATCACTGTTCACATTGCTGTAATTTACTGTTACCAGTCTTCCTTTCCCACTAGATCATGCAGTCCCAGACAGCAGGGATTAGGCTCCATTCATAGCTTTCTCTTCACACTTAGCACATATCTTGGCTCATGGAAAGTGTTTAAGGAATGTTTGTTCAACAAATGAATTGTCTGAAACAAATAAGATGAGAGACTATTTTTAAAATATTAATTGGTGTGTTTTTGTTATTGATATATCTTTTTACCCTGTGGCTCTTCTTTTCCCATATTTAGCCAAGTGTTCTGTGTTTGTTGCCTTCACTTAATTGGAAATGGTGTGACATGTGGAAATAGGAAGAAAAAGCCTGAGTCACTATTTGCCTTCTGAGTTTCAAAAAGCCTGTATCAGGAGAAGGAGAAGGGAGAGAGACCTCAATGCGTAAAAATTGATAGGGAGTTCTCATGAGAAAGAGCACAGTTTTTCCCTACCTCTGAGGTTAGAAAGGATTCTCTTGGCTAGGGAGAAGGAAAGAGATGAGAGCACGGGAAGGTCAAAAGTCTATGGGAACAAGGATCAGATGTCTTAACCTGGATGGATACTCTGGGCAGGGACAGTTCTAGGATCCAGATACCACCTAGCTGGCCTTGAGTAACCTCTGGTCATGGTCTACACAAAAAGTCGTATTTTCTGTGCTTCTTGTCTGTGTTGGGTGAGGCCCTCTTTCAGGAGCAAACAGTAGATCATCACTGATTGTCCAGAGGAAATTGCATCCATCTGTGCCACGAAGATCTGTGGGGATGCCATCTGAATTACAAGCTCAGATTGAAAGCCAAATCCTTCCAGTGACCTGTAAGGTCCTGAATGCCATACCCATATTACTTCTCAGACCCTGTCTCCTATAGCTTTCCCCTCGCTCCCTGCATTGCAGCCACACTGGCCTCCTTGCTTTCCTTGAGCACTCGAGGCATGCTGCCATCTTAGGGCCTTTGCACTGGCTGTTTCTTCTGCCTAGAAAAGTTCCCCTCCTCCAATTTATCTGTCTTTGCTCAAGTGTGACCATCCTGTTTAAAATTGCAACCCAACCCAAACCAACCCCTGGCACTCCCTATTCTTCCTACCCTGATTTACGTTTTCTTTTTTCTATAGCACTTGCCACATTTTAAATACTATATGTTTTAATCATTTATTAAGTCTTTTGTTTATTGTCTGTCTCCCTCTGCTAGAATATAAGCTCCATACGGGCAGAGATCTTTGCTTTATTCACAGATGTACCCCAAACAGCTAGAACCATGTCTCACATACAGTAAATATTCAATAAATATTTTTTGGGCATGAATATATACTGTAAGAGACAACTACTATTTAAAATCCCAGGCCTTGGTAAACCACCAAAGATACAGAGTGAGGCCTAGGTACTCAAAATGTGTGTATGGTGTGTATAAGAGAATCTCCTCACCCTGTACTTGTGTGGGACTGAAGAAAGCCAGATTGAGACCTGCTTCCCACTTGCCTCCCCTTTGAGCTGGCACAGTGGTAAAATCAATCTCTGTTCTATTAAGAATCTTGATTTCATTAACAAAACCAGTAATAATAGAGTGAATACTGTTTTTGTCAGTGCATTGTTTAGTCTGGTGTTTATAAATGAAAATGAATTTACTTTCAACTCATTATGATGAAAGGAGGTTCTATTCTTAGCCCAGCCCTTCTAAACTTATGTAATTCATAAATATATGTAAACTGGTACTAGAAGCATCTTTTTCTCCCCTCTCCTCTTCCTCTACTTTTCCACTGCGTTTTAATGAATGGTCAGATGGAAATCTATTGGCTCAGGGCACTATTCTCATTTCTTGTTCTCTCTTTGGGGTGGCCATTTTCTGACTTCAATGCAGAATAGGTAGAGAGGCCATTTATTTGGTGAGTACTAATTCATTACTGAATATGTCAGGCAGTCCGACAAGGAAGGTATTAGAAGACTTATGAAGAATAGAAAATGGAAATTTTAAGTAAGCCAGGTTTACACATTCAGTAAGAAGGTGAGCTGAAATTTGAACCTTGTTCTATACAATGCAAACCTTCTGTTCTTTCTACTCTGATTGATGGAATGATAATTAATATTTCTTTAGTATCTTCATCTTTTCATGCCACATCAATGATATCTTTAAGTGTTTAAAAAAACCCTTCAGATAACCCATGAGTTGCATGAGGAAGGGCAACTGGGAAATATTTTCTATTTGCGTGAAGAGATGGGTCAATGGACTTGCTCTGACCCATCTCAGAGCTGTGGCTGCATTCTTGTCAAAGGCAATTTGTTGGAGAATTCCTCTGGATATCAGGCTACTGCTATGATGTCTCTTTAGTACTAAGAAAAGGAATATCTGGTCATAGGTTTGCCTCTGATGTAACCACAAAACTTCTATTACTCACATCTTCAGAAACCGAAATATATGTGATGTACAGGTGGGCACATCCTTCTGAGACTAGGCATCTGTCTCACATTGGAGAGAAGCTTATGCTTGTGATTGCTTTTAAATAGTCTTTCTCATTAAACAGAATCACACCTTAAAATCTTGACTTCATAAGTTAGGCTATACATTGCACTAGTTATTAACATTTTTGAGTTATTATCTTTTTTTTAGTATAATTAACGTTATACTTTATCCCTAGGAAATATGTACATATAAGCATACCAAATTTCCTACATTTAGATAGTGTTTCTGGACCTTAGTTAAGAACCTCGTTCTAAGAGAATCAAAGGTCTGGGACAGTTGAACTTGGAAGAAGTGTTTTACCCTTTCTTTTCTAACTATCCCATCTCCACCGCAGAATATCTTGAAATAAAGGTAAAAGGAGTCTCCTTTGTAGAATATGACTCACAATCTTCCCAAAAACAGCAAAGAAAATTTTAATTTATTTATCTTTCTTTCTTACATATCTCTGACAAATCCCAGGACCCCTCTTCCTGGCCAATGCATGACCAGACAGGTTCTGAATTAGTTATAGTTGGGGTAGTTCGCAGGCAGCCATGGCCAATGCTTTGGGTGACTGTTGTACCTTGACCAGCAGCTTCCTTAGCCATGTTGGGGAGGTCAGAGATCACTCCTCTCCATACTCATTAACCCAAGTTTTAATTAGCAGAAGACCCCTCACAACTTGAGCTTGACCCAAAATGAATTTTTCTGGGATTCCTATGCAAGATTTAGCCTGTCTTAATATATGTATAGCCATTGGAAAGATAAAGAGAAGATGTGAAAGTATGCACTGTCAGGGAGTAAAGTTAGTTGAATTATAGACCAATGTAACTGAAGGTACAATCTTATAGTTACAGAGGCCTAGAACATCAAGGAATTGGTTAACTTTAGTTTTTGAGGAGAAGCTAAGAAAAAACACTCACAGTAGATTTGCAACCATCCAGAGCAAGTATAATTGGCATTGCTCAGATTGTGCTTAGAGAAGTGTTCAGTTTTGATTTCAACACTTGAAAAATGATGTGGAATAGGTCCAGAGAAGAAAAACCTGACATTTTCTGGCATTTTAAATTGTTACTTGTACTATTTCAGTTAAAAAAAAAATTCTCTCAAAAACAACTAACCAAAAAAGAAAGTGAATTTTTGGTCTGACAGATTGCAGTTTGAATATAGGCAATATCTCCTTTAGCTATGTGATCTTAGGAATTCAAAAATTCTGATATTAAATATATTAAAGTATTTATAGTTAAGATATATGATGTCATAAAATATAACAATAAAAATGAATATTTTTAATTGCTTTGCCACAGGAGTGTTGTGTTTCAGAATATCTGATATACTATCAGAAATGAAAGTTGGGTTATTAAATTTTTTTCTCTGAGTTTCTGTTTTTCTTTTTTTAATCTATAAAACAGGGATGATGATCCCTGATTAACAAGATTGCTGTGAAGATCAGATGAGATAGGCAATGTGAAAACAGCAAGTAGAGCACCTACTTAAGGGCGGTCTTACCCACTGCCCTCCTTCTTGTGGCCCATTCACTCCTCAAGCTAGTGCACCCTGGCTTCTGTCCAGCCCACCTCTGAAACCAAAGCTCATGGAGAGCCGCCGTAGAGGCTCTTCATTCCCAACACTGATTTCGGGACAGCCTTTGTCTCTTTTCCCAATCTCTCCTTGAAGACCCATTGCCGTTGTTTGAGCAATACTATTTGCTCTTAGTTTCCCTCCTACTGTTCTGACTAGTCCTGCTAATTCTCCTCTTCAAACTCTTCTTTCTTTGTTCATCCCTTAAATGCCAGTGTCTCCCAGGCATTTGTCCTTAGCCTCTTTTTTTCTTTTCTCTACACAGTCTCCTGGGGTGATTTATTCACTTGATGTTTAAACTAGACTTTAGGCTAATAATGCAAATCTCTGTTGCCAGTCAGATATTTCTTATGGGCTGCAAATTCATCAATCAACTTCCTTCTGGTCTCTTCCATTTAAATATCTACAACATCTCCAAAATAAAAGTCATTATCATATATCTATTCCATATATATTGATTTGATTCGGTGATGTTCTGAGTCTTGTCATTTCTCCAACCCCATGTCCAATCTACTCCACACTTAGTGCCCTGAAGTACAGTTAAATGGCACTACGGAGTCTCCCAGATCCAACATGCTCCCAAATGTCTCTGTGCATAGGAAGAAGAGATAGGATATCATGTGGTCTTGGAAAAATAGAGAAAATTTCTTGGGGTTTTGATTTTCCAGATCTCGATGCCAATCCTCATGATAATGTAGGGAGGAGGCAAGAGAATTAAAAATGTTTATCAAGCCACAATCAGAGACTGCAATATACTGATCAGCCCTGCAGCCAGTCCAGGACACCTTCAGAACAAAGGAAGATTTCTACTGGGATTACTAACAACCCATTCCCCACACCTGTGAAGGAGAAACAGGAACCAAGTCATTCCCTATGGCTAAAACCATGGCAAATCTACAGATTAAAAGCTAGGAACTGCCAGCAGGCCTTTCACTCTACATATTCTTACCTTTCATGCTACATACTCTTCCCTTTCCTCACTGTATGTCCATATCAAAGGGAATGGGCTAACAAAGTATTTTAAACTATAACTCACAGGAACTAAAAAATGATATATAAACTGAATTCCCTGAACACTCGCTCAGTTAACCAAGTCTTACTTCTCTCTGGATATTTCCTGATCCTTCACATCTTCCTGCGTGCTCACCTATCTTTCTAGGTCTCTCAACGTCATTCCTTTTTCTTAGGCAGAGTATCTGTACCCATTCCAGGTGTGAAAAGATGTGTTGATACTAACTGATGTGACTTTTTTCCAGATTTTCCTTCCCTACTCCCACCATTTATGGGTTGACTTGGGCTTTTGCCATCTTCTCTCAGGGTAGAGCTGGTATTGCAGTGGGCATACAAGAGGAAAAGAAAAACAGCTTTTCAAGTTTCTAAGTAGACTTTCGAACAACTCATCCCATAAGTAGATGGAAAATGTTTTTAAGTTGCAAAAGTCAAAGTTCATGTATAAACATATATTTGGGAAAATATTTGGTAATTTCAGAGTCAGATTCCTGCTTTAAATTTGTTCAAGATTTATGGGCTGACGAGAGGGGAAAGATGAAGAGGAAATGAAGAAGAATGCTGGTGAGTTCCCTGTGCCCTCTCTCCGTCTCCAGCACTTGGCCAATTCTATGCAAATTCGGTGATCTGAGGTCAGAGGGGGAAAGTACTTGATTTCTGGGTGTGGCTCTGAAAAACAAATAAGGCTCTAGAGTTTCTCTTTAAGATCTCAGCAGAATGAGGTGCTGCCTAGAGTGTCTAGACAGAGAGGGTTGGAGGCAGACCTCCTAGACTGCCATAGCTCCCAAGTGACTGGAAAGAATCCAAAAGGAGATGGAAGTACATGAGCAAGGGGGCCCGGCAGAACTAAAGGGACTTTGCAGTCCAGGTGAGAGAGCATGGATGGGGAGGAGTGATGATCCAAACTATGACATGTAATGTGGATAGAGGCGATGGCTGAGAACAAGGCGATTTACCTGTGCCCTGAGAGACATAGTGCACTTGGGGAGTGCGAAGAGAGAGAAAGATGGGACTGAGTAAGGAGATGCTGGGCTCCTGAGGGTGATCTCTTAATTAGCAGCTATAGGATGCTTTTTTGTTGTAGTTTTTTTTATTTTTTTTATGTCCAAATCATCACCAAAATTATGTTGAAAGTTTCAGGTGGAGAAAATAAAGACAGAGATTTTATTTGAAAGGGGGGCCCTTTCTAAAACAGTAGGGGTTATTGGAGGGGACTGAGCAGTGAGTGACCTGTAGGAAGAGCAGGACAAAAGCAGCATGGAGATAAATGCCTGGCTGAGGTGGAAAGGGACTTGGAGAAAGTATGAACGGTATTAAGGAAGGTGTGTGCATTATCTAAGGGTTCCCACAAATTCCTGAGAATATAAAATTCTTTTTTATATCGCATTTGGTAAGTTAAACTTCAAACAGCATGGGTGGTTCAAACATCATTAGAATTTGCATATTAATAAAAAGATGACCTGATAACACTTAAAAAGGGGCAATGAAATTAGGTTTCCTCTAAGTCCTCTGTTTAGTCTTAAAACTCTATGGTTTTAGAAATACACATTTTTAGTCAATTTCTATCACTTTTTTTCCCCCCAATCTGGACATAAACAACTGTGACCAATCAGTTTTATGAGGTCATTACTCTATGCCACAGGAATGCAGTTATTCTGAGTTGTCTACACAGCTCAATGCTGAGGGAATTAAAATAATATTGATGCCTGGCCCTACCCCAAGAAATTCTGATTCCAGTGACATGGGACATTGTCTTCAAAAGCTCCCCATGTAACTCTAATGCATGAATTAAAGGCTCTGAACTACTGCAGTGATGACTTTAGCTCATTTTACATGTAGTTTTTAGGAAAGTATTTTTCATAGTGGCTACATTCCTTTAAATGAGACAAAACCTATTGAACAAGATTCCAAAATCATCAAAAGTCAAAGGAGTGGAAGGAGGGTGTAAGAGAAAGCTAAGGTTGGTCTTGCCATTGGCATTCTAAGTCTGATCATTCAGCTCGTGAATGACCCAAACTCTTTCTTTCTTGTCTCTTTCACTTCGATGGTCTAACCTTCAGGACATTTCATTGTCTTCAGCTCCTTTAAAAGAAGGTGGATGAAGAGTCTGTTTTGCCGCTTGACTGAATGAAAAGTTTGGGTGGACAAAATCGGAAACTATTGACTTACTTGAAACTGGGGACAAGGTATGAATTGTATTAACCTGTACTATGAACTAACATGAGGAATATGAAAACTGTTTTGCTTTCTGATCTTCCACATTTTCCAACTTAACTTAGAATTGGAAACACAAAGTGGCAATTCTTAACCTTTTTAGACTTAAAAATACCCAATAGATATTTGTATAATATCATTACCTGTCCTACCAACCCTGGCCTCAAAGATATCACATGGCATAAATTTGATTTAAGTTAAATGATTTAAGAGGAATTCTCCTTGAGAGGTTGCTGAAAATTGTTGGCACAAGCAGCTGAGATTTTAGCTGTTGTTCATGTCTGGTACCATATTTCTTGCTATTTGGGCAGAAAGCTTGGATTTGCTCTTGTACATTTTTCTTTTAATGCAATTTTTTTTTTTTTTTTTTTTTTTTTTACCTAACTACTTAGGGTAGAAAAAGTTAGGATTTGTTTGAATATTCTAATTATGGGGAGGAGGATTCTAGAGTGAAAGTCACTTTTACTACTCTTTTATGGCAATTAACTGCCAAATAGGCTGAAGTCTTTGTTCTCCTGGAAAAAATTAGAAAGATCTACATTCCATTTAGAAATAAAGAATAATGTAGCAATGTTCCTTAACATTTACTTTTCAGCTGTTGTTTCAGGTAGCTTATATGTTACTGTGCGAATCAGCAGAACTCCTTCATGGCTTTGTGGATGTAACCTTGAAAGTATAACCTTTGGATCAAAATAAATGTTATTGCACATAAATCTAATGAGTGTCCAATTGTATAAACCAATTTTTTATCAGGCTCGAATGCAGAAAAATGATAAGAGACTACAAATCAATGGTTTGCAATGAAGGTAATGTAGTCATTTTCCTTGAACCATTTATGTTACTTTAAGCCATACATGTATCTTTATTAATTTTTTTTTTCTGGAGAAGCTAGAATTAAATTCCCAACAATGTTATCACATTCAGATGTACTCTTATATATTTAATTTTAGCTTATAAAGGTTGGTATTATTACAAATGAAAATAAAATCTGAAGTAGTTTGTATTTTTCTATTCTTTTATTTTCTAGTTATAACAAAATGTAATTTATGAGCTATCAAAGCTAGGGCAAGAAGCAGGCGCAGGCACACCATGAGGGTGACAGTGTAAATTTATATGTCTTTTAGAAAGCAATGTATATTGTTATCTTTAAAATGTTCATATTATTTGATACAGTGATTTCACTTTTTTTTTTATTATCATTTAAGACCGTTATTAACAGGTGCTTGCAGTTTGTTGACTTTTTTGAAAAAATCAAGTTGTAACTTTTATTACAAATTAAAAATGAGGTTATTAAAAAATCTTGACCAAATATGAAACAATTTAAAAATCTTTAAAGGCATATTGAGAAAAACCAGCCTTCTTTTTAAAACAAAAACAAAAACAAAAAACCACATTTATCATTACCAAAAAGAGATATCTTTTGGTAAAAATAATAAAAACCCAATGCTACATAGATAATGCAGATAGTTTTCATTATTTGGTCAATGGGCAAAAGGCAAGTATTTAAGGTCTTTAGCTTCAATCATTTGTTCATTTCTTATTGCTGGGATTTCATATTCATTTCTGCTTGTTGGACGACTAAGGCGGATAATAGTAGAGATGGTAAGATGGCATTTAATCAGCCCAGCCCAGCTCAGCCTTGGGAGTAGAGACATTCTCAGCTGGCAGATAGGCTGCTTTTGTCTTTTGCCATCTTGTGATTTAGTGTTTCCTAGGGGTCTGTGTCCATAACTGAAGTTATGGCAGTATGGCCATTGAGGAAGCTGCTGACCTTGGGTCTCTTTTTGAGTTTTCTTATCTTCTTCATTGCCGTCCTTTCTAAGTTGTCTTTGATGAGGAGAAACCCTGAGGAATTGTGGTCATAGCCCTCATACATATTCTGTCTCACTGCTCTGCCTTGTTCTCCTGCACCTGGTTGTCAGTACCCTCCATCACTTCTCCTTGCACAGGAGAGTTGGAATACTGTAGTCGATGCCCATTCTTTTTGAGTTTTCTTATCTTCTTCATTGCCGTCCTTTCTAAGTTGTCTTTGATGAGGAGAAACCCTGAGGAATTGTGGTCATAGCCCTCATACATATTCTGTCTCACTGCTCTGCCTTGTTCTCCTGCACCTGGTTGTCAGTACCCTCCATCACTTCTCCTTGCACAGGAGGGTTGGAATACTGTGGTCAATGCCCACAGGATCTCCACATGTAGTAAGGTGGGAACTGTCACCTGAGGTAGGGTGAGTGCTATTGGTCCTGGCCTTTGGGAGCACTCTGTGACCCCTCATTCTTTTCCCTACTCTCACTATTCTGTAATTCTATGCTGATAATTGCGAGGAGGACCCTGCTATGTGGATAGTGTCTTTAACGGTTATGGTCTGCTGCATCTTTTACTGTCTTGCATTGGGATCTCATCAGGGCTTATAAAATTTGCCACCTCCGCACCCTCTTCTCCTTCAACAACGTCAAACTCCATAGTCTTACCCTGTGAAGGTACTCCTAGGGTTGCTCTTCTTTACAGCAGGCTGGTGTACAAATATATCTTCCTTGGTGTCATTCCTGTTGCCTTACACTTTCATTTTATATCTTAATTGGTGAAAAGCTTAGGGAATAGAGGTACTATTATTGGGCCCCCTCAAATGTTAACACTTAGGTTAGATCAGGGCAGGTCACCGAGCATCACTCTCTTTATGACTATGGGTGTTTTCAAGAATAGTTTGCAATTATTTTATGAAGTGTTATATTTTAGTGTTGAGGAACATGGACTCTGGATCCAGAGTACATATTTCCACTTACCTGTGAAGTGCAAATAATAACAGTACTTGCCTCGTCGGGTTAGAATATATAACTTAATGCATGTCAAGCACTTAGAAGCAACACCTAGAACATTTGATAAATCCATACCAGTGCCAGGCCATGTTCTGGGTGGAAGTAATGGGTTGTGATGAAGGCATTTTTCCTTCTTGAAGAAACATCCCAAATGAATAATACTAGCACATTTGGCTACAATAGGCAGCTTGCTATTTAATGCTGTGGTTAATGTAAATCATGTTTCAGGTCAATCTTTGTTATTCACATATTTCATGTTCTCTTCAAAAATTAGTTTTGCTTCTAAACTAAGTATTTCTTATTTTCAAATACTAACTTTACACATATACAAATGCTTATAGCTTATTTTTAAAAAATACTTCTAATTATACCTCATATGTACCAGAAGGGAAATCTACATTTATCTGTAGATAAAGCTTTTTGTGGAGCTGCAAATGTAAAGCAACAAATTAAGGAGCTATTCATATTCTGTTCATGGAGATATAGGAAACTTTATTGTTGGAAATTTAAGATTTTGTGAAAAAAGTTCATATTGTTATTCAGTTACAAAATCGTAATGGAATGAAAAACTGCATAATTTAGCAGAATTCAGGAGGACATGTTTCCCTTCATAAAAATATATGACAGAGAGGACACATGCCCTCTAAAATTATCTATTGAAATGATCTAAAATGAGAGAAACTAAGCAGTTAAATATGCACCTAAGGGTTCACAGAACCTCAGTGGTGGAATATGAGATGATAAATTTAGTTGAGACTAGGCCAGGCAGGCTCTCTGACTCCAGAGAAAGGAAGAAGTTGTGTTCTTTTAGAAGTCAGGCCTCAGGTCATTCTCCACAGTGGTTAATGAGTACAGTTGGTATAGAAACTAAAAAGTCACCATAGGAACCCTGAACTATTCAACTTTTCCTCACAGACAAAAACTAATTGAGGGATGGACAAACAATTTAATGAGCCAAACAGTGACAGTGTCTAACTATTCGAGATTTATTGCTTAGAGCAGAATCCATTATATAGTCTAGAAAAACCTACAGGCAGTTCAGGTAATCAACTTACCCATTACTTATTCTTTTTTTTTAAGTTAAATTTATTGGGGTGACTTGGTTAATAAAATTGTATAGGTTTCAAGTGTACAATTCAATAATATGTCATCTGTATATTACATTGTGTATTCACCACTGAAAGTCAAATCACCTTCTATTACCATATATTTGACCCTGTTTACCCTTATCTACCTCTTTCTTCCCCCCCTTTCCTTCTGGTAACCACTAAACTGCTGTCTGTGTCTACGAGTTTTTGTTTGTTTGTCTTGTCATTTGTTGCTTTCAGTTTTATATCCCACATATGAGTGAAATCATATGGTTCTCAACTATTTCTGTCTTACTTATTTTGCTTAGCATGATAATGTCAGGATCCACCTGTGTTGTCACAAATGGCAGTATTTCATCTTTTCTTATGGCTGAATAATATTCCATTGTATATCTGTACCACATCTTCTTTATTCAACCATCTATTGAAAGGCACTTTGGTTGTTTCCATGCCTTGGCCACTATGAACAATGCATCAATGAACATTGGGATGCATATATCTATAGATAAATGTTTTCAAGTTTTAGGGGTAGATACCCAGAGGAAGGATTGCTGGGCCGTATGATAATTCTATTCTTAATTTTTTGAAGAATCTCCATACTGTTTTCCATAACGGTTGTACCAATTTACATTCCCGCCAGCAGTATATAAAGATTCTTTTCCCCCCGCAACCTCTACAATGCTTGTTATTACCTGTCTTGTTTATGATAGCCATTCTAACAGGTATCTCATAACCACCCATCACTTATTCTTAATCTCGAAGTTGAAAACAGCAGCAAGAAGATAGTATCTAAGAATTCATTTACTTTTCCTTTACCTGTTCTTCTTGATCTGGTTTTTAATTTTTTTTCTTTTTCTTTTTGCTGCATATTCCATATATAATAGAATCCATGTGAGTAGCATAAAGGAAGACTAAGGAAAAGTCACTACTGATATTGAGCATCTTTTCATGTACTTATTGGTCATGCATATACTTTCATTTGTAAAGTATTTGTTTCAATCTTTTGTCCATTTTTATTGAGTTGTCTTCTTTTTATCGAGTTGTTAGAGTTCTTTATGTGTTCCGAATATAAGGCCTTTGTCAGAATGCACATTGCAAATATTTCTGTGACTTACCATACCTATATATGTATCTGTGTGTATATTTCTAAATATCACCATATGTGTGTATCTGTGAGTACATACATGTGTGCGTGTGTGTTTATATAGTTCTTCAATGATCGTTTTAGTGGCATTTTGGGAGATAGCAGTGAGTAAATGCACATATTTAATTTGACATATTTTCTTCAAAGTCTATAATTCATTCTTCATCTATATTCTCTAAGTGTTCTTTATATCCTGTTTAGAGGATATGTCACATTATATTATACTGATTTATTTACATGTTTACTGGACTTGGGCTTGTCGAGGGTAAGATCAGTTTTTCATCTTTGTATTTTCATGACTAGCATAGACTAGCATAGCAATTATTATGTACTTCAATAACTTGAAAAAGGGACACTACTTATCTTGGGAGAAATTGGGATTACGATGGTTCTCTCTAGGACTCTACTCTCTCTTTGTTATTAGTGTATACTTTTTGAAGCTTTAGTTGAAAATATAAAGCTTGGATAGTCTGAGTGTATTTTATACAGTCTCCTCTAATTACATTCCAGTGGGCTTTAAACTAGAGCAGAAGTCTACACACTTTCTGTAAAGGATAGAGAATAAATATTTTTAGCTTTGTGGACCATGCAGTCTTTGCCACAACTCTGTGACTCTGCTCTGTGAAAGCAGACATAGACAATACATAAATAAATGGATGTAGCTGTATTCAAATAAAACCTTATTTAATATAATATTTTAGGTCAGTTATACCTCAACTAAAAACCTTATTTACAAAACAGACAGTATCCTGAATTTAGCCCATAAGCAATAGTTTACTGACCCCTAAACCAGAGGAACTTTGGGTGTATTTAGGTATGAATGCTACTTTAGATGTTTTACCTCCAGCAGAGATTGGTTTAACAAATTCTCTAGTTCTATGTGCAATAGTTGGAATATATTTTTCCTCACATATTCTGCAATGTTTTGACTGTGTGGCAGTCGTGAGAATCTGTCTCTCAGAACTGTCTCCAACTGTTGAGAGCATTACCGACGACCAATGTCCTAGATGCTGCACTCAGAAATCTACCCCCACATGATTTCCAATGAACTGATCCCAGACAGTGACTGAGCACAGCAGAGATAGCAAGGCAGGCACATGCCTTAGAGTGTGGGACTCTACTGGCCCAGGAACTTACCTTAAGAACCCCCTG
>NW_006494614.1:11652416-11770362 GCF_000325575.1 Pteropus alecto | reverse complement strand
TTCCCTTACAACTGCGCTACAGTCTAAGATGCTCCCACCCAACCTTCTTTCCACCTCCTCTTCCCTCTCACTGCAGTCGATGACACCCTCACCCTTTCCAGTTCCCTCTCCGTATTCTCTCACAGGTTTGTGCCTGAATCTGGCATTTGCTTTTTGAAGCACCTGAACTAATATAAACTGATTATTTATTTTGTGCTTTGTAGACTTGATTATCAAGGAACATGTTGACATCTGCTATAACTTCATAAAGAGAATATGAGTAAAAGCAAAAGTGGAAAGAAATATCAAAAGAAAGTCTTTGAAGATTAAAAATGGACAGTAGGATGAGTAAAGCAGAGGAGGTTTACAATTAAGTGTCAGCAGACATGATTTATGAAGATAATCTAGATGCCACTCAACACAGAACCCTAGAAAGCTATGAGACTTGGAGGTAAGTGAAAGGTTGAAATTCAGATCTGAGAAAATAATATCTAAAAGTTTCTGGCCAAGTGAAAGTTGGGAGTGAAGTGACGTCCAGTCCCTGTTTTTGCTTTGCTTCCAGATCACTAGCTGCAAAGCATTAATCTGAAGACTAGATAAGACTACAGAACTTTCTTGGCCCTAGAAAGATACTGATATTTGAACACTATTCAATTGAAGTCTGGTTTGGTGCCCTTTACTCCACAAATGATCAAAAACCCTACCCATGTACCTAGAGTTTTCAATCTGCTTTTCCACGCCTTACTTGAAAATGAGACCTGACAGACGAGAATCATCCAGCATTTGGGGTAAGCTTCTCACATGAAAGGCAGAGGCAAAATCAATTAACTATTTAACTAAATAAAAAAATCATACAAAATAGAAAATTAGAGAGCAGAAGAAACTTTATAAAAAAAGATATTACTGCTGTGAAACAAGGACAGGATGATATAATAACAGAATAATCAGAATATAAGAAAAACCTCTTGGGATTTAATAATATGATGCTTTCCTCTAAAACAAACAAATAAATAAAAAAATTCAAGAGGAGTGGAAGATAATGCCTGGAAATTACCCAAAATACACAATGAAATAAAGATGACCAGGTTTTTGAGTATCTGACAAATTGAAATTTTGGAAAGAGAGAGCAGGTAAAATTATGAGTAGGGAATTATCTAAGAAGTGACATAAGACATTTCCAATAACAGAAGGACAGAGTCTACCATAGGAAATAAAAAGACTCTAAGACAGGAGTCCCCAACCCCACGTTGCAGACCAGTACTGGTCCGTGGCCTACTAGGAAATGGGCTGCATAGCAGGAAGTGAGTGGCAAGTAAGCGAGCCAAGCTTCATCTGTATTTGTAGCTGATCCCCAGCACCAGCCTCACTGCCTTGGCTCCACTTCAGATCATCAGGCATTAGATTCTCATAGGAGCACCAGTCCCTGGTGCCAAAAAGTTTGAGGACTGTTGCGTCTAAGACATATATCATGAAAGTTCAGAACACCAAGGATAAAGAAAAGATCCTTTAAGTACCTAAAAAGTGAAACTATGCCACCATCAAAGGGTTGGAAAACAGTATGGCATTGAATTTAGAAGCAGCAACTTTGGTTACTAGAAAAAAATAGATCAATGCTCTACCAAGGCATTATGCCAAAATAATCTTCCTACCACTTAAAATTGATCATGGCACCAATGTTTAACATTTTTCAAACATTTCCCATTACAAGAGGTTAGAGTCTATTATACTTGGAATGATATATAAGATTATTCACAATCTGGATATGGGTGTCTTTCTCATGTTTCTCATTACTTGTTAAATATACACACACATATACATGGACCACACACTGAGGTTATAATAGAAGGCAAGTTATTTGTCCAATATTTTTCTGAACATCTTGTTCATGTCCATACTTTTCACTTTAAGTCTGAGAGAGAGGCAGAGAGTGTTACAGACCTTTTCTCATTATTCAATGCACAGTTCGAATATCACCTCTTCTTTGAAATCTACAAGTTCAGTAACGTCACTTCTTCAGTAAGAGAGCAAGGGTATAAGAATAAGATCAGTTAAATAAAAACAGGTTAGCTTGTGGCATTTGTGCCTCTCTTCCTATCCAAATTAGGCAAAATTAATCACTCTGCCATGCTTTAGTAATGTGAAAATAAAATAAGATGACATCTATTATCTAATATTACCACATTACAATATAATAATTTGAACATAATTTTTATCTCTCTCTACCCTCAATTTTGAGCTCCTTGAGAGCATGGTCAGTGTTTAATTAGTCTTTGCATACCAGAGTTGCTTCATGACTGATAAATAGATACTCAATAAATATTCCTTAGATTGAAATGAATTAGCAAACTTTCTAAAATAAAAAACAAAATAAAAAAAACCACAGGAGGGCTTATAAGGCATGTCTGAAATCTTTCTCAACATGACTACTAGCGGTTGTTTGGTAGATGGATGTGAAAATTTTCTGGTCTGTGAACACTACATTTCCCTTTTCCATTAGTGAAATGTGGTACATTAACTAATTGAGGTATGGTGAAGGGATGTGCATCCCTTCCAATAGATGTAAGTTTATTCCCTTCGATATAGGGTGCTAGAGATGGGATCACATTCTCCCCTTGTGTTTCTCATTTTCCCAGGAAAGTTTCCATTAGAAGGAAAAGATAGGACATGATATAAGGATGAGATCAGTTACATGAAAACAGGGTCAGCTTGTGGAATTTTATAAAAACTATATACTTTATAAAAACAATGTAATTTTCTCCTGCTTAGTATAGTTATAATTCTAACATCACAGGTATTATGGAATTTATAAAACAACAGGTACATTTATATTTGGGCAGTGCTTTGAAATTTCAAATGATAGGAAACATGCCAATTTCTAACAAAAATAAACTTTTATAAAAATGCAAATGAAAAATAAATCCAGTTTTTTAAATCCAGAGTAAAAAAACCAGGAGCTATTTTCTTCAAATGTTGAACAGCGTCATGTTTGAGAAAAGACAGTTAATTTAAAACATTAAGGGAAAATCGATGGAGTTGTTAATAGAAAATGGAAGATTACAGCTTTTAGTGACATGTTAGACAAGCACATTTAAACAGTTTAAAAGTACTTTTTCCCCACTGGATTGCTTATTTCTCATTCCTGAGTTGTCAGGGTCTTTAATTCATTTCAACTATTTCTGATCAGTAGTTCATCTTTTTTGAAGCAATGTAGTTTTATTATGATGATTGAAATAGATCTCTTCTAACACACATGAAAAACACCCCTCAGCAGCACCCACAAAGGGTTTATAATGGTGTCTACCACATTTTATTAATCTAAGCTACATTTCAGATAATGAGAATTTGACCAAGTAGCAGGACACTAGAGATGAAGGTTTCAAGTGACCGTGTGTGTGTGTGTGTGTGTGTGTGTGTGTGTGTGTGTGTGTGTATGTGTTAAAGCAAGGAATATGTGACCCACATTCTGTTTTGTGCAAGTACCATGTCACTTCAAATGATAAAAGAATGGTGCCAAGCCACTGGAGTAGACCCAGACAAGGAGTGATGGTGACAGAAATACCTTCTCAGCTGGAACAAAACATGCACGAGAAAGTGAGAATTTCAGCATCAAGTGCCCAAGGATTGTAATGTGTGAGCTCTAAGGACTAAGTTTTACTGGGTGAGTTTGTCAATATAGTGACTGCCAACCTCATAGAAGAGACTAAATAATGATCATTACATTGTATGTGTGAGACATCTCACAGGATAATACATGCATCCTATGACCGCCTGACCACTTCCAAAGAATCCCAACTGCACTTAGTGATTCCATGAAAAGAGCAGCCCCTGGACTCTCTCCTCAGGTTAGTCTAACTTAACAGTATTCTCCCTCTTCCTCACTCTATTTCCCTCTCTTCCCCTCCCTCCCTGTCCCTCTCTCTCCCTTCCTCTCTCACCCTTGCCTCACCCTCTCTCTCTCTCTCTCTCTCTCTCTCTCTCTCTCTGCTGTCTGGACCGCAGTTATTACACCACTGTGTAATGGAAGTCTTGCCCTTCCCCTGGTCAGATGAGGCTGACCCAAAGATCTTGGTGACCCATAAGGTGCTAGACCAAGTCCATCTGCCCATCTCCTTTCATGGTCAGGGTGACGACAAGTATTCATCTGGAGTGGTGAGAGCTGTTGTCCTTTCTGTCCCTTGGGCTAAGCCCACCCCCTTCCTCCCTGCTGGATCTTGGAGGGCAGGGAGGCGAGTCTATGTTCTCTGTGTGGAAATCATTTGGTTAGATAAAGGAAGCCGCTCTTGTTCACTTTCAGAACTAGAGTATGAGATTTAACCAGACTCTAGCATTGAGCACAGGTTTGATATCAAATGTTTTGATTATATTTCTCAGATCTTTCTATCAATGCTTCTTAAGGGTGGGACCCCAGGCGGAACTAGACACTTGGTGGTTCTGGCTGAGGCAGAGGCTTTAGTAGAGGGTCATAAACATTTCCTGTTGAGTGACTGATGATGTGTTCAGAGGATCAGGTAGTATCATTTGACACTGAGATTTATCTGACAGCTCAGAGAGGATGTTTACTGCTCAGTTATTTAGGAAATCAAATACTAAACCCCACGGCAGGAAATACAACCCGCTATAAAAGGGATCGATAAATGTACATACATATGGAAGGTCAAGAACTCAGTGTCTCTCTGCAGTTGTGGGACCATGTCAATTCTTTTCCTTCTTCCTCTTCTAACATCTATAATGAAAGTAGCAGAGAAGCAATTACTATAAAAATACTTAGATGTTGATCTTACTGAATCATTTTTGGAGGTACAGATGAGGTTTAATTTTCCAATATAACTTTTTTTGTGTGTGATAACACTTGGAAATTATGTGTATGCCTATGCATGCTGTAAAAATGGTAACTTTTACATTTTTTAATGTCTATTTACCTGCTGTTTTTACAACAATAGTAAGGTGTTTCTTTTTTGTTGTTATTAATATAGTAATCATTCACCATGGGCTTTCTTCTGGAAAACTACCCTTTACATTTCCTGGTGATGTTTTTACTAAGGCATTTTATGTGATGAGAGAGCACGTGCATACAAAGACACCTGTTTCTGACATCTTTCTGTTCCAAGTACTTTCTTTATTTTAGCATATCATATACCATTCTTTAGTGTTGTATTAATACCATTCTCATTGGGAATCACATTTAGGCTACTATTAGGATTTAAATAATTAAAATGTACCAAGTTGCTAGTAAAATTAATTTTTCCAAAGCTAAGGACTATGGTAATTTTTCACCATCCAAAGATTTAACTTCTAATTATTAATCTCTATATTAAAAAATGAAAACAAAGCTAGTTAAGCATCAGGATCAGCTTGAAGGTTGACACCGAAGAAAGAAGAAGACAGAAAAGTTTTGTTTAGATCTTGGATGACATTGGAGTTGAGGCTTGCCTTGACCTCCTGGAAGAAACATAATAGTGACAGAACTTGGTCATCTTGTTCCAGGATACCTGACAAAATTCGGATGTGTATAGAATTTTACCCTTCTATACTCCTTGGATGTGTATAGAATTTTACCCTTGACTCCCGTTTTTAATGACTTATCTAGACTTGGTAGCATTAAATATCTCTTTATAGAGGAGGCTTGGTTCCCGATCTGGAAATGAAACATTTATTAGTGTAAAAGAATTATTAATGCAAAAATAAATATGTCCCATAGCTACATAGGTACTGAGAGCCAGAGCGAAAATTTGGACCTGGGAGTGTTTGACTCTGAGGCCCATATTTTGTCCCCTATGCCATGCTGCTTCTCTAATGATGTGTCTGAAATGCTATGTGGGATGTGCTTGCTATGACTCAAGAAATAAATAATGGCCATGGAGAGGGACCAGACAGCAACTGAAGGGATTGTGAGCTGCTGCTATTATAGTTTCTCAGATGTTGATTTCTCTGCAGCGCTCAGATTTCTGAGATAGAGAGCAGCTGGCAGGTTCTGGCAAAATGCATAGTCTTTATCTTTAGCTCTGGCTCACCGCATATAATTTCCATCTACTCACCTGCCATAGTGAGGTGACCTGAGGAATAAATACCCTTCGAAAAACTTTTCGCCTTCTTTCTTTAAAGTCCAGGAAAGAGCTGGGATAAGTCATCCATTATGCTTTCTTTTACATGGACTCCAATCTGACTCTACTCAATCATTAGAGCTGAGGGGAGTCTTCCAAATGAAAAGCATGGCCCAGATTTTTTGTTCTACACTGGCAGAATAAAACGAAAAGGGTAGTTATAGGAGGTGGGGAAGTGTTTTTGTGTCTTTGCCCTTTGTAACTAAGTTTCCTCCCTCTGTCAGGTAGCCTCATGGTATTCCTAAAGATTCCATCTTGTCCTTGGTGCACACTGGGGTCCCATTCCTGAGGAAGGGAGGAGAACAGTAAAGGCATCTGTGCACATAAAGGGAGATGAGATGAAACTCACAGAGAGGCCAGCTCTTCTTAAGTGGGTGCTTGGATATACTCACCACAGCTCTCAATGGGCAGGGCCTGGGATCCAACCTATTTATAGATTGTTTCTTTATTCCTTTGGTGAGAAACCAGAGAAGAATTAGCAGATATTTTAGCCTTGGTTGCTCTGAAAGCCCAGCCTGAGGCAAAGGACTTATGTGTTAATATTTTATGAGGGGGCGCAATTCCAGTGAGCAGGAGTGAGAAACCAGAGGAGTGAAGCAGGGAAGAGGAGAGAGTGAACACAAGAATGCATTATTATCTAATTAGCCACAGCTAAATGAACCTGATTGTTTGATTGCATGGGTCTGTTATCCAAGAAGCCACAAAAATGTATCTGAACATAGTTCATCCAGGACAAGAAAGAGGGAAGAATTTTTTTGGTTAAGGATTCACTCCATAGGGAGCTAACTAGTTCCCCTGCCCTCTGCTCTAGGTTGTACCTGCTCCACCAGATGGGCTGCTTGATTTTAACAGAAAAGTCTCAGACAGGGCAAAAGGTTCAAGCCATGGGCCTGCGGTGAGGCACTGTCAGGAATTGCCTATGTGAAGTTGGCTCTGCAGTGGTGACTGGAGTAAGAAGGAGGTGAGGCAGAGGGGATATGAAGTGATACATAAGAAGTATATAAGACACTGTCCACTCCTTGTACTACTTTTTAGCTCTGATAATGACCTCCATTAGTACAGACTTAATACAAGGTTAACAAACCAAGTTATAGTTCCTACTGTGTAGCTGATTGCAAAGTTGCTATCAATATTCATCATCTTCCCTTTCCACAACCCATTCTAGATTTTTCTCAACATCTGCCAGCACTCTGACTGGTCTAGGTTGCCTTCACTGCTGTTTGCGCATTCTCGTAATTTCATCCTGAGGGGCCTGAACTCTTAGTTGTCTTGCCTGTGTTAAGCTATGGTCGCTATACTTGTTCATTCATAGTGATCACTGAGCATAGATGCACCAAGAGATGCCCCGGTGAATCCCATGGCCTCCAGAAATATTCTTCCCTGTCTCTATTGTGTAGTAGCAACCTTTGCTTCTCTTGCTTCTCTAAATAGGGGCTAATTACCCTTGCCAGTATAGTTAACTCCTTTCTTTGCCTCTTGGTCCATGGCATTAGGATTCCAAGGTCATCAGGTTGTAGTTAGAGCTTCAAGTTACAGTTTTCAAGTTCAGTGGAATTTTTACTGGGTCCTATGGTAAAAGCATCCTTCCTGGGAACCAGACCTATAACTAGTAGAGCTTAAGTTCTTGGAAATAAGAAAGCACGTATTTAGCAAGCGGATTACTGGGTGCTGTAATGAAAGGGGCTAATCTTATTTCCATCCCTTGATTCTTGAATTCACCTAGTCTAGCTACTGGAGACTAGCACCACCTATTGGTCATTAGTTCAATTTATAAACCTCATTCTGGAGGACAGCAACCCAATCCCATAGGGTGTTATTTCCAAGGTGATACCTATTCTATTTCAACCTTTGCTGATCAATGAAATGAGGATAAATCGTGTTGCAAATCAGGCAGTACAACCTTTGGATTAACAAATGCTGCTTTAAAGTGCTCTATCCTAAAGGTCACCTTACCGTGAGGCAGTGGTAGAGATTTCAGTCTTGGACAGTATCTCACAGAATCCATTGTGTACTTTAGGAACGAGTTTGGCCTTGTCCCTGGAGAAGGCATCATCATTTGATGATGCAATTTCCATTCAGTCATTGCAGCTTGCAGACCCCTACATCAATCAGATAGATTGATATCCAGCTCATGTCTAGAAAGAGTTTCCCCTTAAGTCACTGGTTCCTTTTCTTTCTTTCTTTCTTTCTTTCTTTCTTTCTTTCTTTCTTTCTTTCTTTCTTTTCTTTCTTTCTTTCTTTTTTTTTTTTATAGGGAAACCAGTTAAAAATCGTGTTGTTTATATACACCACCCAGTCTAAAAGTAAAAGAGATGAGAAAAGGCAAAAAGCTTAGTGGTTAAGAAACTAGAATCTGAAGTCAGAGACCTTGGCAGGGGTTTAAATTCGGGCTCTGCCAATTATTGGCTGAATAACTCTGACCAAGTTCTTAAGTTCTCCAAACTTTAATTTCCTCATCAGCAAGCTAGGGATAATAACAGTATCCATCTTACAGTGTTGTAGAATCCAGGAAATCTGTGTTTGCAGAATGTCCCCAGTGATTTTTATGCACACTAGAGCTAGAAAATCACTGCGTTAAAGGTGTCTTACTTTGGAAACAGGGCCACTAAATACCTGTTCCTTACCTGACTGGTTGAGCTCTGACATATGACTGTGAGCAAAGTCTGTGATAAGTGTATTGTCATTTTAAGAAAATCTCATAAATATTCCTAGAGGAGTGTTGATCACCCACATCATTATGTAGGTTCAGAGTGGAAACAAAATAACACTTGCAGGGATGGAGTGCTAGAGTGGAGGTAGCTGAGAGAGAAGAGGATAAGCAGCAAATAAAATAATAAAATAAAATAAAATAAAAATAGGAAGGTGGGTCAGCAAATAAAACACCTATCATTTTCAATGGTCTCATGGTACTTCCATTAACCAGTTTTGGAATCTGTTAATTCATAATATCAGGTAGCCCCTTATGTGAGTTAGAAATGCTTTTTATACAAACGCCCTCGCTTTTATATGTCACATGATATGTCTTTATCACCTTTTGAAGAGATCCTTTCTACTGATGCTCAGAAGCCAGACTCTTGCTGCTGTCTGAAAGGCTGAAAGCTCTGGCCAGCTTCTGCCTCCTGAGTCCTTGTCCTGGCTTCTGCACAGATTCTGTAGACTTCCCCCTTCTAATGTGACACTGCTCCTGGCTTTTGTCACACCGTAGGAATAATTACTATGGGAGAGCCTGATTCTTGTATATTTAGACCAGAGGTAACTTGGGAATGAAGTTGTGGATTCAGGAAGGTAGGTTGGGGAAATAATTTTAGTCTTAGAACTCTGTTGGGGAAAATGCATCACCTGCATCCCCAGTTATTATTTGGAACATATAGTTCTTGAAGAACAATCTTCTATCATTAGCATCTGTATATACTTAAAACTGGCTATTGTCAACTTATCTTTAGGTCATTATTTCTATTGGAAAAATGCAACCTGAGTTCTAGAGCAAAGCTTCTGAAAATCAAATATATATATGAATTGACCAGGAGATCTTGTTAAATGCAGATTTTGATTCAGTAGGTCTGGAGAGGGACCTGAGAATCTACAATATTAACAAGATTTCATGCTGGTAAGCCTATAGCCCATACTTAAAAAAGCAAAGTTCTAGATATAACATATTGATGAGTATTTTGGGATATAATCCATTCTTTAGCTTGTAGGGTGGTATGCTGGAATGAACGCTGGGCTCAGATTTAAAAAGGCTGGTTTCTGGTCTGTGTATTGAAGCTTGTTGTGCCAACTTTGGCAGTTCACGTTATCTCTGGACCTCATCTATAAATTGGGGACATTAATATGAAATGATCTTCATGGCCTTATCCAGCCCTATGACTCTATGGTTAGTTTTTCTGTCATTCGTATTGAGTGGCATCCATGAGCAGAAGGATTACTACAGCCCACTATAGATAGTAAACCGACATGTTGTGGGCAAGTGTCCGTTGTTGATGGTAATCAGCGATGCTAACAGCAAACTTGTGAAAAACTTCTTTTTCAACATGTCAGCTAATTATGGACATCTTTTGACAGGTCATGTATTCTCTGGGAAAAACGTGACAAGGAATAGATAATTTAAATTTAGAGTGAATGGCTTCTTTTTCTGATTGTCACTGAATATTCGTATGATGCTGTACATTCCCCAAAGTTTTACAGTAACTTAATCATTAAGACATTTTTGTAGCTAGTAAACTTTCTTTACTCTCAGACCACTTGTTTGAAATTTGCCTTTGGCATCCTCTTCCTAGGGCCCACCTTTGAATTTAAGTTGTTCCTTCTTGAGGTTCGGACCTGTTTTCACTCATCTCTGACCTAACCACCCAAGCAGAGGCCACCTGCTCCTGATGGCTTTCGTGACTGTAACATCTTGCATAGACCTCTCCCTGGATGTCCCACACAGGCCTTCAAAAACCAAGGCATTCAGAAGTGAATTTATGTTACCTTCCCTCTACGCCAAATCATAACGACACTAAAAAAAGACCCTCCATATTTCCCATCACCCATTCTGTTATCCTGGCAAGAACTGTGGGAGATATTCTAGATCAGGGGTCCCCAACCCCTGGGCTGTGGATGGGTACTGGTCTGTGACCTGTTAGGAACTGGGCTGCACAGCAGGAGGCCAGCAAGTGCATGAAGCTTCATCTGTATTTGTAGCTGCTCCCCAGTGCTAGCTAGCATCACTGTCTCAGCTCCACCTCAGATCATTAGGCATTAGATTCTTATAGGGGCACTGGTCCCTGGTGACAAAAAGGTTGGGGACTGTTGTAGATGATTGCTGAATCTCCATACCCATAGTCAGTTAATGGCCAGGTCTGGTTGATTCTACTTTCTAAATTTCTCATACATACATCTCTTTCTTCCTTTTCATCGCATTGTCACTGCCCTGATTCAGACCCTAATCATTCGTCACCAAGACCATTATAATAGCCTTATAATTGCTCTCTGTGAATTAATTCGGGCCCAACCTCCCTACGGTTTCCTGTGGAATGATCTTTATTAAATCCAAATATGGTTGTGTTATACCTCTTACTAAGATTCATTTACCAGCTTCCTCATTGCTTACATTATAGAAGCATCAATGCTCCCTACTTGGTCTGCTTACTTCTGTAGCATCACCATCCTTTGCTCTTCTTTAGACACACCAGGCTTCGGCCACACTGAACCAGTTGGGCTGTTGCTTGATTGAAAATCTCCAAGTCTTTCTCCTCTTCCGTACTTGAAGAGCTCCAACTCTTTCCAGATGCCCCCTTCGAAAGATTACTGCCCTTGAAAACCTTTATTGACAACCTTCCTCTTCCTCAGCTAATAGACCCTCTCTTCTTTGCACTCTGATATCACCTTATGTAATAACTTTACATGAGTGTTGGGTAAGTAACTAAATATCACACAGAATATACCATTAGAATGTAAACTCCTTGCAGACAGAGAGTTTACCAGTCATCCATTTCTATGTCTCAAGATCTAGGCCATGTTGGTTGATAATGCTAGTTGATAAATGTCAGTGGAATAAACAGAAACATTTCAAGGGGCTTCGAACCATACCAGGAAGGGCCTTGCTTGATAGGTTGGGCATTGCACAAGATGTTTTGATGTGGGACTGCATCAGCATGGGTGTGGGACAAGGGGATATTCCCACAAAGATGTGGTATAGTCCAGTGGTAACCCTGATATCAGGAGAAGGGTAAAGAGATTCCTCAGCCATAGGATGGAAGCTTAGCCCATTTTAGAAATGAAATTATGAGGAAGACAGATCAAAGAGGGAGAGTTTCTTAATAAATCAGTGGCAGAATAAAAGTGAATCTTTTGGGAAATACATTGACAGTCATGAAGAGTGTACTGAACCATAAAAAGAAAACATTACTAAATAATGTTGTATACCTTTAATGGGCCACATACTGTGTTGGGATATTTTATGTATTTTATCTTGTTTCATTCTTATAGTAATCCTGGGAAAAAAATAATGTTCCCATTTTACAAGTGAATAACTTCCCCAAGATTAAGTCTTTAGTAAATGGCCAAACTGGGATTTGGGTTATCTTTCTAATTTATGTCCAGAGGTCTTTCGACCAGAGAAAAGAAGGAAACTTAAATGTTAGTTATGACTCTTAACCAGCTGTATGATCTTAACTTTCCTTTTCCTCAATTTTCCTTATGTGTGAAACTCTTTTATTTAATTGTGGGATGTCTATTACACTTTCCAGTACTTCATGGTGCAAAGACAGTCATCTTATCTGCCACTGAGTCTACCCAGCATACGCTAGGCACTTAAATGTTTGTTGAACAGATGAATGAATGAATGAATGAGTAAATAAATGAATGTTATTAATGACATAGAAGGCTTTCTTCCTTTGGGAACATAACTTAATTAGGGGCAAACAGAGACAAGGTATCTGAAGAACTAAGTATAATCACTAAATGATTAAGAGGATATGCCCTCAGATCTATAATATCCCTCTCTAAAGTAAAGACTCTCCAAGAAAACCTATTAGCTGGAAAAATGGAATGTTATTACTTTTTAAAAGTGTTTTACATTTTAAGAGCAATGTCTTTTGCATGATCATTTTGGTATCGCACGTTATATCCTAATGGAATTCTATGGCTCACTAGAACAGTTTGTTCTAATCAATGTCTTGCATCCACTTAGCACAAAAGGCAGAAAAAAAGACAATTCATTAGATTCTTACTCTATGGCTTCAGTGTATTTTCATAAAAGAGCTTGGGCATTAGCACAGTTTTCATAGCTCAGGCTTGTCCAAGAGAGTCGCACTGACTAGGCAGCAGGCACTTGGATTGTATAATCTATAAGAGCTTTCCAGGTATGACCTTGAACCTTTTCTTCTCTATGACAGCTTTAGCTTTTTTGGGTGCCAAGTGTAGGAGAAACCCTTCTCAGGCTCAAACACACTCATGCCAGCTTGTTTGGTTGCTAAAACGGTTTTGGTTAAATAAAAAATAAAGGACATAAGCTGCAAAAACATGAGACTCTCAACACACAGGTTCTGAAATTTTTACCTTTTGGCTGGTGGGGAAAGTTTTAGACACTTGGAGGCACTGAGTCTCTGATGGAAATGGGGCAGAGAGAGCAAAGGGCTGCCCCCTGGAAAACAAAAGAGGAATGCAGAGACCTCATAGTGTTGCCTCTAGCTGTCTATTTATTCTCCTTTGTGCCAAATGGACTTGTGGCCAGAGAGAGGACGAATTGGTCTCATCATTCAAGACACCTAAAATGGGCCTGACTGCAGTTGGACATAAGTGAGAACCCTTAAAGTCTAGTTTTGTAGGTCTTTTTTTCACTAATTCTTGTTTTTGAAGTGGATTTGGAGCTTGGAGTTTCTATCAGTTAAACAATAAATCAAACACTTATTCCTTTTCTCCAATATTATTATATGAACTTTCAAACATATAGCAAAGTCGAAAGGATTATACAGTGAATAGCACTGTACCTGTCTTCTGGATCTCACCATTAACACATAAACTCATTAACCACAAGGGTTACTCCTGGCTGCCAGAACCTGGGACCTCCTAGGCAGCCAGCTAGTTTCTTTTTTTCTTTCTACAAAGGTTTCTCTTCTCTCATAGCTATCTGAAACTGTGTGTTACATGCAGGATGAGGGAATGTGAAGATAGCTAATATGAAAGGGAGGACAGCTCACTGAGTCATGTGAATAGAGTCCAAGCTTTGAAAAGAATGTATAGAGATATTTGAATGCCCAGGAAGGAACTGGTCTGACTTTATGAAGTCCAGAGAGCTGTCTGCCCTCAACAGGAAGGAAAGATGAGTTGAGAAGCAGCTGGGTCTTCTTGAGCTTTACAACTTGTTTGGTTTTTCTATTAAACCCATTTATCTTCAATAAGGACTTATTTTCAGAAGAAAAAGTTGAAAAATTTTGACGATTAAAAATCTGATTCAAACTAGCCAGATATCTCAAAAAAGCACTGCTTCCATCTCTTAGTTTTATATTACTAAGTCAGTTTGGAAGTGAAAAATTCTCACTATAATGTAATGTAATGTAATGTAAATTACAAGAAGAGTTATGCCAGTAATATTTGCCAGGTATGTATTATCACGTGTAACATTACCGCCTATGTGAGTATTATTGCCCTTTGAGAGCTTGCCTGTTGAGGTGGCCACCTCCTGCACATGTGGCTGAGGAAGGACCAGCACAGGACCCAGTGGTCGCTTCCACGGTATGTCCAAGAATGTCCCAGCACACCAGAGGTGGAAAGGAGGAAGCCCACAAAGGAAGGGAATGCCCATTTTAGGGATAATGAAGCTTGTCCTGAGTTTATTTACTTGTCAGTAAATAAGGGAACAGAGTCCACTAAAAAAATTCTCTGAGTTGTTCACTGAGTGGAAAAAGTCAAGATGATTTATGTGTTAGAAAACGATTTAAAGGTTACACTCTGAATAGGGTGGAATGAGTCCTAGAATCCATATGTGGCTGATTCAACAAGTCCCATTGCATACTGGTTAGGTAAGACCCTTCAGTCAGGCCCAGCAAGATTCTGGTATATTGGAGGAATCAAAGTTATTTATCATTTATCAACTTTGACTGGGAGATGACTCAGCGTTTATGGTTGTTTAACAAACTTCAGTTGTGGTGAAACAAAGCATTTTGTTTTGTTATTGCTGAGGCGTATGGTATTGCAAGTGGAAAATTTTCCTTTTAAAAGTGCAGATATCACCTAATTTAGAGGTTTTCAAACACTATATCTTCTTTTTAATTTTTTTTTAAGCAGTAGACCCTTTTCTCCACATAAATTCCTACACAGTAGCCCAATATATAAGATAGAAGAAAGAGCTCTTATGGATATAATGCAGATGGGGGTTTTGAAATCTCCTCTGATCAGTACCCAGCCTGGCTCCCCACCCACCTGGAAAGGAAATGCTGAGTGGTCTCTGGTCTTGGTAGTCACTTGAGAAGTCAAGTGACTGGCTGCTAAAAAAATTTGCCCCACCATCATCATCATAGAATCTGAGAATCACAGAGTCAAAGAAATCTGGGATAATGTAAAGATAAAATCTCTAGTTTTTCTCGTTTGATGTGTACATTGGCAATTCCTGCGTTGAAGCAGCATGCTGTCACTCATCCAGGATGTAGTAGGAGCTAAGCCTAGATGAGCGAATGATGAAGGGGCGCTGCTTTTCAGTTTTGTCCAGATGCAAGGCGGTGGGACTGAGGCTACTTCTTCCCTGACTTTGCTGCAGCTCAGTATCCCTGCCAGGAATCCACAAATATTGGGCACTGCTCACATTCTTATGTGAACAGGCCACAGGGGAGCCCTTTGAAAGTATGGTCATAATATGCTAGGACACTTAGCCAATGGTGGGGCAGACACAGATCTTGTTTTGCATTATGCCGTGTGCTGGTTTTCCTTTTGAATTGCATGTGTTCCTTCTATTAGCACTCCTGAAATCTTAGTTAACCGATTATGTTTAATAATGCAAATATGTATATATAATTATTTGTATATTTATATACATATAATTATTTACTTTCTGATTATATTTAATTTTGATTGTTGGGAGTATTTAACATTATTTCAACATTTAATGATTCTATTCTCTCTTCTAACATTTAGGAATATATAGGCTTTCACACAGTTGTTATTAGAATGTTCATACAGTTTGGTGTTCAGATTTGCTTATAAATATTTTCTATGTTGCCGTGTTGTTTTCATGATTATAATTTTAATAGAAGCATATTATGCAACATCTTTTACTTAACAGTTCTCCCATTGACATCTACTTATTATTTTAATGCATTTCCTTTATACACATTTGAGCTTTATTAATTGAGGATCTGTGATTTGTAGTTAACAGGAATTTTTTCTTGAAATAGGTTGACTTTATGAGATGAATCCTGGGGCATTTCATAAAATTCAGGGAGATTTTAGTAACCAAGACTTAAAAAAGGGCAAAGATGAGGCTGAGTCTCAGAACCATTGCAGAAGTTTGAAGGCTTTTTTCCCATTTGCCCCATGTGAATCTCTGTGTGCATCTTTTTAATTTTCCTCTCCTACTTCAGCCAGACTTTCTGTTTTGTTTTCAGCCCAAATGATAGAGAACGTGGATACCTACAAATTCTAGAATTTTACACATTGTAGTTTGAGCCATTGAAGAGAAACCATTTCTGTCTAGTTTTCCAGGGAAAGATGGAGATGGCTATTGTGAAATCAGGTGTTCATCTCTTGGACTCACCCATGTGGCCACAAACTGGTGTCTGGGTAGAGGTCACAGTAGGAATATGTCTACCAAAGGATCGTTCCCATGAAGAGCAGTTCTGGAAAAATGGGGTAATGAAAAGATACACTTACAAGCGGAACACAGCAACAAAAACTTTAGTTTTTACATTTTTTCTCATTCTTTTGATTAATCCATTTAGCAAAATTAGAAGGAGTGAAATTAATGGGCTGAAGGGTATGACCCATCTAATAATTATTGAGATGATTTACCAGTTTACTTTCCCCAAACTCCTTTAAATCAATCGATACACAGTGTTCTTTACCTTCTATGCCACTGCTCCACTGTCCTTACTGCTGACATAGAACGTGAAGCCAGTGTCTTTGATCTTAGGAAGAGCCAGTAAGGTCAGAGTTTGGGTTGCTCTGTCCCTTCTTTGAGCCCAAATAAAGTTTGCATGGAACCATTTGGGGAATTCCTAAGGGCTGCTTCACCCGTCAGTTCCCCTAGGCTGCCACCTGACCTGCTTCTCTTCTTTTCTTCTGCCATTAGCTTGTTTTACTTTCTGAATTTCCTTTTCTATCTAGCCTTGCTACAGAAGTGAATTATTTTCACTTTTCCCTGCTGTTTCTGAAATAAGCAATGAAATCTTGTTTTGATAAGTGTTCTTGCCACTGGTCACATTAGTAAGCCAAAATGACAAACAATGGTGAGGGCTTGGAATGATTTACAAATTCTGAAGTTCTTTCAGGAGTCCTCCGAAGTGTTAAAGACCCTTAAAAGGAATATTTTGTCCTTTTCTCTAGATCATTTGATTCTCCTTTTTTAGATCACCTAACCATATCTATGCTTTTACATAATTTTGAAAGATATTTACAATTATTCATGTACATGAATAATATAGTGTAGATTATTTTGAAAAGATAAAAAAGAGTCTAAAAATATCACTCATAACATCATTCAGAGTCTTTCCCTTGAAAATTAGCCTGCCTGATCCTGTCTGGTTTATCTTGGTCTAGTAACTCAGACCAAGGTAGATTTGATTTTGTGAACACTCTCTCTGTCTCTCTCTCGGTCTCTCTCTCTCTCTCTGTCTCTCTCTGTCTCTCTCTGTCTCTCTCTCTCTTATGGACCCTTTCAGAATCCTCTTCCTGATAACCTATTAAGACGCCTTGGCTATAAAAGACTTTTCCTCATCTGACCGTCTAGAGTCCTTTCTGCAGTGTTAGGCTGTGGTGTCCACTTCCTAGTCCTCTATGTTGCACATTCTGGCTATCTCCCTTTGTTCCTTTGTTCCTCTGTTTGTGTGTTCATTGAACTCCTTTTTTCTGTTTCTTCTTTCTTTCACTCCCATGATATCCTCTGCATTCTCTCATACTCTCATCTGCCAGCCCAATGCAGAGGACCCAGCAGTGAACTCTGAGGCCCTGTAGATTTCAAAGGCTCAGGATGGAATGGCCCTGGGTATCTAGATGACTGCATGGAACAGAGCCTTCCCCACTGTTTACCTACAGTGGACAGTAATGTAAGAAATAAACCTTTATTTTGTAAACTACTCAGTTTTGTTATTGTTGCTGTTTTCACAGTTTGACTAAGACTACCTCTAATAACTCCAGCCAACTCCCACTTTTTCCTTTGCTTTACAATAAAAGCTCATTGCTGCGTCTCCAATAAATATCTACTACTCTGTGAGGAGCAGTAGTGAGTCCTTTAGCTCTCAATTCATTGGTGACCCACTGAAGTCAGTAATGTAAACATTTACCGGCTCTATTTATTTCACTAGTTGCTTTCTCAGTTATCATCCCAGGCTACCCTTCCCATTTCCACCTCCCGAATTCTTCATTTCACAAAGCCAAACTGCTTTGATATCATAAGAAATACTAATGCCATGACTTCTAAATGGAGAGGCAGGCATTGTTTCTTATTCTTTTGTCCATATTTAAGAGATTTTAGCTCTTTTTCAGGTCTTCTACTGTCAGTTCACAAAGCATATTCTTTGTCTTCCTTAATGAGAACATTAGCTCATTAAGTAACTTACTTTGTGATAGGTGCTGTGCTTAATACACATGTTTCCAATTAGTTCTCTTAATCATCCTACAATGTCAATACTATTGTCTTTATTTTACAGGGAGGTTAACTAACTTGCCTAAAGTCACACAGCCTGCAAGGGAAAAAACCAGCTTTACAAACTGGATAGATCCAGGTCTTTCACTCCATTATTTGACACTGCGTTATTCATTTTACCACTTCTGCAGACATCAAAATCTTTTTTTTTTTAATATAGAGTCCCATAATGGCTAAGGGGAAAAAAAGCCTAACAGAAATATGTAAAAAAAAAAAAAAAGTTTGCAAGCAATAACTCTCTAATGGTATTGAAGAGGTATTGTATATAGAGAAAAAATATTATATATATTTATGCTAATAATTTCTAAGGTAAAGAATAGTTTAGCCAATATATGCCTATATAACTTGCTACATGTTCTTTGATTCTTATAAAAGTAGTTGTGGAAGATCTCTAAAATAGCATTTTTAAGAAAACTAATTCTAGAGTTTAAGCTATTTGGTAGAATTCAGTAGAGTTGAAAATTTACTTGTTTCTGAAACAAGAATGACAAATTTATGGTACAAGCAAAACTGCCACTCCTGAGCCCATGACAGACAAATAAATGCTTGTGGAACTCCTTCCTACCCACTTCAGTTCTCTCCAGGCAGTCGTTTCTACCAATTGATTAGGGTTGGTGTAATAGTTAATTTATCTGACAAGTATTTGTTAAGCATTTACTGTGTGGTAGTGTTTATGAGGAGAAATCAATTTGTTCTTTGGGCCATTGTCCAAATTAATTTTGTTGTTTCCAGGCACTCTGAATCACTTCTAGTTGAACAAGAAAGTCAGTTGATCCCATCTGCAGCCTGGAGCTTAGATGACGTCAGGTTCCCATGACCTCCACTATAGTGGAGAAGCCTGCCTTGTCCTGTGGCCTCGGATATGAAGTAAAAGTCGAATAAAGAATAGACAGACTTAGCTGCACCCCAAACATATTCTTTCTTGACCTATATTGCTTGCATGCCTTAGCAAAGTCTGAATGGGGATGCTTAATGTGAACCAAAAGCATGAATTTCATGAGTAATTTAGCAGTAATGACTCCTGCTCTTGAAGATAAGATGATATGTATAATCATTAGAAATCTAACAACACCTGCTTGCCCGCTGCATTCAGCCTTCCTCTTTTAAGTATCCTTGGTCTTCAGCTTCATGTCAAACTGAATATTTGCTTTAGAGTTACTACTGATAGCTTAAAGTGTCAATATACACATTTTTTTATATGCTTTTGAGGCAAAAACTGGCCTTTTGTCAGAGGGTGTCAGGCAATCAATTCAACTGTTCCACATGATTGTGCAGGGCTGTGATTGTGGTGCTGGATGTTTAATATCTGGCCAAAAGCTCTTTGAGGCGTGATGAGAAGAGTCCTGAAAAATAGGGATGGATTCATGACTGGACTGTCCCCCATTTCTACTTCTAATTAAATGAAAGTGCTGAAGAAGGTTACACAGAACAATTAAACCATTAAGCATAACTTCTGGCTAGTATTTTTTGGGGTGTAGAGGAGAATTTCCAGGTGGGCTTTATACTAAGGTGGTAGTACAGTCACCTCAGAAAAGAGTAAATAAGTCAACTCGATGCTTTGTAAAGGCTAGGGGTCCTCCAGAAGCTGCTTTCCTGTGTATCTTCTCTGGATCAAGTATAAAACATCAGCCAACCTTGATGTGTAGTCATCTATTGTGCAATTGGATCAGGCTGAAGAAACATGACAAAAAAGTCTTTTAGAAGTGAAACTTTCCAGCAGAGACAGTTCAAATAAACTTAGATGCCCAGTAGGAAGCTGTTTAGGGCATCAGCTTTGATATTACGCTTCAAGGATTGAAGATAAGTGTGTAGAGATGGTAGATGGGCAAAATGACATGAATGAGAGTGTAAGTTTTCTTTATAAAATGATCCTCACCTTATATTTATTTGCAATAGATGGGGTTCAAATGTATCATATTTCTCTGTTTTGTGTGTGTGAGTTTTCCATTCCAATCAATGTATAAGTATACTAATTTTCCATAAAAAAAAAAATGAGCTTAAGTTTTCCTTGACCTCACCCCTGTCAACTTATTTTTCCATTTCTCTGCTCCCTTTAATAGCTTCTCTAATGAATTGACTGTATATACTGTGTCTACACCCTCACCTACCATTTATTTAAGTTTTATAACTTTTTCAAATTATTCATGTGAATAATTTCATAATAATTTAGAATAGAAGGACTTATACTAATAAAAAGCATTCACATTTTTTCTTCCTACTTATCCTCTCCCCCCACACACTTGATGCTTATATTTATCTATCTAAATAGTGATTTCATGGATCGATAATTTATCTTACTTATATCATCACTGCTTTCCTTCCCTTTTCTCAATATAGTTGTATCCCTATTTTCAGTTACTTTATTATTTACTTTTGTAACTTTACATAGTAAATGCATGCAGCATAGGGAATATAGTTAATAAAATTGTAATAACTAGGTATGGTGTCAGGTGGGCACTAAACTTATTGCAGGATCACTTTGTAAGTTATATAATGTCTAACCACTATGCTATACACCTGAAACCAATATAATATTGAATGTCAACTGTAATTGAAAAATAAAAAAATTAAAAAAAGAAAGCCTTAAAAATTCACTTTATATATTTAATATTTTTGCCTATGTTTAGAGTTGATATCACTAGAGACTCTTTCCATATAGCAAGTTTATTTGTGAAGCCTACTAAAATCTAAAATTAAATTCTGCTAGATAACTCCTGAACAATAAGAAACTATATGATTTCTTCTTTTTTGTTTGCTTTTTAAATAATACATTTTTTAAAAAATAAAAAAAAGTATTTTTTTTGTTCCATCAATTATAAATATAGACTTGGTCTTTTGACTTAAGCTCATAAGAAAGTGTGTTTGGGCATTAACTTTCTGTGTCTTTGCATGTTTGAATATATCTTTATTCTGTCTTCACATTCGATTTATGTCATTCTTTTATCCTCACATTTGACTAATTTATAGTTCTGCTGAAAATTAACTTTTAGTTGCAAATCCTTTCTTTCAGAATTTTGAAGATATTGGTATGTTGTCTTCTAATATTAACTTGTGGATGGGAAGATGCATTTTTATTTCATAAATGGTTTGCACTTATTTTGCTGTCTCTGTTTGGAGCTTGTTAATTGGATGGTTGTTGTGCTGGTCCCCCAAATGCTATCATGTGGGAGATTTTCCCAGTGTTGCCAATACTTTTGTACACAGAATAGGGAATATGTGAGCATGAGAAACACTGGGCAAATCTAAACTTCTTTTAAAACTGTGTTTAATTTTTTTACAGATTATCCCCACTTTTTGTCTCCTGATGGTGTGTAAATACTTGCCTTTGGGCATTTTGTGTGATAGGTAGAGAAGGACATTGGATGTGTTTACAGCTTTAGATATTGACTTCTAATTAATTTGTTTGTTTTCAGTCTATATCTTTTACTCTCTATTATATTTATTTTTCCAGGGTTAGAGTTGCTTTGCCTTGCTTCACTTCATGTCACTTCAATAATTACCATTTCCCCATGCTATCACATAGATCTTTTTTCCCTTAAAGTTTTAAACATATTTTTAAAGTTGAAATATAGTTAATATATAATATTACCAATTTTTTGCCAAAACCTTTTGCGTCCTGAAGAACCCCCTCCTGTACTTTTCTTCATTCCATAAAATTGATTTATTATGCTCTTGAGAGTTAACACGAACACCCAAGAAGGGTCAGTTGCTGCCTGGAAGGAAGAATCACTAGAACTTGGTAGAAATGAAGAAACATTAATTGAAAGGAGTTCCAGGGATTTTTCTCTAAGAGCCCAAACTGGCCATCAAAAAGAGGGCAAAAAATAAAGTGTTTGGAAAAAAGAATGTACTAAATTACTGCCAATAATTTCTGTGTTCAAGGTAACCTCACTTAATTTTTTTCTGTTCATTTTCCAAACGTGTGTCAGGTCATTCGGGTGCTTATTGAACATCCTAAACAAAAACAAAACTCACTGATTCAAACAGTGCAGGTTTTTGTAGAACAGTTGAAAAATGTATAATACTATCAAAAAAACAGAAAAATTGAGCAGACATATTATCCCTCTTACTATTTTAGCAAATTTTCTTAAATTTAAGTACATTCATATGCATTTTTCTTTAAATTAAGGTCATATTACAACTCTACCCTCTGTTTTTAATTAGAATTATATATTTAGCATTTCTACATTATTAAATAACTTTACAAAATATAATTTTTAAAAGATGTATATTATTCCATTATATGAATATATGATAATTTGACTCATCTCCTATTACTGGATATTGTTAAATATCTAGGTGTTTACTAGTAAAACAGTGTCATAACAAAACTAATTATTTTTTGCTATTTGCCTACATCATGCTTATATTGTTTAGGATAATTTTTAAGAACTTAATTTAGTTGATCACAGGCTATGAACCTACATCAGGCTCCTTATGTGTGCTGACAAGTTTTTCCAAAAACATTTCACAAAATCATGAGAGTTCTTGACTCATCATACCTTTCCCAATTCTAGTATTAATTTTAAAACATTAATCAGTTTTATAAGTGCAAAGTAGTATTATGCTAATGAATATCTTTAGTATTATAATGTCTCAAAAATAATTTATAGTTGGGCATTACATTTTAATTCTTTTATTAATGGAGCTAAATCTATTTTTTAATTATAATATTTAATAGTTGCTCATTGTTTTATTCTTTGTGTTTTTCTTTTAGTTCTAACTTTTGTTTTCATCCTTGGAGATTTGAAACCTGTTTATCTATTTTTAATTCTATTGCTGATTACTCTGAAATTGTTTCAAAATGTACTTATCCACATATTTAATATTATAAAAATGAAGAATAAATTTTTGAACTCTTTCTCACCCTTTTAAGATGAAGAATGTAGTGTGTTTTTTCTGATCTCAACTTCTCTTCTCCTCATCATTCTTTCTTCTGTTAATATCCGGAGTTTTTTTTCCTTGAAAACGATAATTTAAAAATTGTCATTTTTATATTATCTATTTTCTCTTTCAGGAATTATTTAACAGTTGATTTTAGTTTTTGTTACTATTATTACATCAGCCACTTAAATTTAATTTTATGGTTTCAATGTTCATTTTAGGTTTATTAAAAGCATAATTACTGTATTATATTCTTAATTTTTATTCATCTCTTAGCTGGAGAATAACTTCAAGAAATTTTTAAAAAGTAAGGACCTGTAAGTGGTTTATAGTCTATGGCCATGCACATATGAGAACAACTTTTTGATTTCTTTATACATATGAATAACAAATTAGTTGGGATTCAAATTCTTCAGTTAAAAATCTTTTTCTCCAAAAAACTGTTTCTTCAGTTTCCTGACATTTAGTGATACAGAGGACATTGCTGTTTTTTTGTACATAATTTGTAGAATTTTTTTCTATATTTTTTATAATTCAATAGTAGTGTAGGAGATATTTTGGTATGGATCTCTTTTCATTATTTTCCTAGTACTTAAATATGAATCTTTGCAAATTGCTTTGTTTTCAATTGTAATGATTTTTTTCTGTAGGTATATGTTTAATTCTCATGTGTGATTTATCTTCTCTTTTGTTTCTTTCTTCTCTATGATTATCTAAATACCTTAGTTCTTTTCCTCTGCATTCTTGAAAAGGTCCTCAGGTTTGTCCTTCATGAGCAAAAACACTGCTTTTATCCATGTGATAAACTTCTCTTTTTACTTTCAATGAAGATTTTAATTTCACTATTGCCGTTTTTGCTTCTTTTCAGTCTTTATCTCTCACAAGCAATTCTCATCTCATGACATTTTAAAATCTCATTATTTCAATTTTTTTTTCCTCTTAAAGGCATGTCTGCTTGTTTCTGACTTCTAATGGACACAGAGGGAGCTCTTGCACCAATGTGGTTTCTGGAACACCTTCTCCCAGTGGACCAACAGGAAATTTTATGGGTGAGTCTTGGCTGCATGTTGCAACACCAATGGCTCGAATCTTATTTTCATCACTTTGAACTGGACTGTTTTCACCTTTTCTCCCATGTTTAAAACAGTGTCTCTCAACCTTGGCACTATGCACTTTTGGGCCTGATAGTTCTTTGTTGCAAACCTGTCCTATATATGGTAGGATGTTGAGCAGCATCCCTGGGCCCAATTCACCAAGTGTCAGTAGTATGCCCTTGCCCCACTCTGTGGTCCCCCATTTCTCCAGACATTGCCAAATGTGCCTTGGGAGCAAAATTGTACCTGGTCGAGAAACACTGCTCTAAAGAAACTTTACAAAGTTAAACTCAAGTCAAGAAAGAAAAAAGAAGATTAAGTAAAATGGGAATCAAAATAAATCAAGAAATCACAAAAAGTCACACTTAAAAAGATTTTAAAGCAGCACTTACATTCACAGAAGCAGTTTGGTGTTCCTAAGAATGGCAGTAGGTCATAAATGCTCAAAGTGGTGGATAGTTTTATGAATAATGCCATTAGTCAGATAATTACATGACAATAAAGGCAGCAAGAGCTGAGAAGTGGCAACCAAGCTACTTGGTTCTCATCTTCAGTGTGGGAATGACATGACCTAAAAACCAAAAAGTTAACAGCTATATAGATAAATCAATATTCTGTTCCAGAACATTAGTTTCAAAAGCAAGATCGTACATTTCAAGGTCTCCAGATACTCTGAAAATTAGGGACTGAAGGAAAGAGGTGGGTGGAGGTGATTTTTAATGAGCCATGCAACATGATATGAGTCATTTATATCATTTGATACAGTTGGTGTTTTTTGAGGCAGAAGTTTTATGTCCTCATAGCAACGTATTCTAAAGCTTATCCCATTTGAAGTAGCTTTCACCGTTTGGAAAAAGTTCATTGTTTTAATTCAACCAGACATACAATATGGTACAACTAATATAATTACATAATTTTTGGCAGGTTTTCATATTTTTTTCCTTTTAAATTTAAAAGTAATAATCTATACAGACTTAATTATACTGTCATCTAAATAAATTTATATTTTGGAATGAGTTCAAAGTATGACTATGAAATGCATTTTGCCATTGTTTTCTTTACTGTCCTTGTTCAGAAAGAAAATGAGTAATGTGTTCTGGTAATAGCAATTATAGGAAAACATGGTTCATGTAGCAACAGAATCCTTCATGAACAGCAGTCAACCTTTCTTGGCAGTCTTTTTTCCTTTCAAAGTCTGATTTGCTTAAATAGTTTAATTGTGTGTAAAATGTTGCCTAAATTTAGATTTGGGGCAAAATAATCAAAACACTGCACGCTGGTTTCAATGATAAGTACCAATATATTTGTCATCAGCCAAAATGTATCTGAAAATGCAAAGAAACCATGAAGCTTAAAAGACTAAAAGGGTATTCAGAGAAAACTTTTTCCCATTTGAAACTATGCATATAGTTTATATATACATATAAGTTATGTGGAAGAGGTGCGCTTTCATTCTTGGTGAGAGGTTCTCATGGGCAGAAAGTCAAACCAGCGACTGAAGGGTTTGAGTGAACCACTACATTTAAGGCTTTTCTGATACTATTACGGCTATACCATGAAAACACTTTTATTGATTTTATAGTTCTTTAAAATTTTTTAAATCAAATTTATACATATAGTTTAAAAAGATGATTAGTTATATAAAGTTTATAGTGAAAATCAGCATTTTCTTTCTCACCTCTTCCCCACCTTTTCTCACTCTGTCTCAACTTGTAGTCATACTTCATTCTTTTAAAAGCTCTTCCACATTTTTAGAGGCTAAGGTTTATATTTATTTTCTGATATTGCTGAAAATGGACTTGGTAGATTCTGTTCAGCTTATTGTTTGTGTATGATATCTAGAAGGAAAAAAAATCCATAAAGAATGTTCATGAAACTTTTTCTTTAATACTTTTTATTATGAAACATAACACCTGGAAAAGTGCTAAAATAAAAATTTATAGGTCAATCTATTATCACAAAGTGGCCACATAAGTAGCATCAGAAGTAGAAAGTTATACCTCAGAAACTCTCTTCATGGTCTCTCCCAGTTTTTATCCCCTCATCTGCATTGGGAGATGTAGCCATAATTTTTATTTTTATTAATATTAATTCATAAGTAATAATTTTTATTAATAATGTTTTCATTTAAAAATAGTTTTACTCTCTGATCAAGCATTCCCTAAAATTATTGATTAGTTTTATATGGTTGTGAATTTATATAAATAAATATACATAATGTCTTTTTCTGTGACTGAATTTTTTATTCCATATTACGTTTGTAACATTCATGCATTTTTGTATAGCTGTATTCATTCATTTTCATGACTATACCACAATTTCCTTATCCATTCTATTGAAAGACATTTGGATGGTTCTCAATTACATCAATAATGATGTTACGTATATTTTCACACATCTTAGTGCACATAGGCATATATATCTGTATGTGATAAATTTATTGCTTTAACAGCCCCAATGCTTCACCCCTTCCTATATCTACATCCATCTCCACATAACTGTCCTCTCATTCTGAATCTGGACTCAGTTATGTGACTTGCTTTCACTAAAGGGATTTTAGCAATAGCAGAATAAGTAGAGACTTAAAAAATTATTGTGTTGTTGAGCTTCCTTGCTTTTGCTTCTGTGCCATCACCATGAGAATAATGTAAGTGTAGTTTAAAATAAGATGACAAACATGTGTCTCATGGTCCAATTGCCCCAGCAGAGAGACTGTCAAACACGTGGGTAAATCCTGCTAAGACGCAAAGATGAGCCCAATTGAGTCCAGCTACAATAGCATCTTGTAGACTTATAAGCTAAATAAATGTTAATCATCTATCTTTGAGGTTTTTGTGTTATTAAGCATTTTTTATGGCTACAGATAATTAATACAGAGTGAAATTGCCAAATTCACCCTCTTATCAAAGTGTATGAGGATTCCAGTCACTTCATTTCCTCATCAACATTTGGTAGTTAATCATTTATTTTAGCTCTTTTCATGGGATAGTGATGTCTCATTTCGGTTCTAATTTTCATTTCCCTGATGACTAACAAGATTGAGCACCTTTCCATGTTCATAGGTCATTTGGATATACTCTTTTGTAAAGTGTCTGTTCAATATTTCTGTTGAATTGTCTTTTTCTTATTTCTAAGAATGTTTAATGTATTCTATATAGATATAGATATAAATATTGAGGGTGATTATATGTATTGCAAATATTTTCTTCCAGTCCATGGCCGATCTTTTAAAAGTCTTAATTTTTCATAATGCTTTTGTCAGGTTTTCCTATCAATTATATACTCTGAAAAATATTAATAATTGTTCTTTCTTTTTCAATTCTCTGAAAGAATACATTCAGACTTGTTTTATTTTTTTCTTATGTGTTTGTAGAATCTACTGGTAAAGATATCTATGCTTAGTAATTTTTGTAGAAAAAATTTATATTTCAGATCAAATTAAAAAATAAATATAAGACTATTCAGATTTTCTATTTCTTCTGTCAATTTTAGTCAGTTGTTTCTGTTATAAGAAATTTTCAGTTCCTTATAAATTTTAAAATTTATTGGCATAACTTGTTGACTATTTCCTCTTATTACAATTTTATTATTTGGATGATCTGTAAGAATGTCTCCTTTCTTAGTACTGACATTATTTACTTGTGTCTTCTCTCTTTCATCTTGCATCACACATGACATGTTGATGCCCTGGTGTAGGCACCCTGGAGCCTGGAGCTCTACCCACTGTCTTTTACAAACTTTTCCCTGCAGCAGCAACCGAAGCTCCTCTAGGATTTTGCAGTTACAGAAACTCATTTAAAAAATGACGCAACTGAGATTCAGAGTTATCCAAAAACCCAAATCTCTGCTCCTTTTTAAATGCTTTTTATCACTGAGTACCCTAGGCCTAATTTTTGGGGGGACTAAGGGAAAATGTGTAAATGTATATGGATGTATTCTGGCTACCAGGTGACTATGCTTTTCTGCGTTTCATCCAAAGTCTCTTTGAGTAAATAATGCCAATGTATAGAAACAAAAAGACATCAAACATTGTAGATCCACAAACAAGAAGATATTTGCTCAAACCATTACCACGGTAACTGAGAAATAAACAGAAGATGCTTGATATACAGGCCTAGTTTAACACTTTAAAAAACATAATCCAAATTCTTTGGCTGATTACTTCATTATTTATTGACTGTTCAAGCTCTTCCCCATTTATTCCAAAGACTTCTTCAGTAGGAAGAGCTAACTATTCCAAGTACTACTTTGTTCTTAACTGCTTTGTATTTGCATGATGATGTTCTCATTATAATGTTAACAAGAAGAGGGCCCATTTCTGAGGTAACCTAGAGTGTGAATGTTCAATTTAATACTGGTTGTAACTTCTGCTTCATTTTTAAATCAGTTTTATTTTTATCTTGTACCGTTCTTATGGTCACTTATAAGGATATATGCTTTTCCCTAAAATTACTATAAACTCATTTTATTTTTATGAATAAAACTTGATATCTTTTCTCATACAATAAATATAGTACAACACAGCATGGCACAATACAATATGATACAATATAATACAAATGTCCTTTGATTAATACTGCCCACTTAACAAATTGGTGAAGATAAAATTTTAGAAGAAGGTTAAAGAAGAGTATTAACAAGAGTATAAGTATATAGGTTAACCTTGAAAAGGAGAATACATGTTTTTCTCTAAGTCTGGAGGAAAGCTTCATTTGTCATTTTTGATTTTCTTCTTTGCGATAGCTTCATTAGAATGGAACTGAATTGTGACTGCAGACTCCATTTGTGTTTAACTGCTAACCAACATAGAATGGAATATGGCCTTGTTACTTTTAGTACAAATACTTTTTTAATGTCATATTTCATCCAGATGACCCCATGGAAGGCCCTTTGGGATATATTGTGGCTATTGTTATGCTTTCAACACAAACTTATTGTGTTATTAATTTAGCAACACCCCCTGACATCTTTGAAGATATCTAAACCTGCTATAAAAGGATCTACATTTCAAGTCCCTTATGGGGACTATACCATTAAAACAAAGCACTCCATATGAATGTTCAATGAGACATGGTAAAGTAATGATGCTAAAAACAATAAGGAAACTCATTAGGAAAGTAAGGAAGTTATAAAACAAGGGAGAAAAATACTCTTTGATTGCAACATGTTTGCCCTGTTATTTCTAATCAGTAAAGAAGTTTTGGTCTATCTGAAAGAAAAGTCACTGATATTTTTCCTTGTGCAATTTCCCTCTTTCCAATCACGAAAACATCAACCATTCTTTTATGTTCTTTCTGTTCTTTCCTGAACTCTGACACAATCAATTTTTCAGACTCTATTGAAAGGAATTTTTTTCACACACTTTGTCCAACAAGAAATGGAGTCAAGAGCTTTCTAAACAATTACAAGGAAGGATGTGATTCACTTATTAAAGGATTTCTTCTATATGGTCACCTTAAACCAGAAAGAAAGGATAAAACCTTTTTGATTGGATTGAAGTGCACTGATTTCTTACTGATTTCTTCAGGTATATGGCTGGAGTCCTCAGGGGAAAACACTGAAAAGGCTGAGAGCTGTAAAACCAGAAAGGTTATAGTGTTGCATGAAGGGAGCATGAGAGGCTATAACATGGCTGACACTCTCAAAATTTACAGCAACTATCTCATGGCCAAAGACAAACTCATCTTCTTCCTTTCAAAATCTGCTCATTTTCCATGACCCCATCTCCCTGAATGGCATCATTTTTTTCCCCATCACTCAGGCTCAAACCCCCTAATGCTTATCAAGAGCTGTAGATTCCGCCTCTGAAATATCTCTGACTTTCATCACTTCTCCTTTATTTCCATTACTGCTGCTTAGAATTTCAAGGTTGCATAACCTCATCCCTGAACTATAGCTTCTAATTCTATGTCTTTGTTAATTACTCCCAACTGGTATGTCTTTGGCCTCCCCTCACACCAGTACATCTTCCACACTGTCTCCGTATAATTTTGCTTATTGCTATTGTGCTCTGCTCAAAAACTCTCCGTGTTTCTTTATTGCCAACAGAATAAAGTAAGAATTTCATAGCAAGTACTTGAAGCCCATTGTAATGTGGCTTCAATTTAACAGTGTGTTTCATTTTTTATTCTTCAAACAAACTGTTCTTTCCTGCACTAGACTATTGTCTATGCTTTAACTTTTTGTCCCCCACAAAGAAAGTCTCTTCTTTCTGTTGAAATCATGTCTGCTAAAATTATATACATTTCAGAAGGTTCAACATGATTCTCTAATTCCTTCAGTTAAACTTATTCTTCCACTTCACAGTTCTCTCAAAGCTCTTTGATGTTTCATTACAGCAGTGCTTCTCAGACTTACTGTGCATTGGGTCCCTTGGGGGTCTTGTTAAAATGCAGATTCAAATTCAGTAGTTCTAGAAAGGAGCTGAGATTCTGCATGTTTAGTAAGCTCCCAGGGGATGCCCATGCTGCTAGATCTTGAACTTACTTTGAGGAGCAGGGTTGCAGTTTTTATCAAGATACAGAATTAGTCACCATTCTGCCTTGTATTGAAGTCTGTTGGAAACTTCCTTCCCATAAAGACTGCACTCTTTCAGAGTAGACTCTTGGTTATCCCTATACCTCATACACTTCCCAGTGTGGTGTTTTGTTGGCAATTCCTGGTGAAAGATTCAGTCAATAAACCAATTGAAATGAAACTCCAAATTAAAATCAAGATTGTAGCTTATCTGAGAATTTATTTCCCATTATCCTTGATGGCAGAAAACTCTCTAATAGTGCAGAAAACAATGCCTTGCTGGGTAGGCATGATATCCAACATCTGATTTATTTTCCTGTCACTCAAGAGGATGCACAAAGGAGTTCCTTCATCTTATAGTACTATAGTTTGATCCCCGGAGGGATATCATGTGCTATCCTGATGCCCTCTGATAATGCTTTTATTTGTTTCTACATTAAATGCCACAGGTAGCAATATCATTGGTAATTAAAGAAATCGCTGCTATTTCTTCCATTGTCACCACCTGTAACATCAGCTTTTAGCATCCTTTCTCTCCCTATTATCTTTAATCTGTCACCTCTAATAAGTACAACTGAACTTTTATTGGTAAACCCAGCTGAGTTTGTAAAATCAGTAAGTTTAATTTTTACCATTTTTCAGGTTAATTTGGCATTTTTTCCCCTGTTCGTTTGAGGATAACTTGATCTGTTTGTCAAAAAGGGCAAAGTCTTTGGAAAATCTTTTTTATTGCTACTCCTTTTGCAGGCTTTAGATTTTGTGACTACATCTCAAATCGCTGAGCTTACTGGAATTCTGCTGGCAGATCTCTGGGTGTGGTAGGCAGCTTCTACAATGGCTCCCAATGACTCCCACCTCCTGGCTGTTTGTGTCTTATGTAATCCCTTCCCCTTGATTATGGCTGGAACTAGTGACCTTCTTCTGATGAATAAAATGTGACAAAACTAATAGGATGCCACTTTTGAAAGTAGGTTAAAAAAGATTGTGACTTCCATATTATTTGCATACTTTCTCAGACTTTTCTTTCTTGCACACTTTGGTGAAGCAAATTGTTGTGTTAGAGAGAGCTCATCGCAAGGAACTTTCTTACCGATAGCCAGTGAAAAACTGAAGACTTTAGTCTACTAAGCCGTGAAGAACTGAATCTTGCCAACAATCAGAAAAGTGAGTTTAGAAGTGGTTCTTTACCCAGTCAAGCTGTGACATGAAGGTAGCCCTGTTTTTCACCTGGACAAGAATCTTGTCAGATACCCTGAACCAGAGAACTCAAATAAGCTACACCTGGATTCTTGATCCACAGAAACTGAGAAGATAAATGTTTGTGGTTTTAAGTCACTAAGTTTTCAAGTGATTTGTTCTTTAGCAATAATGAGCTAATACAGTGAGTTTCATTCTTAATGCATTTATAACTAATCTCTTTATCAATATAATTTTCACTATGCTTTTTAAAATCAATATTACATTTTTACCTAGGGACCTTAATAACAATAAATTACAATTTAAAAACGTTATGCTAAATATGATTGGTTGAAAGGTAAAAGGGACATGTACAGATTAAATATCCAGAAAGATACTTCTTTTTAGTCTCTGTTAAATTTAAAGACACAGAAAAGAAAAAAGGAAGATGGATTCCTGAGGTTTCTGAATGGATATGTATAGTACACAAATAGGCCAGTGACATGAGTAGACAGATGGGTGCTTAGAGAACACTGAAAGCTGAGATGAGTGATATTTTCCATAAGACAGATTCATAGCATAAAATTGCTATATGAGTCTTGCCTCCCCACTTAGGACTATATTTTTGTTAAATAGACTATTGGTTTTTTGAACATTATAATGGTCTTTAGTATAGCTGAGACCAAATTTCCTTGAAATTTCTATTAAAATGCAAACCACTGTTAATATAGCCAAGACTTCTAAAAATATTATTCAGCTGAAGTCTTTTCATATCAGATTCTAATCCAGTCAAAATACATTTGACTGCTAGCTATGTCCCAAGGAGATTTTACTCAAGTAAATATAAAATAAGAATAGAAGTCACTGCCAAATCTGAACTGAATGTACAGTATGTATCAGGAATCCTAATATACTATCATATTTGGCATTGTAAGACAATTTAAGAAGGTTTAGCATTTAAACAAATAATCACCTTTATGCTTCAGTCTACCAGTCTCAAAACTGCTTAAATGATATTAACCTTCTCTTGAATATAGAGAAAAAGGCAACCAGAGGTATCCTTAAGGTCACTTAGGTAAACTACAGTGTGATCCAGGTGTTGATAAAAACTGAAAATCTGTTTACAGGACTGGTGTGTCAGGCTCTAAGAGGCCACTTTCTCAAATTGCTGTAGTGGGTCACATACAGAGCCTCAGTGTCTTCTTTTTACTTGTTTGTTGACCAGTCATGGGATTTGCTATTTGACTTGTACTCAGAATAATTCTTGTACACCTTGATTTTAGTATCATAAATCTCACATCTTATTGTAGTACGTCTCTTGTTTCCACTTTATTTGGTTGGGAAATTCCATTGTCAGATTCTAACAAATGTGGGCTACACCCAGCACTGACGTGTACTTCCAGTTATGATTTTTTTTTTTATATCTTTGGCAATGGGAACCAAACCTAGAAGTATAAACCAGAATAAGAAGTGTGTGGAGAATAGCACAGGTAAAGAGAAGAGGTACTCACCAATTACAGGACAAGGTCTAACTCTTGAAAGAGATGTAGATGCTATAATGAATTCAGTAGACCTACCCTTCCTCTCTTACCTTTAGAAGCTTTGGGATTTCCTAGGGACCCAAAGCTTGTGTGAGTAAGTGATCTGAAAGCAGAGCTAGTTTCACATTCTAATAGTATGGACATAAGAGTCCATTATAATAATAAAATACTAAGTGTACCATTCTATGTTTGCAATCTATTTTCACAATGGTGACCTTACCACAACCTGTGGGTAAGGTACTGTACCAACTTTATTTTCAGTAATATGAAGGACAAAACTAGCTGAAATCATGTGAATATAATCACAATCAACCAAGACAAGTTGATACTCGGGGCTTCTCACATTGTATTCTAGGTACTTTCTATAGGCTGCTACTGCTTTCTATGCATTAAAGTGGGGACTGAGAGATGGGAAGTTTGATCCTTTAAAGAATGCTTCTTGTAGGATAAAACAAAAACCAAATATACTTAATAATATAAGACTGGGTGTCTGGTGCACTGAACTCGTCCTGGCTTTGCTGCCAGCAGCCTAGATGATCTCAAGCTGATCACTCAAACTCCCTGGGTCTGCAAAATGATTTGGATGACCTTAAAAGTTTTTTCCCAGTTCTAAGGATCCATAAATCTCTAAAGAGGTTTCAAAGAGCTTGTCTGCATCCTAAACAACATTAGTATTCTGGAAAGTGTGAATAAATCATAAACATTTATTTCAGAGAATTAGAGGACATTACTTTCTGAGAGCACAGAAAGCCCTGGAGGAGACAGCATACATCTGAAATGTCAGCAGATACCTGAACATAAACCCACTAACATCTGTGACATTCTTGTTGCTGCTGGCATTGCAGCCTGCAGGGATTTTTCTGTGCATTAGAGAAAAAAGACCAGTATAATCATGAAAGGATGCTCCCTGCCAATGCTTCTTTCCAAGAAACAGAATTAAACGAACATTTATTGAAAGCAAATTAGATGTGGGGACAGAAGGAGATTTGATTTTGGGTGGTGAACATACAATGCAATATACAGATGATGTATTATAGAATCATACACTTGAAACCTATATAATTTTATTAACCAATGTCACCTTAGTAAGTTTAATAACATAAAACAAGTTAGCCTCTGGAATTAATTACAAAATGGAAATGGTATTTACTAATTTCTGGTCACATATACGTAATTGAGTGAGAAAAAAATCATTGGGCATGTAAGAGGTAAATTTTCAGGCTCTCCTTCGCTACAAAAAGTTGCAGGAGAGAACAAATTAATAAGTAGTTTTTCAAGTTTGAGCACATACAGTGTGCTAGAGAAATACCTCATTGCTCTTAAAATGTGATTTCTATGTTACTGATTATACTCCCTCCCTGTCACTCAGGGAGCATTATTTTCACTAACCTTAGACTTCTCTCCACTATGGAGTGAGCTATTGGCCAGCAGAAAGGGTTCAATCAGAAAGACATTTAACTGGTCCCTGACGGTGGAGGCTGGAAGAAATGGAAGGAGTAAGTATTAAACAATTGAAATTAAAAAAAGGTGAATATTACTACACAAAATAATAATAAAAAGCCACAGATGGAAGTGCTAAGATAATATATTTTGTGAAATTCAGAGAGATTTTGTCCTCTTTTAAAATGTTACTTTTGGGATAGAATGTTGAAATAATAAGCCAAACAGCCCAAAGCAGATTTCTTTCATGGTTTCTATATGAATTGTGCCCCAAGCTGGTAGATATGAAGTTGGTAGCTTCCCTGTGCTTTGGTGAGATTGGGCAAGTGTCTATGAACCAGCTGAGCCATAGAGGTGTGGTAGGGGTGTCATTTTGACTTGTTTGCACAATGATTGGTTCACTTGGTTCTTACTTGCCCATGATACCCAGGAGCCTCCTATGAAAAATTCACCCTAAAGAAAAAAAAATTGATGCACACGGATTTGGCTCAAGGGGAGTGGACCAGGACAGAGGCAAGGAGATTTTATCGGCTATGTGGAGACCATACTGTTAGCTAGTTCAACTTGCGCCCTTGGAAAAGGAGCTTTTATAAAAGTGGCAGTTAAAGCTAAGCAATAATAAAAAAACTCATCTATTTTATTAATTAAATTCTCTGATACATGTTTTTTATGAAGACTACTTTTTTAGGACAATTTGAGATTCACAGCAAAAGGGAGGAGATACAGAAATTTTCCCACATACCTCCTGTCCCCACACATACACAACCTTCCCCATTACCAACATCCTCTGCCAGAGTGGGATGACTGAGGAATCTACAGACACATCATTATCACCAGAGTCCATAGTTTACATCATGGTGTTGTACATTGTATAGGTTTGGACAAACGTTTAATGACAGGTATTCACCATTATGGTATCATATGGGATGGTTTCACTTTCTTAAACTCTGATATTTTTAAGGTGCCAGGTCTTATTGCTTCAGCTCCTATGTAAAGTGGCAAAAAGATAAAAACAGTGTAATTGAACCATATTGAGGCACACATAATAACAGGGCTAGACTGATACAAGTAGAGTAGTAGTTTGGGTTACACTCAACAAAGATTTTTACCCTAAACTGCTGTGGTTATATAAGCAAAGGGCATATAACCTTCATGTAAGTTTATGAACTGTTTTCTCCATGATGCATTAATCCTGCTGCTTTTTTCAGCAAGGTAATAAAACAGTTTTAATAAAATCAATAACAATGATTTCCCCTACAAAAGGCTGGTAATCCTCTGCTTGGCCCTGCCTAAGGCCCTGCAATTCTGGGTTAGTGAGTAAGGGAATTAATTAGTCTTATGTTAGATGCAAAGGGGATTCTCCAATATTCTGTGATGGTGACAGAAGCATATATAAGAACGACAGATGAAAATAGCAGCATAATTAAAATAGAATGTAAAAGCTAAGAAATTCAAACCTCAGCCTGTTTTATTGTTTATCTTGACAAGAAGAAAATAAAAACTTTTGCTTTTTGAAGAAATCTCATTTTAATGTTTTAAATTAAATGCAGACAATTATTGTGGAATTAGCACAACTTTGAAGTAATAAAAAGTGTGCTACTTTGATTTGCTTCTTCCCTAAAGGTTTAAAAAAATTTGGCAGATCTGCATTTGTTACTGGTGCTGAGGCATTCACCCAGTGCTAATGCCTGTAGAGATCTTGGGGTAATTGGAAGGGAGACAAATACTTCTGTGTGTATCATAATAGGTGCTTTCATGAACAACATGGTATCTACCATTCTGTGGAATCTAATCAAGACACTGATTTGAGGCCAACTTGCAGATTTTACAGAATTTTATTAGCCCCAATCTTAGAAGATCTTTCTTTATGGCTTCTCAGTTTTATTTACTTCCTATCATCAGTGCCACACACAGAACAGGACAAGGGGAAGAGATCCTGCTGCTTACCTGTTTGTCTTATTTGATATATGATGATTTACACTATTACCAATAAGTTCAGCATTCTGCATTTTCCCTCTATTTTTTAACTGAAGCATAAAATGCACAAAATGAGGTACATAAATTGAAATGTATGTATTAATGAATTTTTTACTATTGTACACACTTGTGTAATCACCATACAGATTAACATACAGAACATTTCCAGGGGGGTTTCTGTATGCCCCTTGCTGGTTAATAATGCCATCCCAGAGGTAACTGTTATTCTGACTTTTCTACGTATGAAATCATCCCTTCGTATCTGGCTTCTTTCTCTCAACATCATGTAAAATTTATCCAAGTTGTTGCATATATTAGAAGTTCGATTTTTTTTTATTGCCATGCCATATTCCACAGTATTAATCCACCACATTTTATTTATTTATTCTCTAGTTGATGGGTTGTCTCCAATTTAAGACTTTTATGAGTAAACTTACTCCGAACATTCTTGTATGTATCTTTTGGTGGACATAAGCGTTCACTTTTCTTGGGTATATGGTTAAGACTGGGATTTCTAGATCATAGGACAGGGCTAGGTTCAGTTTACTAGTTACTGACAGTTTCCAAAGTGTTTAAAACTTTTAATTAATCCCTTATTCACCAATATTTAGTATTTTCCTAATTTTTAATTTAAAAATAATAACGAACTCACAGGAAGTTGCAAAAATCATACAGATGGGTCCCATGTGCCCTTTAAACCAGTTTCTGTCAATGTTTACATGATTTATAACCAGAGTAGAATATCACAGTATAAAACCAGGAGACTGACATTGGTTCAATGTGTGTGTATAGTTATGCCATCTTATTGCTTACGTAGATTTGTGTAACCAACCCCCAGTCAAGATACAGAACTATTCTATCACCACAGAGATCTCCCTGTGTTTCCCATTTATAGCTACATCCAACCCTTTTTCTTCCACTACCCCTAATTTTTGTCATCCACTACTCATTTATCTATCTCTATAATTTTTTTCAAGAATGAAATGTAAATGGATTCATATAGTAACAACTTTTGAGATTAGCCTTTTTTTCCACTCAAGATAATGTCCTTGAGATATACCTAATTTATTTCATATATCGATAGTTGTTCCTGTAGTATTCAATGGCATGATATGACTGTTGATTCTAGGGCATTTTTCCAATGGAGGAGAGAAGCTGAGGTTACACAGTATAATATAGTCTGCCTGGATAATTTTCATCAAGAACTTACAGAATTCATGACAAATGAGCAAAATGGTGATGATGATGACAATCAGAATATGCTCATTTGAAGAAAAATCTGTAACAAACTTCCCTTGTGTTTTGCCAGTGTACTCATCAAGAAACAGGTATAAGTCTAATTGCCATGCAATTCTCTTTAATAAATTTGTTGATATTTCCTAAAAATAAAGCTAAAGAATGAGCAGTGGAGAGAGATTCCCAAGTGAGATATCAGGTATGAGGGTGCTCCTTAGCTTACATGAGTTTGATGGCAGGATTTATTAAGTAGAAACAATGTGGAAATGGCGAATTTACCAGTTTGATGAAAAGTGCTGTTACATAGGTGCCTTCAATTTTTTATTTCCTTTTATTAACAATAAACCAATAAGGAAGTATTGTTATTATTCCAGTTTAAAAATGAAGGACTTGAAACAGAGTATTAAATTATTTGCCCTGGAAACACAGCTAATAAGTAGAATTAGGTTATACTCCTAAGTGCTGTCAGCTGGGACCGAGGTCACCTAGAGACTCTATGAGGCTGGAACATCCAACAAGACTCAGTCACAAGGCTACTCAATCCTAGAGGGCTACCGGTTTGTGCTAGCTTTGACTTTGAGGAGCTCAACTGGGACCATTAACCAGAGTATCTCGATTTTCCTTTATATGGCTGCTTCATGGGTTTTGGGGTCCTAACAGTATGGAGACAAAGGAAAAGTTTTAAGTATGAAATCAGAAGCTGCAGATTTTTTAAGGCTCAGTCTCTGAAACTATACAGTATTACTTCTGCTGCATTGTATTGGTTAAAGCTGTGAAGGGCCAGCTGAAGTTCAAATGGAGGGGGTATTGGAGGGAGGGGCAAAATAATTGTGGCTACTTTTAATCCACCATAAGTATTGACTAATTCAAACAAGAAAATGATCTAGGACAACTGTTGCTTTAATTATTGAGGACCGGTTTGTATCTTTGCATCTGATCTGGTATTTGGTATCACTTCATTTTGTTTTAACTAAGTCTGAGATTTAATTTATTAATATAATTTCATGAATAGAACTAATATTTTAAAGTGTGCTATAGTCTCAGGTGAATTTTGGAAAACTCACAACTTCACAATTATCAACTTAAATGGCATTAGGTATAGACTTCCCTACCCGTCAATCCTCTCTTCTCTTTAAGGGAACTAGAGGACATGAAGGACTTTGTGATGTTTAAAGCAGGACTGTTAAGTATTGGAACTGATTTTCAAAAACATAGTCAGAACTTAATCATGCACATAGTGCTATCCTATCTAAATAATTATTTTAGATGATATGCAATTATTCCAATGATACTGCTTTATTAAAAAAAATTCTGGAACTATTATTTTGGAATTGCTTTCAGAGTCTATAACACTGAAAATCCTGGCCAGTTCTTTTTTCCAAGTGTGACTAATTTTTTAAATGCTATGAGTCAAACAGACCTAAGTCTGATGAATGTGTTGGGGGCTTAAAGTAGAAGTACCAGTTTTGTTGCTAAACATAATTTAATGAAAAACTAATTAGGATTGATTTTGTTTTTGCTTACAAATTGGTTTCTGATAGAAGTTTCAAAAAAAGAAAGAAAGAAAGAAAGAAAGAAAGAAAGAAAGAAAGAAAGAAAGAAAGAAAGAAAGAAAAAGAAAAAGAAAAACCAATTCAAACATTTTTTGAGCAGAAGCATCCTATTAAATAACTGCCTCTTGAGGTGTCTATTGTGGAAAAAAACCCAAAAAACAGCACACATTTGGACGTATAAGCTCTGATATATTTATCCAGAAAATAAATTTATTACTTTGTCATTATCTTTTTTCACTTATAGTCTGAATACATATTTTTTCTCATGTTTAATAGTAAGGCATTATGTTTATAATATTAATATTTTATGTATATGTAGTGCTTTTATCTTTTAAAAGTATTTTACTCTTATTACCTTTTAAAACTTCACAATCAGGTCAAAGACATATTCTTTCATAAATATGTTATTCAGTTTAGAAACAAGGAAATCAAGTTACAAAGAATTTAAGACTTTTTTTTAAAGGCCCATTAGGTGGTAACTACTAACACTTTGATAAGATCAGTGGGTTTTTTTCCCATCTTGTAGTAATAGTCCTGTTATGAAATGGTATCAGAAATAGTGGAAGAAGGCAGCTATTTTCTAAAGATGTTTGGTTCTAAAAGAATAAGTTAAAGTAGAATAATATTTTGTAGAGCATCATTTTTTAAAAAAGTCTTTGCAAGGCTGATCTAAACCGCTAAGTTTTCTCATAATAATCTCAATTGGCTCAGTAAATAATTCTATTTTTATCACTTCTGGTTAAGTAGTTTTCCCCTTTGTTTCTAACCACAGTATTCTAAGCAGGATGTTTTTGTGGTACTTTAAACTAGGCCGTTTGATTTTTCTAAGCACTACTCACAGGATCAATAGTACCTGCACCCCATGTCAGTCTGGGAACACAACTGTTATTCAATAAATGCCTATGGAAAAAGAGATCCGTACCCCTAACAGAGTCCCCAGGAACATGTTTCTTCCTCAAGAGGAAAAATTGCCTTTACCGTGAATGGCTGTGCCACTGTGTTTTACAACCCCTGGGCCTGTCCTAAGCACTTCTGTAACTCTCTGCTAACACTTTTTTTATGTGTTTCAGAGCAGAATGAAGAATACAGTTTATTACGATAAGCCCTAGTCCAGAAATTGTCCCTGTGATCACAAACATAGCTGTTCTCCTTGCATTGTCTGCAATTTCTTGCTTTAATTAAAGGATGAGAGTTTCCTAATATTACTCTAGGAGAACTACAATCAGAAAACTTCATATGTCTCCTTCCCTTCCTCCCTCTCGCTTTCTAACTCACTTTCAGCTGTATATCAATATAACAGATAATCCAAGACTAATTTGCCAATTTGTTAGAATTCTGCAGGGCCTTGCTTTTCCTTCTGGCATGAATTAACAATTTCTATGTTCAATCCTATCCTCACGGATATCAGTCTACCTTCCTGTTCAGTCCAGCAAAGTTGGGGTTTCAGGTGTAGAAATATGGATGAGTGGAGTAGGTAGTCTTTCTTCTCCCATGCGAATGTTCCAAAGGTGGGCAACTTTTGCAGAATTACTGGTTTTTCTTTTTATATTTAAACAAAGAGCAAAATTATGATAAATGGTAATTTCTAAACAGTAGCGGAAATTTTCTCTGGTTGCCCGATAGCCTAAACATACATAGGCCTCTTCTGTATACAGAGAAAAAAAAATTGACAGGTTCTAAAAATGGGAAAAATAGCTGTGCACTGTGCTAAACAGGTTCCAAAATGTGTCAAATTTCCGATCTTAAGCCCGTTGAAAGGCCAGTGCTCGAGAGCTTTTCCTTGAGGTAAAACTTCCATCAGCTGAACCGAGACTCGATGTGGGGAAGCCAGGATTCCTAAAATAGGGTTAGTGACATCACTTTGTGCAAATCAGAGGATACCTGCTCTACAGACATGGAAACACATATTTATGTATGTACATCCAGAGCCTGGAGACAGGGTTCAGAGAGAAAGATTATTAAAATGCAGTAATTTCTTCTAAGCCTTCGGCTGATTATGTAAAGATTAAGTTAGTGAGCGATTTAAACTTTTGTATCAAATAAAGTCACATGGAATAAATTCTATAATCTTCAATCCAAGTGAATAAGGACTTTTTCCACATGTACCCGGGGCGTTATCAAAATGAAATGTTATTTTAAAGGGAAATGTTTTTGCTTTTTGAGACGTATAATGAGAACATGGTGGAAGAAATAAAAGCGTGAGAGCCCAAGGCTCTCCAGCTGTATTAACCTTATTTTCCAAATAAATTAAAGCAAAGCAAACAACAACAACAATGACAAAAACAAGATTCAATTTACATGTATTAAGTAGGAGAAAGTTGAGAGATAAGGAAAAGGAGAAGTCAGTGCCTAGAAATAGGTCCAGCTCCTGTCGTATATGCAGTGGCAATTAGCTACAGTTCCTAACTAAGACAGTATTCCTTCCCAAATGGGAAGCCACGGGCCTCGATAATTCCTAAAGTGTCTTACATCAAGCCGGCTGTTAAAAGTCGTTGGCATTCAGAAATTAAGAATTCCTTTTCTGTTTGCTTGTTTGTTTGTTTTTTGATTTTTTAGAAGAGCAAGTAACTGATTAGGTGGGGTTAAATTCTCTAATTTAGTTCTATTATACTCTGCCTAAAGAGAGAGAAAAAAAAGATGGGCAGGACCATGGTGTTTGTCTTTAAAAGACCTCAATGGCACCAAACTTTATTTCATTTTTTAAAAATGAATTTTAATACTTAATGTTCACATAAGGGTCAAAAATACAGAAACTGATAGGAAAATAGCATGCGATATCCTCTAAGGAGTGGAGAGTATTCATTCTCCCCTCTTCTCGCTGTTAAGATGCTGGGGAGATTTTTTTTAGCATAACAGCACATGGCAGGATTGGCCTGGTAGTTCCTCAGATGACTGTTGACTTGGCATCTTTAGGCATTTGGGAAACAAAGCCTTAGTCTAGGTCTGTGGTTCTAACTTCAGAGAAGTATGTGAACCAGGATGTCCAGGCCTGGAGGAGATACGAGGGATCAGTGAGGACCATGCACATGCTCTGTGGCCACATGGCCATGTGCTCATTGTATCCGAGCCTGATAGTGTGTACCTGGCTAAGACAGGTGGTCTTTTGTACATATCCAGACTGGACTACATGCAGAACTGTTCCAATCTTATGGGATATAAGTTTTGCTATCTATAACTGGCCTTGAAGGGGGCCAGTCGAGCATCCAAAAAATCTGATGTGGCACTCACTCCCTCAGATTTTTGCTTCCAGAACTGTGCACTGACTTTCTTGTCTGTTTTTTTTTTTTTTGATAAGTGAACACTGTATGATTTACCCAAGACTGTGTATCTGCTCCTTCCATCAATCTAATCCTACCCTGATTGTTGCCAATATGCTGGTTACCTACATATCTGAGTTTCTCTAAGAGAGGCAATACACATTAGTAAGAGAAAGATTGGCTTGTCTTGTTGGTACTCTGCTTTGAAGAACTTGAGGATCCACATTCTTTTTTAAGATAAAGTCAGGAATGTATCTACTCGGCCAGGGTCATACTAGGAAATAGCTCTCCTGGGTTACAAAAATTATAGGAATAGAGAGTAGAAACCCTGAAAGAAAGTTTGAGTTGTGAAAAAGCAGAGAGGAAACACAGTCAAAGGGGCGAGAATACCAGGTACCTATGAGAGGGAGCCTCTGAATTTAATTCATCATGATAGCAATGGTAAGAGAATATTTTTACATCATCCCGAAACCCCTATATATGTTCATGTTAAGTTATAGATTATCTTTCTAGTAAGTCACTGAGCCAGTATTTTTTCAAGATGTTGGAGGTAAAGTTATATTAGAAAATATTAATCAGTTCTGTGTACTCTACTAGGTTACCTTTTTGTGGCCAAAATAACTTTTCATAGTGTGTACACTTTCAAGTGTTTTGAAGGGCTATCCATAGACTTCATAATTTAGATCATCATCCAAATATAAACTTTAGCTTTTACCCTGTAAGTAAATGACACTTTTAAAAACAGCATCGTCACTCATTATGTCAGGCTCTGCAGCACTAAGCTTCATTATTTACATACATGTTCTCAGTTGGTTGTTTCCATTTTTACATGATGACTTGTCTAGATCGCTGAGGCTCATTTAATCCTGTGGTACAGTGCAGTACCCAGGCCTCATTTGCAGCTTGCTCTTCAATATGTTAAGGCAGGTATCCAGCTTTTTTGCAGAAACACATATTACTCGTATTTGAAATTGTTCTCAATTAGCAGATTCCACAAGGCCAGAGTCAGACTTTTGCTGAAAAGATAGCATTACTCAAAATATAATTTTTAACAGTGCCCAAAATATGGAGCTCAAAGGTTGTCCTCCATAGTATCTTATAATTATTATTTTTTCATTAGAAGGGGTATTTGGGCAAGATTTTGAAGCGTTGATGCTGCTGGCAAGTGTGGATGATCCGCATAGATGAGGCAGAGAGTATTTCTTCTGAGCCTATTATTTGAGGTAGTTTCTAGGGGTAGCTGACCTGCTGCTTCATCTTTCACATAGATATGTTAAGAAATGATAAACAAATTCTTGATTATCCCCAATTTTCTCATTGTTCTTCAGAATGACTACTTTATATTGTTTTGGTATAAAATTCTCTATATATATTTTAAGGGCATGAAAGATAAACTGAATTTGTACCAGTTTTCTACAGAGGGGCTACCAAAGTCAATTCATTTTCTGTTGTTACTATGTCCAATGCATTCATCCCATGGGGTTGCAAAATAAACATACGCTGTCCTAAAAAACTCATAGTCTGGTGGGCAAGAGTTATGTAAATGACATTAGAAGTGTTAAAGAACATAAACATATTACTGGAAAAAACCTACACAAACTGTGTGTGTGTGTGTATGTGTGTGTGCACATATACACATACATGCACTTTTGTGGTGGTGGTGGGGTAGGGCTGTTGAAGATGATATAAAAGGGAAAAACTAATGCTTTTATGAAGGATAGATGATGTTTAATCAGACAAAGGTGGAGGAAAAAGTTCTTTTAGATGAAGAGAGGAGTGTGAGCTAAAGTCAGCAACAGGAGAAATATGCTTCTGGAAATTGTATTTTATTTATTTTCATGATGTTAATATAACTACCTCATTAAAAATAGCAAAACAGAGATTAAATATCTATAATGAAATGGAAGTGAAAATTAGTTCTTTCAACTCATACTATCTTCGCATCAAATTTTTAAGAAAATTATGTGCAAACTATCTCAACGGAAATTTGGAGGAGGTATTTAGCCATATGCTAAGGGAAGTCCTAGTTCAGTGTTGAAAGAAAGAGGAGAGCGAGGCAATATTTATGGAATATCTTTCTACCAGATGCCAGATGGTTATTGACATACTTCCATTTAATGCTCACAACAATTGATTTTATGGACTTCAGGGATGTGATTCAAAAGATTAACTTCACTTGTAGGCTGTTCTCCACAGAAACACCACCCAGTCAGCAAAATACCAATGGACTTCATTTGTTCATTTTAATTGAGAACTAAAGAGTAAATAGACTTCCCCTAGGCAGAGACAGGGAAAGAATGCTTCAGGCCAAAGGGAGTTGGAAGAGGCAAAAGATCAGAAAAGCATGATGAGGTTAGGTTGTTAGGGCCATATCAATGCACAGCTGACATAATTATTTATTTACTAATTCATTGTACAAATATTTATTGAGTTCTTACAATGTGTGAGATACACTCACTGCCCAGGATATAACAGTAACAACATAGACCAGATACCTCTTCTCATAGAACTTACATTCTTGTGGGTAGAGACACATGAATAGAAACAAATGAATAAAGAGAAGAAAATGTCAGATAGTGGTAAGAAGTGCTACACAGATAATTATAACAGATTAATCAGTATAAAGATATGAGTACTTTCTATTGTATGGTTGAATGGTCAGGAAAGGTAATATGTAAGCTGAGACCTGAATAAAAACACAAACGAAACAGAAAAACACAACCAATCAACCAAAAAAAAAAAAAAAACCCATATAGCCATATAAAATCAAGGCAAATAGAATTTTGTGTTCAATGTCTCTAAGGTTAGAATCCTATTGATATACTCAAGGAACATAGAGAAAGTTAGGGTAGCAGGCGAATAGTGGAAAAGGGGAGAATGATGTGAGCTGAGGCCAGATGAGTAGTTAGGTGCCAGATCATTTATGACTTTGTGAGAAGTTTGAGTTTTATTCTAAGGGTATTGGAAAGCCATTGAAGAGTTTTAAATTAGAAATGATCTGATATAACATTTTAAAAGATTTTTAAAGACGTCTCTGACTGCTGTGTTGAGAGTGAACCTAGAGGCTCAAGGATGGAATTCAGACCAGATGGAGATCATTGCCGTTTGAGAGATGAGATGATATTGTCTTGAAACGATATAGTTGCTTAGGAGGTTGTAAGAAGAGGATGGGCTCGTAATTCAATCACTCATGCCAATGAAGGCTTATACGAAAATGTACAAGACACTATGATATAAGATGTTACAAGTTGCCAAGCATTTGGAGCACAAACATTTGTGCAGCAAGATATTTTTTTGTTTTCTGGCAAAGAGCTTTCCCCATCCCTCAACTTTTCACCTCACTGATAGCCTTTGAAGTTTCTAAGATAGGCTTATAAAAATGAAATTTTTATTTGATGATATCAATGTACAAATAACGATTAAAAACTGGGCACCACCTTCCTAGATATATAGAGTTTCATCTAGATTCATGCTGAAGGGAAATTCTGTAATGGCCAATTCCTCCATCATGTACTATAAAATATTAAAAGAAGTGTAGGCAAGTATTAGTATTTTATGGACTGAATAATGTCACTTGACAGAGGCACAGCTTCAATTTTCCTCTGCTGCTCTGCCAAAGCCGTAGAGCATTTGGACAAGCAGGACACATACAGCAATGGAAGTGGAAATCTAGATCTCGTTATATTTTCTTTTCTTTGAAATATTCTATTTTAAGCTAATGTAAGCTTAGTATAAATCAAGGCAGCTATTATGAAGATAACATACATTTTCCTTAATCACTATCAATTTAAAATAGTTTCAGACTTTAAAACATGAAGATGGTGACTGCATTTTATCTGATTATGTACGCTAAGATTTGATATCATCTCACATTTTTGCAGTGAAATAATACCTAATTATTTTTTTAATAAAGGCATTTTTTGATGCCTAGTTCATATTTGACCTTCTCAGTAAGTTGTCAATAATGTACATCCTAGTATGAGTTGGTAAGAAGAATTTCTCTCATTATTCTTAGCTTGAAGTAAGGGCACTCAGGATATAGGAATTTTTATTAGAATCATGAAGGGAATAATTTGGGGGGCTTATAGAAAAGGTTTTTCTGAATAGATAGCTATGGACATCAGATAGAAACTGGGTACATGTTAGAAAATATACCCAGAGCAGGACCAAAAAATGAAGAGGATGACATCACTTAGTTAAGATGCAGCAAATTAGAGGCAGAAAGTGTGGTATAAATAATGTGGATGGTTGAGCCAGAGCTATCTCAATTACTTTGTGAGGCTTTGGTTAGTATTATATGCAAGAGAGTTTCATAATTCATACAGAATATATGCACATTTGTTATTTTTTATTTTTGAGAGGATGACAGGAAGAGAATGATTGCATGGATGCCTCACTAGAATTTGAGAGCCACTATTCTAGAGAAAACATAAACATAATCACCTTTTTCAATAGTAGAAGACTCTCTTACATCAACATATTCTCAGGGACACAACTGGACCACAGTATTAGAAGGCAGCATATAGTAAGAGAGTAAGAAATATAGCCTGGATTCCATAAAAAATTTTGTTAGCTTAGGTTTAGCTCTCCATACCTCTTCTTATCATAAGGGTGACAAGTTCTCAAGACACAAATAAAGTTGATATAAGGTTAATGTGAGCTACAAAACTCACCAAGATCACTCTAGGCATAAACCTAAAAGTTGATGGTCTACCTAAAAGTCATTGCCTCCCTTTTCCTTATTAACAGACCCTGCTTTTCTTCAGACACCAGATAGTTAAATGCTTCTGCAGAGCTGAACACACCCACAGATTCAAGGAATGAGTCCCACTTGCTAGTCTAAATCAACTGTAGTAATTCCATTCCCATTGTCAGTAATTGGTTTAGAAATAGCAAGTGACCCAATTCTATTAATAAAAAGTGAAAGCTAATGCTAGAGGAATTTGAAGCTGGTGGTATACTGAAGGTAACCATAGCAACAATAAAAAATAAACCCAGCCCCTGACTAAATTGTCTCAAGTCTCCACACATAAATATTATTACCTCAGTCTATATTATTAGATACACTATGTCTGAAAATCACAAAATTATGAAACAAAAATCAACAACAAAAAAGCTCACTATGAAGAAACAAAACAATAAACAAATCTAGAATTAGAAATGATCCAGATGTTAGAATTATCAGACAGAGATTTTAAAATAAGTATGATTAATATGTTACCCTCAAATATAGAAAAGGTGGAAACATGCTAGAGAAGACTGGGAATTTTAACAAAGAGGTGATAAGTATAAAAAACAGGAAAATGGAAATGCTAGAAATAAAAAAATGCAATGATGAATGATGCCTTATGCAAACTTATCAGTAGCTTCCATAGAACTGAGACAAGAATTAGTAAATTTGAAGAAATTCAAAGAAAAAAGTGAAATAAATAAAAACAGAGCTTCAAGAGCTTGATGTAATATCATATAGTTTAACATGGGTGTCATTGTGCTCTCCAAAAGAGGAAAGAGAGAGAATGGTGCATGATAATATACAAAGACATAATGGTTGCTAATGGTCTAAGAATAATGAAAGACATCAAACCACAGATCCAATATTAGAGAACCACACTCAAGGTGACTATAAAAAAAACACTTGGTCATACATTCAAATATCAAACAACCAAGAATAAAGAGAAAATCTTAGAAATAGCCATAAATTAAAACAGCAGGGAAACTTACGTATAGAGGAACAAAGAAAACAATTACAACCGATTTCCTTCAGAAACTATATGCCAGAAGACAATGAATTGACATCTTTAAAATACTGAGAGGGAAAAAAAGCAACCCAAATCCGTCATCTCAAAATTCTGTATCCAGATATATCTGCCCTTCATATCACATGTTAGTTGCCTGATTCTTTCTTGGAATGTCTTGTCCTCTAGGAATCACATGTCTGGGAATCTCCAAAAAGTTTATAGCTTTTAGGAAGAGAGAAAATTCTATCGCACCCTCCTATTCCTAGCTAAGTGCTAGATTCCTGGTAAGATAGTGACATGTTTAAATCAAGCTTCTTGGTTGGTTATTTTTGACCAGAAGATGGCACATTTTTATCATGTAATATTCTAAGGGACAAGGAGTCTATCTGATAGGCAAACTAAAAAAAAAAAAGAGGACACATAAGGCAGCTACTTCTTTTCTTTGGCAGATGTTGCTCTTTATTTTCTTGTAAGCAGAGTCTCGCCCTGCTCCTTAGCATTTATTACCGCACTATTTTACCTCTATCCCCAAAAGTTCTGCTTTGTTCAGTGAAATATTAAATTGCTTGGAGATAGAAGGGCAAGAATCTTCTCTTACTGCACCCATCCCCATCAACATTGATTATTCCAGAACTGTTTTCCTTGGAGCAAAGGAATAAGGAAAGTCAGCCACAGAAGGCTTTGTTTTGTTGAGTGGACTATCCAAGTTGAGGACTGCTTTTGAGAATTGAGAGGAATTAAAGGGGCACTGCAGGGGAAGGTAGAGGGGAGACATGAGGGTTCTGGTAGTAGGAAAATTTTTGCAGGGAAAAGATTAGAGATCCACGGAGGGGCAATTGAAAGTTTTGCTGAGCTATGTTAAGTAACTCTGTATCCCTGATATTGCTAACACTTTAGAAGTTGAATTTATTAGGAGGGGATAGAAGAGGGTAATATTGCAAAATACTGACTCTGGCCTCAAAGAGGATTCTGGATAGAATTGGTGGCAACCACAGGAAGCCTAACCCTTATGGATTAATTAAGTAACAATGCTATAGTGAAAAGAATAGCTGAAATTCTGAGTTTTGTCAAGATCTGCCTGGACATTTCAGGAAAACAACACTTTAAAAAATCATGTAATTTTTAAAGTGGGCAAGTGGAAAGCTTAATTTGGCTGCCAAGTAATAATTACATTTTAAGCCTGGGAGCAGATATGCATGATTAATTTTGCTTATCAAAATAGAAACTATGGACAGACCTGAAATGATTACTTTAGTAGTCAAACTGCTGGCTGTAACAAATCAAGAAGTCTCTGCAAATGCAAATAGTCTCTAAATACAATGTGCTTGAAATATTAAAAAAACCCAAACAACCTTATAATTTTACTGAGAGACCACAGCTACAATTAGATGTATTTTAACAAATCTGTTCTTCCTTTTCTACCCACCTTCCTTTAATGGGCATTCTCCTTCTACAAGAAGTACTTGCCTGAACTCATTAGGTCTGCTTCTCTCCAGATCTAAGTCCTTTACTCCTGGCCAGCGAAGATAGCAATAAGCAGATGCTCTACATTAGCTTTGATGGCCATTAACTAAATGAGGCTGAAACTGTGATCATTATGGTATAATTCTCAAAGTCCACATTCAGAATTTCTCTTGCCAAGATGCAGCTAGAGGGAACCCTGCTGTAGCACACAGAGAAGCCCTTGCCCATGCACTGTTATGTAACTAGTTGAGTCAATAGCTGATTTAGGAGGTATTGTCTACATTTTCTGGTACGATGTGAAGATAGTTCTGGGAGTAGTGACTTGAGGCTATTTCTAAGGGAGCGTACAGAAAGTGTGTCTTTCCAAAGATGGCCACACAATTCCCCTCATCCTGGGCACAATTTTTCAGTGTGACTTTGCCCTCTTCCATCAAGACATTAAGTTTATTTTCTTTCCCTTAAATTTCAGTGACTCATTTTGAATAACAGAATGTAGCAGAAGTGCCATTCTGGGATTTCTAGGCCTAGGCCTTCAGAGACATTGCAGCTTTTGTTTTTGCCCCATTGGAGCCCAGAACAACTATTTAAAGAAGTCTGACTATCATCCTGAAGAGGGAGGCCATGTTAAAAAAAAAGCCCTAGATGATGTGATATTAAGAAAAAGAAGCTCAGCCCTGCCTTGGAGTTCTAGCCAACCCACTAGTGACCACGCTGGGAGGCACGGACGTGAAGCCATCGTGGGTGTTCCAGCTGACATCACGTGAAGCATTGCCTTGCCCCCATTGCAGAATAAATAAATGCTCTTTCTTTTTCTCAGTCACATATTTTTGGAGAGGTTTCTTATATAGCAATAAATAACCAGTACCAAGTAAACTAGCATTGTAATAATATTGCTAATGATGATGATGATGATGATGGTAGTAGTTAACATTTATATAACAGTACTTCATATGTGCTGACACTGTTCTAAATTCTCTGCTTAAATTACTAATTTTACTATACCCCCAAATAACCATAAAGTAGATATTATAATTTATATTCATTTTATAAGATGAGAGTCTTGAAGCCCAGAGAAGTTACAAAATCCAAAGTCACAAAGTAAATGGTAGACATGGGACTATATAAAAACCTTTTAGGTGCTAGACACTGTTTCAGATACTGTCTTTCCATACATTATCTCTTTTAAGTTTCATGACAACCTGACTTATAAAATAAGTATTAGTTCCTCTATTTTACAGATGAGAAAACTAAACTTGGAATCTGCTGAAAAGCTAGTTTCTCAACCCAGTGTCATTCGCTCCAAAGTCTGGCCTTTTTTTGCTCTACAGTGTGGAGCCCCCTCCACAAACATTCATTTGGTTATTTGAAATCATCTACAGGATGTCTTCTTAAAACCCTTTGAGAAATGTTAGATGTGTAACAGGCAAGGATGTCCACCTTCTCCTCTTCTATGCAATATTGTATTATAGGTCCTTGCCAGTAGGCAAAAAAAGAAGTAGAAAGTCATACAGATTAGAAAGAAAGAACTAAAACTGTCGCTATTCAAAAACAATGTGATTTCCTATGTAAAAATTCCCCAAATAAATTGCAAAATAAGCCAATAGAATAAGTGAATTTAACAAGGCTGTAGAATACAAGGTCACTATACAAAGTTAATCACATTGTCATGCACTATCAATAAATAATTAGAAATTGAAATTTCAAAGTATCAGTTATGATAGCACTGAAAACATGAAATATTAGGTATAAATCTAACAAAATACATTCAGGAAAAAAAGTAAAGAAAGAAGTAAAAGACTTATGTAAGAAATATATCATGCTCATGAATTAGAAAACTCAATATTGTTAAGATATCAATTCTCCTCAAATTTACCTACAGATTAATGGAAATTCCAATCAAAATCCCAGCAAAATTTTTTCTTAATTTTTTATTCATATTTCATATAACATAAAATTAACCATTTTAAAGTGGCATTTAGTAAATCACAATGCTGTGTAACCATCACCTCTATAGTTACAAAACTTTTTCATCACCCCCAAAGGAGACCCCGTACCTTCTAAGCAGTCATTACCCCTTCTTCACCTTCTCCCCAGCCCCTGACAACCACCAATCTGCTTCTCATTTCTGTGGATTTGCCTATTCTGGATATTCATATAAGTGGAATCATTTAACACATGACTTTTTTGTGTCTGGTTTCTTTCACTTAGCATATTTTCGAGGTTCATCCACATTGTAGCATGTATCAGAGCTTCATTCTTTTTATGGCTGAATAATATTCCATTGTATGGATGGACCACATTTTGTTTATGCATCTGTCAGTTGATGGGCATTTGGGTTGTTCCCACTGCTAGGCCATTGTGAATAGTGCTACAACAAACATGCATGTACATGAACTTGTTTGAATCCTTGTGTTCAATCGTTGTGGGTCAGATGTGTTCTATAGGCAGGCTCTCAATACAACTTCCATGGATTTTATATTCCACTTTATACTTTGCTTCTCTGTCTTTCTAATAGACTCAGCCCCAGGACACTGGGAAGCTGGTTCTGTTATAGAGTTCTGGGTGCATGTGCCATCAGGTACAGAATGTTCAAAACAGGGAAATCTGTGATATGTGATATCAGATAGCTTGTTATATCTGGGGAGAGAAGGATTAATGATTGGCATGGGGTACAAAGAGAGACCTTGGAGATACTGGTAATATTTCATTTCTTAACCTGTATGGTGGTTGTGTTTACTTTGTAAAAATTCTTCCAGTTGTATGATTTTGATTTGAGCATTTTTATCTATGTCTTTCTTTAATAAGAAGTTTATTTTTAAAAGAATTATATATATCTTTGGTTTTGTCTTTTTTAGTCTTGAAATAGAATCAGACTGCACATATTCTTATGACTTGTTTTTTTCATTTTGGATTTCTATATTGTATGTATATTTATTTTATATGTTGATACATGCAACTACAGTTTAGACCACTGTATGATCGTAACTGTGTTTTAGAAAAATCACTCCTGCTTTTGTGTAGAAAATGAATTTGAGAGAGAACATCTAATGGCAAGGAGACAGGTTAGGAGATGATTGCCAAGATTTTGGAAAAATTAGGGTGGCTTGATGAAGGGCAGTAGAAATAATAATGATAATGGGGCCTAAAATTAAGAAATGTTCTTGTTGCAGTCTCATAAAATCTGGTGACTAATTGAATTCTGGAGGTAGTAGAAAGTAAGAGATTAAGGTAACTTCTAAATTTTTGCATGGACCACAGGCTAGTTAGTATTCCATTATACCAGGGTTTTCTAATCCAGGATACAAATTAGACTCACTTAGAGGGCTTTTAAAAAACAGTGTGCTTTCACCTTCAATAAAGACCACTGAAATCAACATCTGAGGGTGGGGCCCATGCTTTGGTACTTCTTCAAGATTCTAGGTGATTCTAGTTTTTGGCTATGGCTGAGAACTGTTGCACTAGGTTTTAAATTTCTTGTGGACTAGGAACACCTAATTTGTTATTGAATCCTCAGAACCTGGCAAATGTTTGGCATTTAGCATATGTTTAACAGAATTAATAGATGAATGAAGGAATATAGGAATGAGGAACAGGTTCTGGTCAGAACAAGCTCTGGACATTTTGAATTTGAGATGCTGTGATACATCTATGAGATGACATGTGGTAGACTTATAGAGGCCTATGGCTTTACCTCCAGAGATAACTTTGGGCAGAAATTTAAACTTGGCTGGTGGTTTAAGCCATGTGTATTGATATAAACGTGGTTCAGGAGAACAATATGAATCGAGAAACAAGATGAAGAGAAAATCGTATGAATGAATTTCACAGAGAAAATTAGATGAATGAACAATCCAGTCCCTGAATTCATGGCCCATAATCTTGGTCCAGAAATTGCATTACTTATACTTCTTCTTTCCTCCCATCCTTCCAAGGACTGGGAGTGCACTTCCTACTAACAGACATTCTAGTTTCAATATCCTACCTGCCTGGCTGGAAGAGCTTTTACTTTCTGTACCCCAAAGTCCCAGTGGCTGTTCTGCTCCCATGCTTGTGTCTAGTTCCAATTTCCTGGCTTCCTAAGTCTTTGGAATTTAGCTGTAGTTATTTCCTTTTATGAGTCTTATTATATATAATGGTTATAATTGAGAAAAAGATTTTTGAGGCCAACAAAGCTCTGTACAATTTAAAAAATATGCATATTTTCTTTTTGGTAAAAATTTGGTTAATGAAAACCTTATTTAGATAATTTTAACCTGGCAGTCATCATTAAAACCAGTAAATATGAATATTTTATTATCTTTGAGAATAAAAGGGTGAAAATATCCCACTTATACATAAGAATATTATCCATTTCAAAGTGTGTTCACTAGTTTTTTTCTCCATCACAAATATTTCTCTATTTATAGACTGAAATAATCACCATAGCCTAGTGCAAATAGCTTCTTGTTTGTACCATTAAAAATAATCATAAATGAATATGTTTTCAAATTTAAATTTAACAAGGTTTAATTTTAATTTAGCTTTGAGACCAGACATAGTAAATTCTTATTATAAATTGATGTGATTACTGCAGAAAATATTTCCAGACAACAATTTGTTTAACTAATATATTATCAAGAAATATCAGTAATTAACTACTTGCTCTTCTGTTTCGGTGATTATTACATTTTAAAAATCTTACTTTTGTTTAATGTTTGAAAATTTGCCAAATAAATACTTTGAATTTAATAATTTGTTAAGCACTTTCTGTATTGAGCAGTATGCTTGATGCTGGGAATATTGAGATAAGAAGCCCATGATTTTAAGAATAGTAAACTGTATCAGTCAGGGTTCCAATTATAGAACCAGAATCAATAGGACACACACATACACATACATCTATATCTGTATCGGTATCGGTATTGGTATCATGTCTGTATCTAATCTATCTAATCTCTATCTCTATCTCTATCATCTTTATCTCTATCTATATCTATATCTATATCTATATCTATATCTAATTTTACCTAGGTAAAATTTATATTAAAATCATTGGGTCCTTTTCCCAGGTAAGTCTGGGAGGACTAGATAATGAAATTGTGCTCAGTGAGAACACTAACAGAACTTTAAAAAGAACCAATTCTCCTTTCTTAGATATTCCTCTCTGATAATCACAAGGAAATCCATTTCGAGAATGGTTTGTATTACCTGAGCAGACTGCTTTCTGGATAGAAAGTGCTGATTCCTTCCACTGCAGCTGGATAATCTTTTACTTCAAAAGGTCAAAGTCTCAAATTTCTCTAAAGATTACATAGAAGTGAGAAGTGAGAAAGGAGAGCGTGAGAGTAGTGGATGATTTAACAATTTAACCCTCAGTAATTGAGAACTAAAGCTATACAGATGGTCTAACAAGAATTAATTTTCATTACTGAAAGAAGGCAACATCAAGAGCATAAATTCTTGTAGCTGAGAGTTAGATTTAATTTGGTACTCGTTACTGATCTCTGGAAGGTTAAATAAAAATCACAACTTCTCTTTATCTCTGCTTCCTTTCATATAAAACAGGACGAATTTTTCCCCCATTATTTCCTACATAGACATAAAATGAAAATTAATAGGGTTAGTAATGTAACAGTTTGGATGAAACAACAATGCAATGGTATGTTTAATCTTGGCTTCCAAACCAGAGTTCTGCTTCTGATGAAGGTAAATCTTCAAAGCCTTGAAAATCAACTGCAATCTCATCTCCAGCAATCTCACTTACTGCAACCATTTCAAATCACATTTCATTTTTTTTAACTTTATAATCAATAACTCATGAAAACAGCAGCACATTAAATGATACTTTTTCAGGGTTTTAAAATACATTAATTAGCATTTTGGCTTGTTATATGTGTAATTCATCCTACTTAAACACTCTTTTGTGGAAAATTTATAGCACAGTCCCTAAAACATAGAGTATATTATAAATATTAGTTTCCTTTTCATTAATCTGAAAGTATTTCTGTGCAACGAAGTTTTTCAATAGAATTTTCATTTATCTCAGGTAAAATCATATACTTTCTTTTCGGGTTAGAAAGATCATATCGTCAAAACCGAACTTGTCCTTATTTTATAATTAAAGAGTTGAAATTTGTTTATTTATTTTTATTTTTGTGGTAGATTTGAGGAACTGATTCATTTAGTGCTGAGCAAGAGAAATCAAGAAAGAGAAATACTCTATACTGCACCCTTTGGAGCTGTATTTTTAAAGAGTTGGGTTCTTTTATTCTAATGCCACTGAAAATTTGGGAATTTTGTTGTGGATCCAACTTCTCAGGGGTAAAGTATCCAGCCTTGCTGTTTCCCTAGTTTGGTAGACATATCTGGCCTTGAGCATCAAGGGTACAAAAGTCTCATTAAAGGCTCTAAAAATATGATCATATACTCCTTCTTAGAATGCAGATGTCAAGCCAGATACTTAACTAGGTACCTAAGGACCCATTTTACTGTCTGGAGAAACAAGTCAACTTTTCCACACTTTTATTTCTCATTTAGACACACGCACAAAATTCTTCTTTAGGAAAGAAGGAAAAAGCAAAGGAATCAGCAGTCTGGATATGTTGGGAGTTTGTAGCATTAAAATAGAAAATGCAGGTCAAGGTTGGGGAGAGACAATGATAGAGTAATTCTTAGACATGTTACTCTCTAGCCTCATGATCAGTTAGTAGTGGACAGACATCAGAAATCAAACTCTTTATAAAAACCTCTTCCACATCTGGCAGAACTGAAGTAAGTTTGAAGAAGACAACAAAAAGGTTCAAGGGTGTGGTGGTGTGGCCAGGCAAAAGAAAGATTTGTCTTTCACAAGTCAGTATATCTGAGCTGAAAGGCATAGCTTGACCTCTGAGAGATGCATGTTGAGGGACAATTAAAAAGAAAGGACAACTACTGAGGAATGAGCAAGGATTTAAGAGGCAGAAAGAAATAGCTTCCTAGTTTTGCCTCATAGTTAGACAAAAAATGTTGAAAGAGGTATTTGGGCAGAGAAAATTGAGCTACAGTTGGTGAGTGTGGCAAACAGGGATTTTTTAGCTCCCTCTACCGCTAGATCTATTTTTTTTATTATTTTTTATTTATTTTTTTTAGGCGAGGCAACCCTTGGTTGATCTCACAGATTGCAAGGACCTTGTCAGCTTACAATCCCTTATTTTTTATTTTTTACACCTACAGCACCTGGTCTTCCTAGGTGGTCTCCCATCCAAGTACTAACCAGGCCAGACCCTGCTGAGCTTCTGAGATTAGACAGGATCGGACTTGGTCAGGGTGGCATGGCTATAGACTTCTAAGTCTCTTTAATTCTCCATTTTTCTTTTGCCAACTGAACACTGACTCCAACATTTAAAACAATATTTATTGTTTTCCTTTTTCCATCATTTAATCAGCTCTCCTCAACTTTATTTATTTATAAATACCATGAGGCCAGAACTCTGTCTTGTTCTCAGTAATATACCTGGTGTCTAGCAGAGTAACACACATGAGACACTTCACAAATATCTACTCAGAAACTTCATGGCATCAGCAATCTCCGTTCTGGCTGCCCACAGAAAGATAAGGGGTCGTCTTTGATGTGTCATTGATTCTTACCTGACTGTATGTTTCTACTGTATATATTTTCTTCCTTCACACTGCCCTACCCTGGATTCAAATAGCTTCACTATCTCACCCTTGTATTATCACAATTGCCTTTCAGCTATTCTCCTCCCTTCTGGTCTTTTCTAGCCAATTGATGTTTTATTGCCTTATTAATTTTTCTAAAGCACCATTTTAATCATAATACTTTCTTGCACAAAGAATGACTTCTCATCGTTTATCTTTTATCATCTAAACTGCTCTAACTACTTAATCGGGCTTACTTTCCTCATTTATAAAACTGGAGAATTGAATGAAATAATCTACAAAAATTCCATCTTGTATTCACACCCACATGATTCTATTTTACATACGATATTTCAGAAAAGGGAGGACCGTTGAAAGTGTCTGATTAATTAACTCGAGAGAGAAAATTGGGACACGTGGTCTGATGCACTTTTCTTTAAATAAGAGAATAAGAGAACGGACACACAGACATCTGTGTCTTTTAACTGATGGCCCCTCCTGGAAGAACATAGGAAATTCCCCAGGGCAGGTAGAGGCCTTATGAAGCTGGGGTCCTATGGAGGCAAATGGCACTAACAGGCATGGGTGTCCTAACAAGAATCTGAGGAAAATCAACCTGCTTTAGCTTACAGTTGGAAAAGCTAACAAGGAAGCAGTTGCCCACTGTTAGATTAACGAGGCACACAGTTTGAGTGTTATAATTTTGAATAGTTATAGTTGGTAGCTTATAAATAGTGAGAGAGTAGTCTTCACTCATCTCTATGGTATTTTTTTTAAGTTACAAAAAAGCATACAAGAAAATGTGAAGTGGGTCAAGTTTTCTGTATTTATATGTGAAGCAAATCTGCGAGTTGTCCTAATGAGGTACCATATAGCTTTCAGTGAAGGAAAGGGAGCACTGAGGAATTTGGAATCAAAAGAACATTTTGTGCTTCATCCTGAAACATTACCCACTCAAGCATGGAAAATGTAAATGGCCATTCTTTAAGTTTCTATGTTATAGGGGTCTTCAAATTTTTTTTTTTTGGTTCATCTCAGCCTCTTGGAACTAATTACATTTGGGGAACCAGAGTTCAGGGACAATACATGACTGACCTCCATCCAGTAGCACTATATTTCCACAAATTTCTTTCCCTGGAATCCCCAACATGAACCATCTATTCTAGCCAACTAGACTATTTACTGGACCCTTGATTTTCCTAAACTTAGATGGCAGACTGAATGTAGAGATGATTTATTGAGAGAACCGTATGACAGGAAATCAGAAAGAAATCTCACAAACCTGCCAGGAGTCTAAACATCAATTCTTAACTATCATTATGATATTGAGCAAGTTAATTATTCCTCATAAGTATCAAGTCACTTATTTATCAAATGTGGACTTTAAATTCAGAAAGCCGCAGGTCTTGAGGGTTAAATGATATAATGTACAGGCAAGTTCTTTATACTCTTTAAAGTAGCACATTGCTCTGAAATGTTATTCAGGCTTGTACGGTTCTCCAATTTCATGTATTTCTCCAAGAAAGAGACTGTATCTTTTCATTTTGTCCTCCCTGACACCTCTTTCATTCTCTAGATGCTGTGGGGCAGAGAGCAGAAATTATACAATTAAACTGTCATACACATCCAGATTGGGTCTAAGACCTAAGTTTGTGTCTCTTCTTTTAACTCTCCACAGTGCTTGCTGCAGCCATTTGTCACATCTGACCACTGAAAAAATCTTATTTTGAGAGTACATGGCTAATTAGAAATGTTTTGAAGGTAGGATTTTAAGGCTGTAAGGAAACTAAAAAAAGACAGATTCTCTGACGTATGTCACTCTTTGCCTTTTAATAATTGAACTACATTATATAATTTGCCATTTTTTACACTTGATTTTTTTAACTCTCTTAACAAATTATAAGTGTACAATATGTTTTTGTTGCCTATGGTACAATGTTGTGCAGCAGATCTCCAGAGCTTATTCTTCTTGCTTAACTAAAACTTTATGCCCATTGATTGGTCACTCCCCATTTCTTGCTCTCCCTCAGCCCCTGGCAACCCCCATTTCACTCTTTGATTTTATGAATTTAACTATTTTAGAAACCTCATATAAATGGAATCATGCAGTATTTGTTTTTCTGTGACTGGCTTATTTCACTTAGCAGAAAGTCCTCCAGGTTCATTTATGTTGTCACAAATTGCAGAATTTCCTTCTTTTTAAAAGGCAGAATAATATTCCATTGTATGTATTTACATTTTCTATATCCACTTATCCCTCAATAGATACTTAGGTTATTTCCACATCTTTGCTATTTTGAATGATGCTGCAATGAATATGAAAATACTAATATCTCTTTGAAATCCCAATTTCAATTTTATTTTGGATAAATACCCAGAAGTGGGATTGCTCAATCATATGGTAGTTCTATTTTTAATATTTTAAGAAACCCCATACTGTTTTCCATAGTGGCTGTACCATTTTGCATTCTCACCAACAATTGTATGTTGTATTTTAATGGCTGTTATATTCCTCCAGTTTATAGGTGTTTTGCTCTTGGGTATACACCTTTCAGAAGGAGGCACCAGAAGGTGACTCTAAATGTGTTTATAACTTCATGCTTTAAATTTTTCTCTTTTCCTTTTGCACTGATAGACAAACTTGACTAGAACTGCTAAGTACAAAGGACAAACTTCAGCAAAATGAAATAATTCCCTTTTCAGAGTCTCTGGCCAAACCTATTTAATATTAATTAAAATTGAATGGTTGTACAATTTTAAAAGACAAAGTCATTAAGAACTCTGAGTGTAGGAAATCTGATCTTATCCTTTTCTTAAACACTGCAGTAGATGGCAATTTAGCAGAGAGAAGAAACACTCATAATTATAACTATCTAGCACTTACCATGTGCCAGGCACTGTCCTATGCCATCTATGTTCATTCATTCAATTCATTAATTCTTTCAACATACTTCCACATAGGAATGATTATGATCCATATTTTACAGAAGATGATTTATGGAAAAGTGAAGAAACATGTCCACATCACACAGACAGTAAATGGCAAAACTGGACTTTCCACCCAGGCCTGTTTCCATGGTCAGTGCTCGGAACTGCTGCTTTGTCTCATTTGTAATAGGTAAGCAGACCTGAGATAAAGGCAGTTAGAGAATCTCTGGGCTCCCATTAGCTGGGGCCACTAATGACTCCTATTTGCAGACTCAGACCCATGGGGCAACTGAGTCAGCACTAAGAAGGACCAGAAACCTGTCAAAAACTCAGCCATAGTAGATGGATCCGGAATTATTTGTGTTGGCAAGACCCAGTGTCTCTGAAGTGAGTCCCAGGTGTCTCGCCATCAATCATAATTTTAGCTCTCTCCAAGCTTTGCTGTACTGACCAGGCTGCTGGGTGAGGCTTCAGCTCAATTTTCCAACCTGTGTTTTATATCTGAGACTGGGACTGCTCTGACTTCTCTCCAGCCTCTCTGGAGCCTTGAATTTGGCATAGCTCATCTCAGGGAGGAAGATGAGATAGCCAAATCTTCTTTCTAGTGCCTTCAGCCATTGACTGGGATTCTGCTTGAGTAGCTTAGAACTTTGACACCAATGTTTGCCTTTAATTTTCCTGGCTGCTCATGACCCCCCGCATCTTCATTTGGCCTTAATGATTGATCAATTAACTCTCTCTGACAATATCTAACATATGAATGCCATTATAGGAGCCCCTCCTATAACTGAGGTTTGATTTTTCAGCCCACTTACTTTCTATTTCCAGCACCCCATTTTTCCATTAGTTTTTGTCACAGCATGCCTCATGACCTGGCCTGCCTGAGTCTGGATATAATTTCCTCTTAGCAGCTCCCTATGGCACAGGTACTGGCAGTTTTGTGCAGTTACTCAAGTTCTACCACCCTCACTACCAGGTCCAACCTGGGAAGGTGTTAAGCCAGTGGTCTTTGATGCCACCTGGGCTGTTTTAGAAGCTTACGTTGACCTGCGTCCTGATGCCCTCACATTGCCTAAGGACTCTCACTCTCTCACCCTTTCCTTACCTCTTCTTCCTCATATTTTAGGGCCCAGCTGGTGACATTAGTGGCAATGGATTATTCAGATAAGCCAATCAAGGCAAATGCATTTCACAGGTTATGAAGGACTCTTATTGGATAATGCAGCAACAAAAGTATTTTTAAAGTTGGAAATAATCAAACCAAATATTTGCAAGTGAAACAAATGTTAACAATATTCCTTTAAATGTGTAATATATTTTATAATTTTCAAAGCTATTTCCAATGTATTTTAGCAGATTGTAAAAATGACATAAAATTCTTTGATGTACTTCCCATCTTTCTCTTCCGTCGAATTTGGGCTTAGCCGCCTGAGTTCCTTTAGTCAATGAAAATTTACAGACTTGATGTAAGCAGAGGCTTTAAAAGCATCTGCTCATTTGGGCTTCCTACTGTTCTTTGGAACCACAAGACTACCATGTGAAGAAGGCTAGGCTAGCTTCCTCTAGAATGAGAGACACGTAGAGCAGAGATGAAGAGCCTTAGCTGAGCCCCCTACACAACCAGCCTGCCATCTGCCAGATATGTGAGTAAAGCCATCCTGGACCATCTAGCCCCAGCCAAGCCAGCAGCAGCTTTTAGAAACCAGCTGTACCAGCCAAGATCAGAAGAAGCACTACAGCCAAACTACAGAATCATGGAAAAGAATTGTAATTGTTGTTCAAGCCACAAATTTTCCAGGTGGTTTGTTATGCATCAAAAGTTGACCTATGCATGTTATCTCATTTGATCCCAATGATTGCCTTACAGTTTGGTCAGGGTAACTGACTCGCTAAGACGCTTCACTTATAAGTGGAAGAGCCAGAACTAGGACCTGGGTTGGCTCTCAACTCCTATGCCAGTGCAGTCTACACTCATCCCTCTGCTTCTTGATTTGCTAGAGGCATATCTGATGAGATAGTATGGAATAATGAAACAGAGTAGAAGAAATTTGAGAGAAAACCTACTACTACTCTCTCATTGTACACTTGAGGAATCTGAGCCTCAAGAGAGTTTGCCTTAGTTCTCAAATCTCAGAAGGTACGGAGCAAGTATGCTGTCCCCAGTTTTTCTCACTCTCCTGCTCATGCTCTCTATGCTTCATGGAGCTCTCTGCTCTGGCTTCAGGCCGCCCAAAATTCACTGACTTAAGGTGAGGTGGTGACAGTAGGGACCATTGTGGTGGGAACAGCATTTTAGTCATGTGGCAAGCACGTGTGTGTGTTTATGGGACTGTGTGTTTGGTGCAGGATGCCGCTTTTAGTTCTCTCAAATAACAATAGGTGGCTAGTTGCCTGCTGAGCTGTCTAACGTTTACCTTTAGCAATGACCCCTCCTCAGAGAGACCAGATGGCTTCCAGAATTACTACACTGATTATTCCCCTTGTTGTTTAGCAGCAGCTCTGCTGAAAAGCCTGGTGAAGAACCTCTTAGAAAAGAGCTGCCTCTGCTCAGAAAAGGAAGGGGAAATAGACGCTGATATTAGACGAGTCACACTCAGGCATATAGAAGAATAGATTTTAACTCCATCTCGGCTTCCTCAGCAGAGAGCTGCCACTTCTGCATCTCTATTTCTTTTAACCCCCATAAAGCCCTGCATGTATTCAAACAGCCATCTACCAGCTTTTGGGGTGCAAGCGAAGCACTTTCGTTCTATACCCCTTACACCAAGTCTGAACAAAGGCCTGAAAATGAGATCATGGATGAGGGGCAGGGCTCGCAGTGAGGTTACATTATAAACCAGCATTGCTCCTCTGCTGATGCTGATCCGATTGCAGACCTTCCCTGCGAGGCCTAACACCTTAGGGTATTGTTTCTATTCTGTAAAACATCTCCCTTTAGAGAATCGTTCATAAGAAGGTAATTAGATGTGTGGACAGAAAATGGATCTGCAGTGATGAGAGTGTGCTATACAATCCATGAAGATTTTTCATGCTTATTCTGGGGAGAAGGCAAAAATAATATTTCTGGTGTCTAGGAGGGTGGGAGGTACAATTGCCTCCTTTTCTTTAACAAATTACAATTCCCGTCTCATTCTGTCTCCTGGATTCAAATTCTTACTTTCATGAAGTAATACTGGAGAAATGGAATGTCTTATCATTGCTATTAATATGTATTTTATTAATATATAAATTATGTATAAATTTAAAAAATACATATTAATTTCTATTACATACAAAAGTGGGGAAATGTACTTGAATCTTAATGACTTGTATTTTTTTCCTGGAGTGTTTTGTGGTTTCCCTTTCTGAGTCTGGGTGCCTTATCTGTGTATCGGAAGCATAGCACAAGGTAAAAGGGGAAGAACATTCCTGTGGCCATGACCCTGGGGTACAGGCAGCAGGAGAAAAGTTTCCTTTTCTGCCATCACAGGGGTTAGAAACAGTAAGTGATGGTGATAGCCTGATTTTTTAGCTCCACAGCAGACTTTAAATCTGGTTGTAAGTGATGAATTCATTTAATTTAAAAAGAGTAATAACAAAAAGCAGTGTTATGTACACTTCTTTGATAAGATACCACTAATTTGGCTAAGTATTACATGAAGTGAGCTGACAGCACCAGGAAAAATTCAAATGCCTGCTTCTATCCAGATCTATTATAAGTGGACAATAGCTCTCATTGTCATATTAGGAGAATTGGGGAGAGAAAATAGATCTAATTTTCTATTCTCATTACTGCATTGCTCAGAATCTTTCAGAAGCTTCACAGTTTTATTCTGGATATCCGGATAGCAAAATTTCTAGTCACAGCCTTCAAAATTGCACAGGTGGCTTGCCTTTCTTGCCTGCTCTCTTCTCTTTTGGTAGCCCAGCAGGAACTTGGTTTTGTCTGAAGCACAAAGGACCCCCTTGAAGGATCCTGAGGTCAGAATTTGCAGTCTCCCTATTCATCAAGTGCACACTCTGGGCCAGGTACTCAACCAGCCCAAGTTTTTACTCAGGTGCGTTGCATGCACTGGAGTCTCCCAATTTCTCATCATCTCTGCTCCTACCCAGGACCAGATTTGCATTTTGGAAAGATCATGCTGACAATGGTTTTGAGAATGGAAGGCTGGGTAGGAGGTGACTGAGCAAAGGGTATTGATAGAGAAAAATACAAGTAGTTGGGAGGGAAAGGAGTGCTAAGGATAGCTTCTCTACACATTAGGAAGTTACAGGAAAATGACTTAGTGCCCAATTCAATATGAAAAGTGAAGTGGAGAAAGGGATTTTAGGCACTTTCATTTACTCATATTAACCATTAATTATTCATATTCGTCATTAATTGAAACATTTTATCTTTCTATTATGGTCATATTTAATAATAACTTAAAAGCACTTTATTTTAAAAACTTATCTAGAGTTACCAGAATTTCACTTTTAGAAGCAAAAGTGTTGTCTTTGGATCATGTTCAGCTACTCAGATAAAGATATAGTCATATCGTGAAATGAAAATTACTTGCAGATTGTGAATATAAGATATGAGTAATTCATAAAGTTGCTATAAGAATTTGCTCCCTGCAGTTTCAATACCCTAGTTTTCTCAAGATGTTCCTGACATATTTTTTCTAAATTATACCCTAAAATAAACACCAGTTATACAATTGTATCATAAAATAATATAGGCTATTGTAAATATCTAGAAAGTACAGAATTTTAAGGTTAAAAAATTATTTTTAATCCTATCATTCAAGGAAAGTCACTGAATTCTGAGTTTTTTAGTATTTTTACTGGCATAGATGTATATGTAAATGTATATATACAGATATAATTAGTGCCATAGTGTATATCCTAATTATATCCTTTTCTCATTTAATGTTATATCTTAAGCATTTTCCATTGACATTAAATTTTTTATAAAAATCACAGTTTTAATGAATATGAATATTATAACATATGAATATGCTATAATTTAAGTTTTTTTCTTTTGATGACACTATGGCAGAAACTGGTTAGATGGTCATCAATCCCATTTCCTCCTCATAAGTACAAAGGAAGATGATATTTTTCAGCCTCGCTTGCGATTGTGTTGGGCCATATGACTGACTTCTGGCCAATGGAATCTGGGCCATAAATATCAGCCCGACCCTAAAATATACCTTCTAGTCTTATTTGTTATTTCTCTCTCACTCTTTAGACAGAACAAGGACTCAGATGATAGAGATATGTGAAGGAAGGAATATCGTGGAGTCACCGTTTGGAGGACAGACGTACACAAAAGCCCTTCAGCTTGCATCAAACTCTGGTATGAAGGAAAAAGAAGTGTTACTATGTTAAGCCTCTAGGTACTGAAGGTTATTCATTTCAGCAGCTGTCATTATTTATGCTGACTAATGCAAAAGTTTGAGTTTTTCTAATTTTATTCAATTTCTAAGTATACCAAAATGTATATCTTTACCAAAATATAATTTGTCTTCCCAGGATAAACTTCTTAAGAGAAATCTAGATGGGACTTCTGGCTTCCATCTAGGATGTAGAAATCTGGGAAGAGCATCACTGTATTCTAGCAACAAGATAAAGTTGGACTGTTTGCAAAATAATAACTTATTAAAACTATCATAGAGCTGAAATTACAGAATAACTAATTGGCCTAAAATTTCAGGAAAGATAGGCACCATGCAGAGATAGAACATGAGCACTGTGCCATCTGTGAAGGCAGCACAAGAAAGACAAGGCTTTCATACAAGTGTGGGCATAAGAAGAATTCAGCTAAGATTTGTTCAAATTGCTAAAGGCAGAGTTTAGGCTGGATGAGGGTAAGAACTCCTGGGAGCCATAGACAGAAGGGACATTTGTGCTCACTTGCAGGTTCTTCTCTATGGACCTTGCTGGGTGCTCATGAGAAAGAATGAGGCATAGTGGGCAACTGGAGATAACCTCTTTTGGCAGTGTTGACCTGAAGATGAGTGTGGCTACCACTACAGGAAAAGCATGAAATCTCACATATTCCCTTCTCCCTAAGGAACAAAAGTCTTATGTTGCTGGGGTAAGACCAACAAATGCTATTACCCCCGGGGCATAGGAGAAGACTTACTATAGTGATGGGTGAGTGGGGGGAAGCCTTCTACCTATGGAGGAGGGCCAAAGATATCCCTGGGCCTAGACTTAGAGGGTAGGGTCATTGAGAAAACCCTACTCCTAGACCAGGGTCACAGGGTTGGATAGGCCTGAGGTTGGCCCCAAACGGCAGAAATTTCTCACCTCCTACCTCTTAGCCCATCAGCCAACAAGCACCAGGAAGTATCAAACAAAAGCAGACTATCTTTGTATATAGGACAAGAATACAGAGAAAGACTGTCTCAGAGGTATAGGTGCCCAAGAAAATCTAAAGCTGAGGGTGGAGCAGAGACATTGAAAAAATCCTCTGGCACCCCCATCCTAAACACAAGATCACAAAAGAAGAATTGGAAGAAGTATACTAAAAGTAATCTTATGATGACAAAATCAAGTTCAACTCCTAATTAGATCGACTAGACCATCCACATTAATGGCCTAGCAGAAGAGGCATGAACATTTCTAGGAACGAATTATATTTACCTCAGTCTCATGAAGTGTCTTATTAGCAACTGTAGGATTTTGGCTTTTACAGTGACTATGATGGGAAGCCATTGGAGGGCTTTTGATATGAATTTTAAAGATACTTCTTGATTCTGAATTGGAAGTAGACAGCAGAGGGCAAGAGTTAAAGCAGGAGACCATTTAGGAGGCTCTTACAGGAGTCCATGTGACAGATGCTTTCTGATTTCTGGTAGTAGCAGTGGAGGTTGTAAGACAAGCTCCATTTCGGGATCTGTTTTGAAGGTAAAGACAATAGGATTTGATAATGGATTGAGAAGTAGAGGAGAAAGAGAAGTGGGAAGGATGACTCTAAGATTTATGGCCAGAGCAACTAGAAGACTGAGTTGACATTTAATAAACTAGAGAATATTGAGGGAGGAGCAGTTTGAGAAAGTAAGAGCAGAAATCTGGGTTCGGCCATGTTGAATATGAGACACCTTTTAGACATGACAGTGAAGCCAATATGATCCTGAATTGAGGGGAGTATGAGCCTGAGCTTAAGGGGAGACAGCATGCTGGAGCTATAAATTTAGAAAATGTCAGCAATTAGATGGTATTTAAAGCAGTGAGACTAGATGATATCATCTAGAGAATGAGTGTCAACAGAGAACAAAAAAAGCTCAAGGACCAAGTCTCCAACATTTAGAGGCAGGGGAAGTGAGAAGAACCAGAGAAGCAGGTTGAGAACAAATAACCAGTTGAGGTAGGAAGACAACCAAGAGAACACTCTTAGCCAAGTGAATAATGCTTCTAGGAGAGAGTGGTCAACTATGTTAAATGCTGCTGATAGAGATGAGGATTAAAATTATATTTCATGGTTGAACCCTTTGTGATATTTAGGGAAAATACTTTTCTCAGTTGTTTTTTTAAATATATGTTTTAAAAGATATTTTTGACATAGAAATACCACGAATTTTTATGTACTAAATTCTATTGGATATTTTCTTTCTGGTTTCTTCTTCTAATTTTTAACTTATATCTGACAACCATTTTTTGTATAAAAAGAAAATATATTTTATTCTATTTTTTATAGTTTTATTTTTTATACTTTAATCTTTGTAAATATGATTTTAATTCCAATATCAAAGGGATACATGACAATTTAGCTGAAAAGTCCCCTAATGGTGAATATTTATATTTCAATTTTTTGTTGACATGAAAAACATTATAATGCATGTCTTTGCCTTTAAATCTTTATCTACATTTTTTGAAGATATCTTTCGGGCCTATGCTTACATGTAAAAATTATTAAGCCATAAAATAATTTTAAAAATATAACATTTAAAATAGTTACTCTCTTAACCTCTCATTCAAACCTGGATGTTAAGAAATTTATTCATTAATGGAACAAATATTTTGTGTGTATCTCTGTGTTCACCTATATATTCCACAAAGTGTTTTAGGTGCTGATGATACAATAAACTAGTGAAAAAAACCCTGGCTTGGTAGAACTTACGATTTTGCTATGGGAAACAGACCAAAAAAACAAAAACAAAAGCAAAACCATAATAAATAAATTATATAGTATAATGTATAAACATAATATACAGTATGATAATTATAGAGCAATTATATAATATAATATGTAGTCATAATAAATAAGTAAATTTTATGGTATGTTAGAATATAACATATAATTTTTAGTATGTTATAGTATGCTGTGGAAGGAAATAGAGCAGGCTAAGGGAGATTGATTGATGGTGAAAAGAAAGTGGTTGCAGTCTAGGTGAAGTGCTCAGAGTAGGTGTCATTGAGACACCAAAGTTGAACAACTAGAAGGAGGCAAAGAGGTGAAGGAGTTAGCTCTGTGGAGGAAGAGGACTCCGGGCAAAGAAGCACATTGTGCCTGGCTGTCAAGAAAAATTATAAGGCCCTATCATTAAATACAATCACATTCTGAGACACTGGGGGTTAGAACTGCAACATAAGAATTTTAGGGAGACACAGTTCAACCCATAAGAGAAGGAAAAAAGGATCTAATTTAGTTTAGCATTGGCATTCAGACCAAGATGCTAATAAATTGAATTTTCATAAATTATTTTATTAGAAAGTTATTTATAGCTGTGGACTCACTCTTTTTTGTTATTTACTACAGGCATCTTTATTTAGTGTTCTTTCAATTGCAAATTGCAGACATACTAATTAAATATATAATAGAACTATCAATCACAACAATGGTGTGAGGTTGGGGAGGTGGGTAGGGGTGAGGAGAAACTAGATGTGATCATGTCCTTCAATCAAATTTTCAAGTGCCATATGCCATTGCCAATAATTAGATACAGGATATAAGTCTTTCAGACTGGCAGGATCAAAAATGGTGAGTGCAAAGCTTTATTGTATTATGATTCTCTTCTCCCTAAAGCTGTACATTTTGGGACAGGACTCTCAGAGTCTATCATGGTTTAGGATTTCAGTAATTGCCTTGAACAGTTGGCTGTTAGCAGGCTCTTTGCTTATTGAAGAGAAATGTTAACCCAATCATAATTAATCGATCTGCAGAAGCTTGCCCTTTTGTAGGTATGCCCTTATTCTGGGACAGGTGGTGGTAGTTCAATAGGGTTCTGAACCTTCTCCTGTCCCAAGACAGGTTTGTTTGTAATTAGAAATTTGGACAGCATTAACGGAGTGTGTAGTCTCTCTGCAGAGCTTCTCTAGTGGCAAGCCAAGTGTGGTACTGCTGTTTTAAAAAGATTTTTTTTTTCTTTTTTTTTAATTTTTATTTTTTATTAGTGTCAAGTATACAGTACATTGATTGGACATTTATATAGTTTATAAAATGATCTCCCTAATTACTCCTTCTCTCTTCTGGTTTTCCACCTAGCCAATATATTACTGCTGTCTGAATTCCCTACGCCGTGCTCCTCATCCTCGTGACCATCTATCAGCTATTAATTTGTACTTCTTTAACCCTTGCCCCCATTCTCTCAGCCCCTCAACCCCCTATCCCTTCTGTCTGTCACCAAATTGTGGTTCTTAATGAGAACTTAACCCTACTCCTGAATGGCTTTGTTAAGAAATGAGTTCTTGTCAATGAGGAGAATTGGAAAACTCTTTTGCAGGCTAAGAAAGGAGGCTGCATTCTAGAGGCCTTCAGTCTCTTCTGGCAGAATTGAACTCAACTGTTTAAACAACTTGGAAAGAGTCCCCCCATTTTTCCACTTACTCTTTAAGACCCCCTCAGCATCAACACCATTTCCACCAGAAATATGGGAATACAGATGTGAATCTAGTCTCCAAGTTAGTCTTTGACATCTTGGAGCCAGCTCTCCAAGTTATAAATGCATAAATTAAATGTCAGTGGTGACCATGGATTACAACAACAAAACACTAATCAAGTGCATGTCTACACATGCTGCTAGATTAAAATAATTAAATAGACCATTTCTCTTCCCTTTGGAAGCTTATAAAGAAAATACATATGTCTGTTCAAATATAGGTACCATAGCAACTCAGGAGACTAGATAAGGGAGCCTTTTAAGGAGCCTTGTAAGAAGAGTGATAGATACTGATTTTTGTGACTTTCAGCAAACAGTCACATGATAAATAAAATGAAGGAGAAAACCAGCCTGACTGAGAGATGGGATTGGGGTGAGTAATTAATAAATACTCATTGAATCAATTTGAGAGAAATTTCATCTTTTTTGTTTTTTAAAATTTATTTTTCAATTACAGTTGACATATATTGGTTTCAGGTGTACAACATAGTGATTGGACATTTATATAACTTACAAAGTGATCACTCTAATAGGTCTAGTACCCATCTGACATTCTGCATATATAGTTATTACTATAATTAATTCTATAGTTATTACTATATTATTGTCTATTCCCTATGCTGTACCTTACAATCCTATGACTATTTTTATAACTGGCAATTTGTGCTTCTTAATCCCTTTCATCTTTCACCTATCCCCCAGCTCTTCTCTCATCTGATGACCATCAATTTGTTCTTTGTATCTATACGTTTATTTTGGTTTTGTTGGTTCATTTATTTTGTTTTTCAGATTCTTCATTAAGTGAAATCATATGTTATTTGTTTCTCTGTCTGACTTATTTAACTTAATATAATATCCTCTAGATCCATCCATGTTATCTCAAATGACAAGATTTCATTCTTTTTTATGGCTGAGTAATATTCCATTATATATATGTACCACCTCTTCTTTATCCATTCATCTATTGATGAACACTTTGGTTGCTTCCATATATTGGCTATTGTAAATAATGCTGCAATGAACATAAGGGTGCATATATCTTTTCGAATTAGTGTTTTGGATTTCTTTGTATAAATATCCAGAAGTAGAAATGCTGAGTCATAAGCTGGTTCTATTCTGAATTTTTCTTTTCTTTTTAAGGGTGAACAATATTCCATTGTATATGTATAAAACATACATACAATGCATGCTAATCTATTTATGTATTGATGACACATGGATTACTTCCTCATTTTAGTTATTGAATCATGCTGCTATAAATACCTCTTTGAGACCCTGCTTTCAATTCTTTTGGGTATATGCCAGAAGTAGAATTGCTAGGTCACATGGTAAATCTATTTTCCATTTTTTGAGGAGCTACCATACCATTTTCCAGTGACATTTTACATTCTTATCAACATTACATAAGTGTTTCAATTTCTCCACATCCTTCCCATCCTTGCCAACATGGTCTATACTGGAGAATGTCCCATATGAACTTGAGAAGATGTCTATTTTCGATGTTGGGTATAGTGTTTTGTATATATCTGTTAGATCTGATTAGTGTATTGTGTTGTTCAAATCCTTTATTTTCTTATTTATTTTTTGACTGTTAGTTTTATCCATTATTGGGAGTGGGGCATTGAAGTCTCTATTATTGTGGAACCGTCTATTTTTCCCTTTAGTTCTGTCAATTTTTGCATCATATATTTGATGGCTTGTTATCAGGTGCAAAACTAGACTTGCTCTAACTGGAAAGGCTTGTCCCTTCATTCCTCCTTGCTTGTCCAATTGTGTGGTCTTCTTGCTATGTCTTGATCACACCATCACCTCTGCCATCTACAGATTACATGTGGCTGTGTGTTCAGTGGTGAGGTCTTCATTGGTTCACACCATGTTGATAGTAGTAATTTTTCTAGTGTTTAGGACACAGATGATGTCATAATGATTTGAAAAACATCAAAATGTTGTTCGAAAAAGATTTACCTATTTGTAAAGCGTGTTTTTTTAATGGCATAGAAGTGCTGCTGTAGCCACCAAGATTTTTTTTCCCATCCTTGCTGCCTCTCTTCTCCTTTTATAAGCCTATACCTTTGCCAAAAGGTCATTGTCCAAAAATAACAATAGGAATTCTCAATATAGAATTTAAAAACTCATCATTGTATTTTACATGTAAATGATTTCCTAAACATATCATCGATTCTTTACCCATCAGATAGGTACAAAGGATTTTACTATTCTATCTTACAAATGAAGAAACTAATCCCACACATTACAAAGCTGTGTAAATTGTAAATCCATTGCTTTTTCCATTGTTTCATGCTACATCCTTTGCTTGGTCCCTTAGGATCCTTCCCCAGGCTGGGGTCAGTCTGAAATTTCTACCTGATAGAATAATGTGTTATCCCTCAGGCCAAATGTTTGCATAACTCTAAGGAATATTGAATATCTTTATGTAAAAGATATGATTAGCAGTAAGATTTCTAGATCACCTGCATAATTATATCATTTCCAGGAATAATAGAATAGAAGAAGTCTCCTTAGCTTGCTGTCCCAGCATTTAAAATTACGTTGTTCTTGAGACTGTAAATAAAAGTCTATATGTGGACTGTTTCATCTTCTTCCAAAACTTTGGTGGCAGGGTGCACTGTTAACTGTGAGAAGCGACGGTTAAAGAGAAGAAGCAGTTAAAGAGAGACAAGTTAAAGCTATTATAACATAACTGTATGGAAGGCCAGTGCTAGAAGGGATCTTAGTAGCGATCCAGCCCAGAGCTTCACTTACGGTCAAGGAATTTGAGGTCAGGAGTCAGGGTAGGGGGTGGAGAGCCTGTCTAAATGTCGTGGTGAGCTGGCAGGAGAGCCTAGTCTAGGGCCTGGGTTTCCATCCTCATGTTTCATCAGTATACTCTCAACTGACACATTTGTATTTAAATTCAGAATAAATTTCTACCCTGTGAGGTTCTTGTACAAATAAACTTTGAAAATAATAGAGATGTTAATAAAGCCAGTCTCTGCCAAGAAGAGCTGCTAATCTAACATTACTTCTGATATACAAGTAAGTTAAAAGGCACATTCCATAGCAGAGTGAAAAGAATTTGCAAATGACAAAGTTTAAACAAGTTCATTGTCTGAATGAGAACTTGGTGCACTATTTTAGAGTTTTGCCTGTGGGCAGGGTGCATATATATTTCAATTAGTCAACCAATAAGTGATCATTGAGCACTGTTTCTGTCCAGCAGCTGTGCAAAGCCAAAAAGGGCTCCTGCCCACAAGGAGCTTTTAATGCCATTGGGAGATACAACTAATACCTACAAAGAAATTAAGAACAGTTAAATACAGCATCCAAACTTCAGGAGATGAAACCCAGATATTTGCTCACTCCCCACCCTAATTAATATAATCACAACTTTAGTTGGATTTGATCAATGAGCAAAGTGGGGGAATGTGGGCAATCTCTTGTGCAGGTAGGATGGCATCACGTGAGAACAGTTCTTGGCATAGCTGAGTAAGATCCCCGATGTAAACTCAGAACTAGCTCTTTACCTAGCCCAATCTTGTATATTTTAGCCATTCTGCCTTCTCTTTAACTTCTGCCCCGCCTCCACCAAGGCCCACAATCTCTTGCTGCATTCAAGGTCGACTTTTTTAAAGATTTAAACTTCTTCCATCTTGTGTTCTGCATCTGGCTTGTTCCTATGGAGCCCTAGCCTTTTACTTCTTCTTCTGACTGGACTTGATCTTCTACTGGGGTCTCAGTACTATTCCTCTGGGCCTAGTGGTGGCCTCTTCTGCAGGTATAGTTTACGTTCATTCATGGATTAGGTCTTTTCTCCATGTGGGGTAACATCTGACCCTCTAACATGTCACCAAAATGCTTACCTATGGGGCTAAATTAAATGCAGGGACCTATTAAATGTTAGCAAGCAGAATACATTCATAAAAAATGCCTACTATTTTTCTGGCAATACCTCAGAAACCATCAAGGAATGCTAATTCCTATGTTTGATTTCCCTGCAAAAGGCACCTGAACTATTTTTTCATTCCTTCATGTATTCACTTTTCAAACATTTGTTGAGGAATTACTAAACTGGGCGCTGTACTGGATGTCAGAGCTGTGGAAACATTGAAACATGGCTCTTGCCTCAAGGACGTGGATCTCAGTCTAGTGTGGGAGAGAGATAAGAACATAGTTCTGAATTAGAGCTTTGAGAGATATAATCATAGGGCACTTTGGAAACACAGCTGTGGAATGTTGATCCAGACTGGGAGGGTGTGATATGTAAAGGGGTGGGAGTAGGATGGGGTGTCAAGAAAGGCTTCTGAGCAGAGCTGACCTAACAGATGATATCCACCGAAATTGTTGAGTGGCCATGAAGGTTATTGTCTTCTCACAAGGCCCTGGCAGTCCCACACATGTCTTTGTATTTGGGGATGAGTCACTTCACTCCTGTCATCTCAGCTGAATTGTTTGTGAGTAGGTGCAGGGCCCTATTAAATGTTAGCAAGAGAAATATATTTATTAAAAAAATGCCTAGTATTTTTCTGGGAGAATCTCAGAAACCACCAAGGAATGCTAATTTCAACTTAAACCAGCACTTGTGATGATGCAAAAAATGGATTGAAGAGAAGCGAAGGTGGTGAACATGTGTACTTCTCTTTTGAAGAGATAATTGATGTACATGGCACATGCGCAAGGTACAAGAGGTTGTATGGTATGAAGGGACTTTTTAATTCCCTTCCTGGCCCCCCATCCTGTAGTATTCTTCCTCGAAGAGAAGTCACATTACTGGTGTCTCATGTACCCAAAGATCATCTATGCATTTAGAAATGTATATGAGTATATATATTTTCTTATTTCCTTACATGTAATTGTAGCTCTCTATTCTGTGCCTTGCTTTTTCTAGCTTTGTTAGTTCATCAAATATTTGTTGTAAATCTAATATGTGCTATATACATCGTTCTATGTGTTAGGGATGCAGTAATAAACAAAACAAAAATCCATGCCTTCAGGAACTTTTATTTAGAAAAATCTTCCCACACCATATTTGTTCCTGCTTCTTGATAATATGTTCATAGTCCGTCATTGTATGGATGTACTGTCATTTATTTTACCAGGTTTTTATGTATGGAAACTTAAGATTGTTTCTAACCTTTTCTATCACAAAATATATTCTGTTTAGTGAGTATCTATGTGTATAGAGTGCCTGGGAAAGTACTTTAAATAGAATAGGCACTCATTTATTGAATGAATGAACACACTTTCACAAATATGGGAGTGTATTTTAGGATAAATAACTGGAGGTGGAGTTGATGAGTCAAAAGGTATGTAAATTCTTAATTTTAAAAGATATTGACAATTTTCTTAACTTATATTTGAAGCAATTTACACTCCCACAAGTAATGTATGAGAGTCAAGTTATATTTCTCCTTACCACCATGATGCCAATCTATGCTATTTAATTTTAATTTGTATTACCTTTGTCATGAGTGAAATTAAGCATTTTTTATATGCTTAGGAGCTATTTGTTTTTTTGTCTGTGACCTATCTGTTCATATCCTCTACTCTTCTATTGTATCATTGGTCTTTTATTTATTGGTTGTAGAGCTTGTTTATGTATCAAGGAAAATATCCCTTAGCTCCGACATGAGTGGCAAATATTTTCTTCATTTTGTTAGTTTTCTTTTGACTCTGCTTATGCATTTTTGTCATGTTGTATACATTTTCTTTATTTTTATGTAATTGAATGTATCTATCTTTTATTTTATAGCTTTTACATTTTGCATCAAGAAAGATCCTCCCCGAGATTATTTTTTAAATTCTATAATTTCTTCTATTTTTATGATTTCATTTTTTACATTTAAATCTTTCATCCATATGAAATATAGTTTGAAGTAGGAATCCCACTTCACATTTTTTTTCAGATGGCTATCCAATTTGCAATAACATTTATTGAATTGTCTATCTTTCCCTTACTGTGTTGAAATGTCACTCTTACCATTTTTATCACGTATCTTCTTAACCAATGTTGTATATATTTTCACCTATTTTTTAGATTTTCCAGTCTCTTTTATTAATCTGTGATTCAGCTAAGGTTTCATCTAGCTGCACATAAAAGAAAACCCAAATAATAGTTGTTTGAACAAGATAGGGTTTTATTTCTCTCGCGTTACATGAAAGCTGGAGTAAGCAGTCCTCACGGTAGCGGTGGTGCTACAATATCATTAATATATCAAATTCTCTCCATCATTTTCCTTTGACAACCTTAGTGCCGGTTCTAGCCTTAAGTGCTTTATGGTGGTAACATAGATGCTGTAGTTCCCCAATCATGTGGAAACTTTAATCAGAAAGAGAGAGGAAGAGAAAATTTATTAAATGACTGATGCTGGGTGAGTTAGCTTCCTGCTAAATTTTTGCCCTTTTAATTTTCTTTCTTATCTGCATGCATTTCCCCCCTTTCTTCCTACTCCTTCCCTCCGTCTCTAGAGTAATCCTCACTGCAGTGATAGTTCAGTGCTACTACTAAGACATGATGCACCTCGAGTCTCCATTGAATGAGCAGGTAATCATCAAAGATCTACTCTGCCTAGCTGGGGTTTGAAATCTCCATGTCCTGTGTGAGCTCCTCATTGTTCAGCTCACCACTACCTGGTAGTTATTTGACTAGCTTTGTGAAGTTTCAATCTGACATGCATGACTTACTACTCAGCAAAGATTCAAGATGACTCTTACACAAATTTTTAATGCTCATTTTCTGTGTAGCTCTCTCGTTTACAGAACTCTTTTCTACAGCTTCTGCCACTCTTGGCTAATTGAACTCCAGTCTTTGTCTCTTTTACTCAGAGAGTCCCCAAACCCTGTTTGGTTTCCTTTCCCTTTACTTGATGTCTGAAAATTACCTCCAGGAAGAAAACCAGAGTGACTGTCATGCTCACCTCATTTGTATCCTTTCTCCTTGGGATCATAGTCCTGTGCAATATTGTGCAATATTGTGCAAATAACTGAAAACAGTTGCTTTAGGGTTTTTACCCCCAGTTTTCTAGTTGTTTATGGCAGAAGGTTAAATCCAGTTTTGTTTCTCCATCATGGCTGGCAATAAAAGTCCTCAGCTTCCTTCTAACAAGCTTTCCAAAAGGCTGACTGTGACAGGCAGAATTGCGCTCCCCCAAAGATACTCAGATCCTCTTACCTGGAATATGTGAATGGCAAATGGAACTGGATATGATTAAGTTGAAATTCTTAAGATAGGAAGATTATTTGGGATTATGTGGTGAGCTGAATGTAATCACAAAGGTTCATATAGGGAAGGTGGAGTGTCAAATCTAGAAAACCATATATAATAACTGGAGAGGTTGGAGTGAATTACTTTGATGCAAGAAAGGGGCCATGAGCCAAGGAGTGCAGGCAGCCCGTAGATGCTGGAAAAGGCAAGGATGGATTCTCCCCTGTGGCCTCCAGAAGGAACAGCTCAGCTGACATTTGGATTTTAGCCCCATAAGTCTCGTTTTGGACTTCTGACTTTTAGAACTGTAAGATAGCAAATTTGTGTTGTTAAATCACTCAGTTTGTGGCAGCTTGTGTACAACAGAAATAGGAAACTAAGACACCCAATCAGTGTCACAAAGGCCAGAATTTAGTCACATGGCCACAAACTCTTTGCAAGGAAAATTTAAAAAATGTATCTTTCAAATATGGGGACATTGATACCTTTTCTTAGTCCATCAGGCTGCTATGACAGAATATCACACACTGTGTGGCTTAAAAGCAACAGAAATTTATTTCTCAAAATTCTGGAGGATGGAAGTCCAAGATTGGGGTACAAGCATGGTAGGGTTCTGGCTAAGGTTCTGGGTTGAAGACTGCCCACTTCTTGCTGTGTCCTCACATGGTGAAAGAGGAAAGGGAGCTTACTGGAGTCTTTTTCATAAGGACACTAATGCTATTTATGAGGACCATGCCTTCATGACCTAACTCCCTCTCAAAGGCTCCATCACCTAATACCATTACCCTAGGGATTGTGGGATTTCAATATATGAATTTTAGAGGTATATAAACGTTCAGGCCATAGTACACCTTCGATAGAATTAGAGTTCTATTAAAAATAGAATTATGAGTGAAATATGAGCAGTTTCTACCATTAGTCCTTCACTATTTTAATTATTTCAGTTCTTTTAAGGTGTTTTAATATCTAGTAAGTCTATTTCCTTTCATTTCCTTTCTTTTTAAGAATTCTTCTGACTATTCCTGCTTGTTTAGTCTGCCATATTCTGTACTTACCTGTCAAGTTGTCTAATGAAAAATATCATGTTGGTATTACATGAAACTTACATTAACTTATAAATTATTGACTCTTAATGATGCTGAGTTCTACCTACGTGCGTAGTATGGCTCTTCATTTGTGCTGGCCCTGTAAGACTCATTGTGAACTTTTGACCTCCAGAACTATAAGATTTGCTTCTTTCTCTATGTAGATTTTTAATTTCTTGTTGGATAAAGGATATTTTTTTATAGAATATATAAAAATGATTTTTAAAAGACCAAAGTGAATAGTATGACAGCAATACTACATTTGAATTCCTTCTCATGGGAGGCTACTTGTATGGAAATACCATAGTTTTGTTCACAGCTCACTACTTGAGAATACAATATAACTCTTTGTAGAAAATGACACCTGAAACTTGTTAGAAGCCTATATTTGTATTGGCATGTAAGATGTCTTGGCATATAAATCATTGCATATGAAGCCTTAATTAGAACTGAGGTTCAATACAGCCCCATAAAATTTTGAGAAGATCAGAGCAAACCAAAATAAAAGAAAACACTGCTTTGTGAAACAGCATTAAGTTTTAGATAACCCACGACATGGGGGTGGGAAACCAATGAGAAAGCTGTGAATGTGCCATACCTCAGTGATCTGTGGAATTTGTCATCCAGAAACTACTTTCAAATTTTTATGCTGCTAGATTAAATTGCTAGTTTATTAGCAAGGCTTCAGTGTCTGATACCTACTGAAAAATTCTGTGTAGGTAAGAATTTTATGTTACTTCCTAACCGTCATATGACCAACCATAAATTGTCTGAATTTAGTAAAATAGTCAGAAATTATACTCACTTGTTCACTCTCACTTGAATCCATAAAGAAAGAAATAACCCTAAAATGCTGATTAGGACTATTAAGAAAGTGTTTTACCTCTTTAGATACTGTTATTTCTTAAGAAGTTTGAATATATAGAATTACGGGGCATCTCTGAGATGTAAACATAGACAAGAAAAATGAATTAGAGTGATCCTTTAAAATGATTAGCTGCTTGGAGGAAATCATTCCTATAAACTGAATGCTTAATTAGCATCAACAAATGGGAGAGGCAAAATGGGATTTGACTAAGGGAAGATGCTTAGACTAATCAAGATACCAACTCTAGTTGTTTGCATCAAAAGAGATACACTAGCACGACAAATTTTACAGTTGAATCCAAAGAAAGAGGAGTACATGTTCAAAATAGAAAAATATAGATTGAAAGAGAAGAGGGTAAATCTGCATTAATATTCAGGTAAACCGAATTTTATAATTTCATGAAGGAATGTAAACAGTAAGGAAAAGAGATCCCTGGCTTGTAGCCACTATTTATCTCAGACTTGGCTACCTGTCATTAGTTAAAAGCTACAGGCACTGGGTTGAAAACACATGCAGACGATCAAAGACCCAGTTTTGGAAGGTATGTTAAATGCCATCTGGAATGATCTGTCTTCTTTCTTATGCTTGATTCCTTTCTGAGGAAGCCTCAGCAAATCTGAGCTTGTACACCTCCTGTTATGGATGCTCATTTCCTCCTAAGGCAGTCTATTCAGTCTTTAGTGAGCTCTGGCTATTATATTCTCCTGTATATTGATCCCAAGTTCCTTTTGCTATCCATTGCTTTTATTTATTTATTAATTTTTTTTTTAATGTCTACAGCACCTGGTATTCCTAAGTGGTCTCCCATCCAAGTACTAAGCTGGCCTGACCCTGCTTAGCTTCCAAGATCAGACAAGATCAGGCACGTTCAGGGTGGCATGGCTGTAGATGCTATCCATTGCTTTTAATTCTATCTCTGGGGGAGGAATGAACAAATTTAATCTCGGTTCTATATAATAGTTCTTCAACTTTATAAAACTGGCTATCATTTCTTTAATGTTCTGCCTTCAGTTAGCTAAATAGCTCTAGTTCCTTCAACTGTGCATAATAGGACAGGAGTTCAAATCTCTTCACATTTTTGTCGGGTTTTTTTTTTTTTTTTGTGAATGTGCTTGAGTGTCTCTTTGTTATTTTAGGCAATTAACTCAATAATCCAGTGTGAACTACTAATTGATGAACAGAATATACTATTTGTTGTTCTAAATCCTTGCTATCAAAGTGTGTTCTGTGGGCTAGCAGGCTTATGCAGGAACTTGTTAAAAGTGAAAACTTCACAGACCTACCCCAGACCTACTAAACTGGAATTTGTATTTAAATAAGATCCTAGGTAACTCATATGAACTTTAAAGTTTGAAAAACACTGTTTTACCTATCAGTGGTTCTCAAACTTGACAGCACATTTGAATACTGGTGCCTGGGTCCATCCTGAGAGATTGCAGAGAAAAAGTGATTTCTCCTGGAAGTATCTATACATCTTATGTTTCCATAAAAATGTTCAAAAATAGGGGCAACTAAAGTATGCAGAGCCAAATAGGCATATAAAAGGCCAAGAGTACTAACAATTCCAACAAAAGGAAACTCAATTTCTAACTTCCAAGTAGTGGTAATATCCAATCTTGGCCCTGCTCTCTTGAAATGTAACATAATACTCACTGGCAATTATAATGACTTTTTTATTGATACAAGAATTTGGATAACAGAGATAACTTACCTCATTGAATGTAGAAGTCACAATGACTAAGATATCAAATTTTATAATCTATTAGGGCCTGCTGTTTTATGTTAATAACTTGTTTTTTAGAAAATAATTTTGTATTTATTTGCTTATACCATATGATGAAAAAAACAGAGACACTCCAACAGGTGCTTATATCTTAACCACCACTTGGAGGCCTAAAGACCTACTCAAGTCCTCTTCTGTTATAGAATTTTGAGTCAATATTTTGTAAACCATTCATCTGTCATTTTTAATGCTGTAGCAGAGTGTCTAAAATTATTTTTATGAAAAGGAAATAAAATTTAAACTTTGTAAAGTACCCATAAGAATTTAGATAAAATCTAGTAACTTACTGGGGACAGAAAGAGTACAAAACAGAAATAAGAAAGATTTTTAGAAAGACTCTTGAGAAAAAGTAGAGAATCAAAGAGTAAAGGATTGTATTTCATGACTTTTTTGAATAACATTTTATCTGTGCAGAATAAATGAGTTGACTTGTTTTATCAAATCCCACAAGGCAAATTCTTTCAGCTTCATTAGAAAAGAAAATAAACATAATAAATGAAATATTTTTAGCACATTGGTATCTTGTAAAAGAAAGTTCATTGTTTTGTGGGGAAAAAATACATGTAGCCCATGTCATATTCAATTAATGGTTCTGGCTGTTTACACTTGTGGAATATTTCTCCGCTACAAAACGCCACATTATGTGGTAAGAAACGCACCAAACCATCATGATCAGGTGCAAAGATATATTCCAAGAATATAAAATATTGGGGACTGGTTTCAAAGTATTACCTAGGGAGACCATATTCTTCTGAAATCTCATTCTTTCTTATGATGTGATTTGTGGTAATTATAATCTCTAATAGAAGGTTAAGAGAAGGATAAAAGAAGTAGAAAAACTCTTGCCTTGGTATCTGGATAAATTAACAATTTGGATGAGAACTAGAAGTCAGAGGATAGGCTTATTACAGCACCATCTCGATGCTCTCCTCCTCTCATCGTATCTCTCAGTCTCGCACTCATCCTGTCATTCTTTCACTTACTCCTGCATTCATGCATTCATTCAAAAAATAATTATTGTGCACTTACTATATGCCCAGCACTGGCCTCTAAGGATACAGCAGAAAGCAAGACAAAAGCAAGACTTTTGTGGAGCTTATTACTAAGCAGAGAAGAAATGCTGTTAATTAACCAAATTACAATAAAGCGGCAAGCTCCGCCTACCTCATCAAGCTGTCATTTACCTCCGATGTCCAAATAGTTTTTCCCTTCACTGTCTGGACATATGAAAATTAAGGGTGAGGTGGGTAACCAGGATCAGAAAAGGTGATTTCCTTATGTTCTCTGAAACTTGTACTTTTGGGGGTAGAGAACTTACTTTTCAATTTAATGTTAAAGATTTATTTTTAACTTCCAAACTAATGTTACAATTAGTATTATAATATTATCTTACAAATTGTATAGCCTTTTAGAGTTTGCAAAGTACTTTCACAGTCATTGGTATATTGGACTCAAAACAATAATGTGAGATGAGTGATTGATTTTATAGAGAATAACCAAGGCTCCCAGAGGCTAAGCTCAGATCATTAGTGGCATGCTGAAAATCGAACTCTTCTTATTTGTAATGGTTATGGACACGTACTAGATTTAAACTTGACTTTGCTTCAGTGATACTTTATAGAGGTATATTGTACCAGGAAAATGTTAAAAATCATAGTTTGTTTGTGTTACCTTAGTAAATCTTTACAGAGATAGTGATTAGATTTTATCTTAGCTATTTTCTGGCATTACACAGCAGGTAGTACACTAGAATATTCAGACCAAGGAATGCATTTGCCAAGTGGCTTCCTAGAAGCTCTCTGCTTTTGGTCCCCTTGCCACATTAGTGGTGGGTGCTTGGAGGTCTGCAAGAGGAATCAGGACACAGAATATCAGGAGAGCACTGAAGCTAGAGCCTGAGATACTCACCTAGGTCAGAATTTTATGATGCAACATGGGTTAAAACTAGAAAGACATTTAGAGAAGATGTCAAAATGTGAGGATCTCATGACTAGTTTTAATGAGAGTTAATCAGCAGGAGGACAAATACCCAGCCTGCTAGGCCCCATGCTGGCTTCACAGGGCTGTGACTTGTGCAGTCCCATGAGGAACGGTGGTCAAAAGGGCCCTGTGATCAATAGAGCCCATACTTGGTTTAATGTTCTGCTGTTGTCATCTGAAATTCTTGCTAAATATACCTTTATGTTTGCTTTGTAAGTGAAATACAGTGCGGCAATGGGGGATGCACATGAAAAAAAAAAAGAGGAGATATGTGCACTATGCATGTCTTCGATTACTTCCTTCCTCATTTGTATACAGTGCTCACCATACCCCAGGAGCACAAGATGTCCCATGAACACAAGGTGCCCATGAAAACAGGGTGCTCCATTAACATAGGTTACCCCATGAGAACAGGGTGTCCCATGAGCACAGGATAAAATGACTACAGGGTGCCCTTGGATATAGGATTCTATGAGCATAAGAAGCCCCATGAACACAGGATGGCTGTAAACACAAGGTGCCCATAAATACAGGATGCTATCAGCAGAGGGTACCATGATTACAGGATACATGGTAGATCAGTGAGACTCAAAGTCAGTACAGGGGTAAGCATGTTTCATCTATGAATGATTAAGTGGAGGTGATGACAATCCTGATAAGTCATGCTCTCCATTCTAACCAAACTTTCTTCAAACACAGAAAGAAGGCAATGACATCCTAAGAAACACAAATGACCAAGGAGCTGTGTCATGTTTTTTCTTACTCTTGTTACTTCCCTGTGTTAGCCAACCACTTATGCTGAAAATAATAGCACAGAAGGAAACGGAGAGGTAGAAAAACCCATAATTTAACTTGCTGTAGGAGAATGTAGTCCTCAGTGAGGCTTCCTACTCCTTTTTTCTGACCCTTGTGTGGTTTCTGTGAGGATCTCGAAAAAAGAGATGATAAGTGCTGGCAGCTGAAAGAACCAAGTGACTGTAAAGAGCAATATCTGAGTTGAGCTATTTTCTGACTTCCTGTCAAGTTCTCATACTTTTATTGTTGCACTTGAGCTCTAAAACCTTGAGGTCAGCCAAATCATGTTTTGTGAGAGTTTTCAAGTAGCCCAGGGAAAAAGTTCTCTTTGCTCCAGATGTCTAAGCAATAAATGATCACGAATGCTTTTTCTGTGCTGACCCTGGGGTACATGGATACAATGATGGATACAAAGCAAAGATGTTACTGGAGATTGGCTCTGAGCTCCATCTAGGCAGCAGCTGGCAAGGATTATCACTAAATGCATCTAAACCTCAGTTCTCGCTGACTAGATTGGTATTCATAGGCATTCACAGACAGAACCCTTAGCTTCTGACTAAGAGCCTGTCCCCATGGGGGCTGATAAAAATACCAAGGAGCACCTCTCCCCCTTCCTTCCTGCTAACACATCATAGCAGGGAGAGGAGTGTGTGTTGTTGTTGTGCTACCAGCTTACAAAAATAAATACGTATCGTATAAGAATTTTCACCAAATATAGGGATATGAGAAGTCTCAGAATGACAGACCTTTTCTCCACCCTTATTTGTGTCCCCGCATTGGATACTGGAAGATATGAAGATTCCTTTTAACTTCAAGAATAGCCAGAAGGAAGAAACATACTGAATTTAGTATCAGAATTTGCCAGTAGGACACCTGAAAAAGTTACTTGACATCAGTGGGCCTCCTCTGTTAAATAGAAAAAAAAGTTCTCTGCTTCAGCAGTGTGTATGGGTTATGGCTTTGCTAGTGGTAGAATCTATGAAAGTGTTAGTTACCGTCCTTACATTTAGTACATAAACTTCTGCTGAGTCATTGAATGGTCAAGGACACCTGCTGAGAAAGTCTCATGAGTCATTACTTTGATACAATCTTAGACTGCTGTTTGGCACAAGATGCCCCAAAGAGAAAACATAACAGGATAAAATGGTGAGACCTAGTGATTGAAACATCCTGGCTAATTCTCAAAAAAAATTTGGCATACTCAAGATCGATTAAGAGGTGCGTTGGGATATAACCAGCTGCAAAAAAGAAATACTAAAGACAAATTTACAGCTCAAAAAAATTCCTTCAAAAAAAAAAATTCCTTCATCTTATGTGTGCTTTTAAAGTACTTTTAAAATCAGTTTGTCTTAATTTTGTGGGTGACAAAAAATTCTATTAAATTCTATATGCAAAAAATAGGTAAACTAATTTTTAGAAAGCAGTAGCAGTAATTAATGTCTCTATGTCTTGGTCCTTATAAAGTGCTTTCTCATTCATAATACATTTGTTTCTCACAACAACCTCATGATAGAAGTAATTATCGTTTTACCTGTTCCACAGATGACAATATGGGTTTAGTCAGTATCTTATCAGGAAAAACTAGACATTAGTAGGTAAGGGACCTGAGCTCAGGTCTTTTGACTCCTAAGTCCATAAAGTTTGATAAAATGTACAATTAATAATCAGGTACTATGTGTTAGTGATCAAACTGGCCCAGCACTCAGAAAATGTAGTCTCGGCTCTGTCACCATCTAGGGTTGTGCCCTCCTTTTCCTCCCTTTTGCTAGGTCTTGGTTTCTTCATGAGCAAAATAAGGAAACTCAGTTAGGATTCCTAAGTTGTTTTCCATTTCTTAATAGCTTGATTGGTATAAACGAAAAAAACAACAACTATTCAATTAAACAGCATTGGAAAGAAATTGCACTTCAATGCTGTCCGTTTCAGAAAACGTGGGTTTTTTTTTTGTTGTTTGGATTTTGGGAGGTAGGGAGCAAGTGGGAACACTCAAGCAAATGCCAGAATTTCTCAAGGCAAATTTCTCACCCAGTACAGGTTCTCCAGGAAAAGAAACTGACTGGGTACTGAGTGCAAAGGGCTCTCTGCAGGAGTTCGTGCAGGTCCACCATGGAATGAGCTGTGGCGATGCACTCAGCACAGACTCCATTCTGCTGAGCGAAAGATAGAAGGAGACTCCATCAGGAAGGTGGGAGCTAATATCCAACTGATAAATGAAGGTTTTGGAGGAGCTTAAACCCGCTCCGCATGCATCATGCCTTTCCTAGAGGAGAGAATAGTCATTAGTCATAAATAAGTCCTATGAAATGCCTCTCATATCTCACATGAATGTTTCAGATATTGTGCTTAGCCAAAAAAGAACAACAAAAAAATTTTTTTTTTTTACCTTTTAAGCTTTTAAATTTATTTATTTATTACCAGATGTCATCTCCTAAAAAAAAATTTTTGGTAAGCCATCTTTAAATTGTCCCTCTTGGACATTTCCAAGTGAGAACTAAATATTCAGGCAAATACTGGGGCTTCTTGGGCCCCATCATCTTTTTGTATACTCCCTCAACTCCCCCCTACTGGGGATGTTCCCAACTCTGGAGGTCAGGTGAAGTGCTGTGAGGAAATTTGTGGTAGGAAAGCAGGTTTCCTGAGGGCCACCAGCACCTACGCCTTCCGATAATTGGAAGTTATTGGAACGTACTTCTACAGTTGTGTTATTCCCCATTTATTCATGTGAAGCCAATGCATATCAGGCACCACTCTATACATTAGAGCGGGGAAAGATGAATAAGACAGTTTCTATCCCGAGGAACTCCCAGTTTGAGTGAGGAGAGACAGCGAGGTAAAGAAATCTAAAAAACATTGTAAAATGTGTACTCCAGAGAGCATAAAGGGTTTGGTGTAGGCATACCAGAGAGAGCAGACAACTGTGCTTGAAAGCAGAATGGAATTCAGAAAAGCCTCAGAAAGCAGATGACGTTTCAGCTGGGTATTGAAAAAAGAAAGTGTTTTACATAAAGAGAAGGGATGGGAAGGAGCAGGATCTTCCAGAGAGAAAATAGGCATGCACGAGGTGCGGGGTGGGTCGGGGGAGGGAGGAAGAACACAGTCCCTTCTGGGAACCGTGACCTATTTTGTATGGCAGGAGCCCAGGATTCATGTGTGGAAGTGGTGAGATATGAGCCTGGAAGGTTGAACAGCAACCAGAAAGTGATGATGGCTTGTATGTTATGGTGGTAGGGGCTAGACTTTTTCTTTGAGGCAGTGAGTATTCTGTTTCTGGATTATCATTCTGGCAGAAATGGAGTGGATTAGAGGGAAGAGAGACTAGAGGTAAGAAGATCAATCAGGAAAATTTTATATAGTATCGAGGCAAAGCAGGGGCACGTGTGAGAGAGATTTAGGAGGCAGAATTGGTAGAACTTGATGGCCAGCAGGATAGACCCAATAAACAGTTATAGTCATGGGACATGGTCACAGTGGAAGAGGGTGGTGAGCAATGTCTGGTGAGCTATTTGTTGGTATTGGGGCCAACAGCAGTGGGTAAAGCATCTTCCATCTCTCCAGGAGCTTGTCCTCTGTTTCACTGTTCAAGGAGTGGGCTGAGGTCTGTGGACCAGCAGCATCAGCAACTCCTGGTAGCTTGTGCAGCATCTTAGGCCCCACTCTGGATTACTAAATCAGATTCTGCTTTCCAACAAGATCCCCAAGTCAGTTATATACACATTAAAGTTTGAGAAACACTGTCCTAGGGGAACTCTTGGAGCAACAAGAGACAAATAACATAAAGCATACATAAACATGTTGAAAGTTCAAACTGTTAATCACAAGATTATGGAGTCAGAGACTGATGTTTCTCTTCATCCTGAAGTTTGTTCCTCATGGGAATTATGCCTAACTACTAATCTTGACTCTCTGATTGTTTTTCTACTTCATATTTCTCCTGCTGTCATTTGTACACATGTAGCACTTAAATGTACTTAAAAGATCATAAAATGAATAAAGCTATTTTGAGGCAATTAAGATAAAAATATAAAAAATAACAGACTTGTTCTCATCTCTCTGGCATCTTCATGAACTCGTTATTCCTGAGATATAAGGAACTGGTATGGCTTTAGTAAAAACTAAGCTAAAATTTCCATCTTTGAGTTCAGAGAAGAGACTCACAGAGGACAGGCCAGGGTCACATGGTTCTGGGGCTTGGTTGGAAGCTAGTCAGCTCTAGGCATGGAGCATGAGTCAATGTCATTGTGACATCTCCTTTATGCCTTAGGAGCTGTTCTTTGCTTCAGACATATACCTCAGTGGTTGTGGCTCTTGCTTTTTCAGTTTCTCATCTGTTTTATTAGTATGAATTTATTGTAATAAAAACTTGACGTGGATCTAGATATCTGTGAACAAATAATATTCAATTGAAATTACAAAGATAACTTAGTCCAATAACAGAAAAGAAAAAAGCTCTGCAAAATGCCTAATGTACACCGAGGTAAAGAACAGAATTTGTTGTCTTTTCACAAGCTTAAAATATCAGTCAGCTCTAGAAACCAGCTTAATTTAAGCTTTGACATGCACCATCAAACTCATGACTTCCAAAATCTGATGATGTATTAACTGCACCTAGAGGGAGGATCACATTCAATTGCCCCTGTGATGACTGAAATGACTATGTGTTAGAGCAGAGAAGTGACAAAGAAGAATGCATTAACTTCAGAAGTGCTAAAGTGATGCAGTCTAAACAAATTACAGATGACTTTAGTGATAATGTTAAGCTGTTTTTCAAGTACATAATAAATGAAAGGGATATTCTGTTCTGAACTATTCTAGTGTCTGTGAGCCATAGCTGTGAAGAGATTTTATTTCTCAGGGACAGGACAAAGACTTTGAAACAGTTGGAAACACAACACAGTTCATAAACACTCTGCAGGAAGGACTATTTTACATTACAGAAATCACTTTGCAGTGGTTTTTAATAGCCTTGTCCTGGAAGGAACTAACATGGGACCTTGTCCCAACTGCCTCTAGCTGTTTGGACTTAGACAAGTAATTTTCACTCAGTTTTTTCATTTGTAAAATGAGAAGCATTCTAAAGTAGACTGAAGGAGTCCATCAAACCATCCTGTGGTTATTTCTTCAGTTCCAGGTATACAATAAATAATTATGCTCATCAGTTTGCAGAATTCCTATCTTAGCTGCTTGTCCCACGAAATTTAGGATACTGTGGTAGCAAGGGTTAAATGAAAGTTTCTAAAGTTCTCTTTCCCCTCCCTCCAATATCAAAATTGCAAAGATATGGAAGGGTAAAGTGAAGGGGTGTTGATTGTCATCATGTGCTCGTTTGACCTACTTATGTGACCTATACAGAAGAAGTAGGATTAGCAATGAATTATTCCAAATTAATTAGCTGGTGACTTGAATTATAGTTGCTCCTCTAGATGTAATGTCTTTACTAGCATAACTAGACAATTCTTTGACACCTCTTATGTAGCTACAGATCTAGCCACCTGCAAACTCATATTTAACACTGCAGCATGCTTCAGAGTATAGAATCTAACTGCAAGAGGAGATCAAAGGGAAGGAGCTGGATGTTGCAACCATGAGTATGAAGGAGTTAATTCCTCATTGTGAAAATCTGGACCAATGGGAGAGATTAGACAGGAGAGATCCAGGTAGATAAATAGCAGAGCCCAGAAGACGTTCCCTATGCCTTGTAAGACATGTGCATCTAGAGTGAGGGGGGAAAATCTCTATGAGAATTCAAGGGCATAGCACCTCTGTTTCTTTTCTCCTAGAGACAGACTGTTCCGAATTATGGCTTCTTTGCATGGCCTGTCTGAAGTCATCTTGCATGGTTGAGCAGAAACACTTGTGTCTTTTTATGACTTTGAAGCAGAGACCAACATGGTAAACAATCACTTGTATTGCCTCTTATCCCCCCCCCTCATTTTTTTTTAGTTCCCAGAGATTGAATCTCCTGTCCTATTATTAACATAAAGTTATAGTATAATCAAATGAAATACACTCTCCTTTGAGCAAATGCCTGCCCATGGTTTCCTGTCTGAATGAGAGGAAAGAATAAGTGAATTAGGGAAAAGAAGTGAGGCATGCATGCTGTTTGATGTCTCAAGATGTTGGTTTAACGCAATTAATACTTGTCATCTTGCACACTTTTATCAAGATCATTTTCACCCATCCACACAATATTTTAATTTTTTTGAGTGAGAAAGAAACTTATAGAATAGATTGGGAGTTAGAACCCTTTCCAAAGCAGAATATTCATTTGCCTTAAGTTGGGCAGAGACTGAAGAGGAAGCACTACATCTTACAATGGAGAAGGAGGGGTCAGCAGCAGGCGGTGATGCTCACAAACGGTTTGTATGGATTCAAGGAGAGGATGAAATAATAATGGGGGAGAGTCTTATGCCACTGTTATCAAGCTTTTGCTATCTTGGTGCATGTTCATAGATTTCACATCTGTGCTGTCATATGTCTTTTAAATCTAAGTAAGAGCTTCTCTAGAGTAGTTGGCTCAGTCAAGAGGATGAATCTAGGAAGAGGAAACTAAGAAGGTAACTCACAGGGAGATTTTCTGGTGTACCTGGGGTCATACTGCATTAATTGTCACTTACTCTGCTTACAAACTCAGGGTAACTGAGGGCAAAGAGCTGACCTGGCCACTCCAGGGGCAAGACCTTGGAATGCCAAGACAGAAGGCATTCAAAACGTGGGTGGTGGTGGTCAGTAGCATCCGATAGAGCAGATTGTCATACAACCACATACAAGTAAACAATCATAAAGAGGTTGAAGAAACTATTGACATGTTTGGAAACAGAGACTGGGACCTCAGGGGCTCTAAAATCATAACAAAAAATATTAAGGAAAGTCATGAAAAAAATTATGAGACTCCCCATTTTGGGAGGCCAGAATTTGTATCCTACCAATGTGTATGGCTTTTGCTGCCTTGTAGGTTAACCTCAAAAGGACAAAGTGCTGATGCTGGGAAAGTGAAGGAGCTCCACGGGAAGTAGCAATGTGGTGTCTCAAACATCACATGTGCATGCTCGAACCAGACCCACACAGAATAAACTGTACACAATGAGATGGGAGGCTTGATATGTGATGTGCATTTTCTTAAGCTCTCATCTCTCTTTTTATTGATGATAAACAACAATTTGTAAAATTAAAATTGGCATCACACTTCATCAAACCCAAAGTTGCTTAATGTTTATATAATAGAAGGAGGTTGTCTTTCTTTCAAGATCATTAAAGACCTACTGATGAGGAACAAAGATAGTAAAAAATAGCCTAGAAAAAAATATTTTATTTTATTTTATTAGTTTCAGGTATACAGCACATTGGTTAGACATTTATATAGTTTATAAAATGATTCCCCTAATTATTCTTTCTCTCTTCTGGCTCGTTAATGCTGTCTGCATTCCCTATGCTGTGCTCCATCTATCAATTACTAATTTGTACTTCTTTAACCCTTCCCCCGCTTCTCCCAGCCCTCCAACCCCGCCTCCCCTCAGGCCATCACCTGATTATCCTCTATAGAAGAAAAAAATGTTTTTTAAGAAAAAAAGGGAGAAGTCTAAATGCAGATATCTTGGCATTCAAACTATTTTACCTTAGCCTAGCATCAAATATCTGACAGCAAATGGGGAGTGAGGATTTCAGACTCTTTCTGCTCATCTCTAGTTTATTATGTTTTAATATTAATGTGTAACAGCTTTAATGCACATTTTTTACTTGACTCATTTGATTCCTTCCTAGTTCATCTACAGACCTCCTCCATAGAGGCAAATGATATAGGTGCAAATTATTGCCGATAAATGAAAGAGCTCTGTTCTAAGTGCTTATCAGCACTCAAAGGCTATAACTCATAGATAGCCTTCCAGATGAGGCCTTAAGAGTCCATTTGTTCTGTTTTATAGCTACTCTGAAAGACCTGTCAGGACTAGAAGTGACTTGGATGTCAAGCCTGAGTTCCTTAGGGCTTTGTGAAATTCCCCTGGGCTGTATGTTCTCCTAAGGGCCTGGGAGCAAAGCTGGGGGTGCTGGTAGTGGGAGAAGGTAGAAAGGGCTGGTGAAAGGAGAAGGGGTAGGGAGAAATGAGCAGAGGAGCACCTATCACCACATAGAGGAGGCTAGCCAGACAGAAAACTGCCTTAAAACCTTCAGTTGTCAAGTTGGTAAAGACCCAATAATGCAGATTTGCTCAAAAGCAGAAAGGTAGACGGGTGGGTAGATACTCTAGGGTAAGGAAAGCAGTGAAACAATACAATATTTTTTTTCCATGCCATACATGACACCCTTTTTCGTGGCCAACACACTTTTTAACTCCTCAAAGATTCTTAATTACAAGAATGTTTCTATTCTATTCTAGTAAGAAAGCCTCCACTTGAGAAAATGTGATGTCCAGATCAAAAGTATTTCTTTTTTCTTTTTACTGTTCTGAGAAGTACTCCAGAAATATGACTCAAAAATCAGTGACAGCTGCCTGCCAAGAAGATCCTCTGTCAAATTAAACAATTGAATATTTTTGCAATGTGACATTCCCATTTTTAATACTGTTGTCACAAAATTGCATTGCCAACTACAGGTACATGGTTCAGTTGTAAGTCACCAGTGTTAGCACTGGCTGGAAACCTTACCCAAGGTGCTGAATCTAGTAAGAAGAGAATGAGAGACATCTGTGTTTTTGATGGACTGCCCTTGTGGAGTTTTGTTTATGCGGAACTCAAGAGTGGCTTGTTTGAAGATCTTAATCTGTATTAATGTTCTACCATCTCGAATTCGATAGAATCTCTTGGGGCTATTTATCAATTAATGCTCTTTTGGCCAGGGATCTATATCAAGTAATTTTTTGTAGTTCTCAGGAAATTTGGTAACCCACAAAAGCCTTTCTCTGAGGAAATGTCCTTGGAATTACAGTTCTGTTTGAATTCTTTGGCAGTAATTTTTCATCATATACTCACTTGTAGATGCAACTCCTATCCATGCTAATCTATTTCTTAATTGACTTGCATCCAAATCCAGGCCACTATCCCACCAAGACAAGAGGATAAGATCTATGTATATAAAAACTCTCTAAATAAGAAAAGTACATAATATATTTTGAAGGCAAAAGCGATTCTATCATAAAATAACTGGTTGTTGTTAAGAATGCAATCTGTGGCCATGCAATATAGTAAAGCCAATCAATCCTTTCAAAACTAAGACTCCAAACTTGACTCACCATTCATTCGTGCAGTCAAGAACTATCCTGTATTAGATACAGTTCTAGAACCAGGCCCAGGGGGATACAGAGATGACTATTAACAAACTTGAAAGATGCAGGCATGTAAATCCATAAATAAAATATAGCATTTTTATAGCAAATTAAGTGCCATAATTAAAGTATAAATATGCTAAGCAAAGTAAGTCAGACAGAAAAAGTTGAAAACCATATGATTTCACTCATACGTGGGATATAAAACTAAAAGAACAAACGAACGTGACAGACAAACAGAGACTCATGGACACGGACTGTGGATTAGTGGTTACCAGAGGGAAGCAGAGGAGAGGGCACATAGATAGGAGTAAAAGTGGCCAAATATTTGGGGACAGAAGGAAATCTAACTTTGGGTGGGAACATACAATGCAATGTATATATATGACACTGCTGAATTGTACATTTAAAACTTATTTAATTTTATTAATCGATGTCACCCCAATAATTTTTAATAAAAAAATAAAAATAATGTCTTTGATATTAAAAAAAAAACTCTCCAAATAGAGACTCTAAAACTACTAGGAATCACTGAGGAGACTTCTGGAGAAGATCTCAACGATGAGAAAAATTAAGTTCCAAAAGTGATGTGGTCACATTTGAGGAACATAATGGATATAAACAGGAGAAATAATGATACAATTTACTTAACTAGTTGTTTAGTGTTTTGTTGTTCAAAAATAATTTTATACACAACATCTCCTCTGAGTCTCACAATGCCATGTGATATAGCATGAATTAGTTCCAGAATTTTAAATGCTAGAACTGAACCTCAGCAGGTTATTGCTTTCATTTGGGGATTCAACTAGTGACTGAGTTATAATCCAGATCTCTGAGGTATGCCATTTACTTCATTCCTCTGAGCCACACTGTTCTTCCAGCCTTCAGATGTGTTGTTGAGCCTGAAGAATGACCAGTGCTGATGTAGGATTTTGATAGTGTAGTAAGATAAAAATATTTTGAGAACTAATACTATGGAAGAGAGCAAGTGATCAGACCAGTGCCACATTTGATACTTTGGCCTTTTAAGAAATCATTAATCGGTGACTCGGTTTGGTTTGAGGGAATAACAGTCTTTCAAATCAACAATTTTAAACATATTTGAGCAGATTTAGAAAATGCTTGCACATAATAAAAACAGCACTTCTAGAGCCAGCCTGCGGTTATTATTATGATTAATTTATATTTCTCTAGGGGATGGTGCTATTTATTGCTCTTAATTATTTACTTTTCAAGTACCACTATAGATTCCCTGGGGAAATCCTTGAGAGAAGGAAGTTGTCATGCTGTGGGAAGCATCAGCTGATGACTTGCTAATACCAGAGCCACAGGTCTGCGGGTGACAGCAGTTACCTTCATTAGCCCAGCAGAGCTGGTGGCACAAAGTTCCTCTAAATAGGTGCTTGACATGGGTATTAACTTTATCTTTTCTAAAGAAAAACTTTTTTGGGTGAGAGTGTACAAAAATAGAAATGGAATGTTGAAAAGAAAAAGGAGAGAATCTTTAGCTGTTTATTTTTGTTCTTTGTACTAAATCAAATAATATTTTATTACATACCCTTAGAGAGAATAATGTAGGCATTGAAAAGAATAATTGGGCATCCTGATGTCTGGATTAACCCACTGGGATTTTTGAGCTGTGGGATCTTAATTTATAAAATGGTGTGGGAGGTAATTATGAGAAAGAATTGAACCAAGTAGAGGAAGTCTTAGTTTGATACCAGGGAGCTGGGACTGAACAAAAGACAGTCTAACTACAGAAAAAGAAATGCCTTGGAACAATTTACTTAGGCAATCTAGGTTAAATCCTCAGTCTCTTTAATTCCCCTTTTAGCATCCAGGGAAAACTGGTCCAGATGTTCTCTAGGACCATAAGAACCAAATAATAGTGATCAATCTGCTGCTGTAGCTGTAGAGTGCCTCCTGGTGGGGAGATGGTGGAGGAATGGTTCTATGACACTGAAAAGGCACCTATCTAGGTCATGGATGATATCCAGATGGCACACATTCGTACCAGTCATCTGTGGCTTGCCAGTTCCTTACCAGTTGTTAAGAATTTTTAATACTTAGCCTAGTCTTGGGGTGACTTCAGATTCCCAGATGTCTACTGACCAGCTGTGTGAACTTATTATCCTCTTAGAACTTGAATTTTTATGAGATTGTGCTACAGGACCTCTACAATTTTAACTAACGTGAATATTCTCTGGTGTTCTGAACTAAACCCTACATCAGGCTCTCATCTCCTGGGGTCCAAGTCAGAAAGTTAGTTCCAAAACACAATAAAAAATTGTTTAGACCAACAAAGCTCTAAAGTTAATTTGAATCATTAAATGAGATAAGGGTAAATGAGACACTATTTCTATTCATAAAAACCAAGCCCTACTCTGTTGATTTGGAAAGGACTGAAGAATCAGCAAATGTATATTTAGATTACTATTTTAGTAGTGGAGTAGCATGTATATATGTGTATATACACACATACACATGCTTTGATAAATTCTAATTTTTCCTTCATTATACAGTACTATGCCCCTTCTGAGAGCTAAAACTTGATGTGTGTGTGTGTGTGTGTGTGTGTGTGTGTATGCGTGTGTGTGTGTATACATGTGTGTATTTTGAACAAGCAGAAAATGTTGGCTCAGAAGAGCCAGGTCACTTATCTACATAGGCTAACGACTCACAGAAGAACACTGTTCAGCAGAGACTGGCCTCACTCTCCTCCTTCCAGGTTCTACTTAGTCTTCTCAGGCACTGATGCTGGCACATTAGTTAAGTCTCTATCCAAGGCTAGTGCATCCTCCCTGTCATATTCAGAGTAGTGTTCCCAACTTGTTCCTCTAGGGTGCAAACTGAACTGCTATTTCTCACTCTTGCTAACAAGTGTGTAACACTTTGATTAGAAATTAATTGGTTATTTACCTTCTTAAGAAAGCCAGGAGTTGAGCCCTAAAGTAAATAAAAAATAAGCAAGGTCCAAGCTTATCTCAGGACACTTGGGCACAGGTGAACTGTCCTTGATAACATGGAGCTTTCCCTCTAAAGAGATGCCGTGATGGTTAATTTTATGTATCAATTTGACTAGGTGACGGGGCACCTAGATATTTGGTTAACATTATTTCTGGGTGTGTCTATGAGGGCTTTTCCTGATGAGATTGCATTTGAATGGTTAGACTGAGTAAAGAGGGTAGCCTTCTCCATGTGAGTGGTCTCATCCAGTCCACCGAGGGCCTAAATAGAACATAAAGGTGAAGAATCAAGAATTCACTCTCTCTGCCTGACTGCTTGGGCTAAGACGTTGACCTCCTGCCTTTCCACTGGGACTTCATCACCAGGGCTCCTGGTTCTCAGACCTTGGGACTCAGACTGAAACTATGCCTCTGGCTCTCCTGGGTCTCCAGCTTGCAGACAACAGGTGGTGAGACTTCTCAGCCTCCATAATCGCTTGAGCTAATTCCTTATAACAAATTTCTTTCTATATGCTAGAAATCTCTTCCTAATAAAATTTCTTTCTATATGTCAATTCTGTTTCTCTGCGAACCTTGACTAACACAGATACCCTGAGAGTGCCTGCTCTGCCTTTATGACTGAATTTCTCAATCACCCACCAGTTGGGACAGGAACCATTGTTGTCAGTGAGAAGCAATTACTGCTAATGCCCAGGGTTGCCAACTGACACAGCCCCAAGGATCATGAGTTCACCTCTCTGCTTCTGGCATTTGGTGATTGGCTCACTTCCCGATTGAGTATTCTGAACCAGGAGGCAGCACCTCCTCAGCTTTTAGACATTAGAAACAGCAATTTGACATTATGGGGAAAATTGGTCTATAATATCATATACGATTTTTAGCCAACCCTGACCTATTCTAATGTGTACATTTTAAAGACAAAAAACAGTTTTTAATCAAGAAATAATAAAGAAAAACTTGAAAAAATTATGATAGTAATAGACTGGTGAACCCAGGGAGAGTCTTAATAACAGGAGTCAAAATGTCTGTAATTTCAGGTGAAAGCATCTAGATATCTGTCTCTTGGAAAAGATGATGAAGAATGTGTCTTCAGGAAAGACAGCAAAAGCTGGAAGAGAATTCTAAATTAGGAGTAGAGATTGGTTGAGCACCCACTATGCTCTCTATTCAAAGCTCAGTGTCTTATTAGAATATTTTTATGTTATAGAGCTCTTTGGGAATCAGTGAAAAGTTTTGTCTTATTTTCTAGAAAAATTACATCTGCTCCTATGTTTTAGAGATTCATGGGCCCTTGCAGCCCATGTGGACCCCAGTAAGAAAATCAGTATGGGGTTTGATGTAGACTGACTGACTGAATGAATGAATGAAGAAAAAACTTAACCTGTCTGGTTTTACATCTGTGGAATAGTCAAGGGGAATTAGAACACTGGAAATAGACCTTAGGAAGGTAGAAATTCTCAGTTGTTTTGCAAGAAAAAGAAAATAGAGATTTGGAGATTTTGGAGATTTGAAAGTCTAATTAATAAGATCTTTCTTTTGGGTTCTGAACCAATTGACCATAGACACAAGGGGCCAAATAGGACCAAAATATCTGTTCTATTAATGATTTAGAAGTCATAGACAAGAAGCTGAAATTGAACTCTAATTGGGGAAGCACAGGCCTCTGGTTAATGCACAGAAAACGGGAGGCATTAAAGCGCCGTGGCTTTGCTGATCCGTAAGACAAGAAGCAGGAGATGAATCTTAAGAGACAGAGCTACAAGTGGGTAGTGAGTGCTGATGCATCCCTGCCCAGAGGAGAAATGCAGTCCATTGATGTTAATCTCTCACTGGTTTCCCTAGGCGAGTCTCTCACCCCTTCTGTGAGGATAGGAAATAGCACACCAGGTATGTCCTCAGTACTTCCTTGAAAGAGTGCATGTGTTAGAAGCTCCTATTTTTTAGGAGCCAGATAGGAGCTCTAGAAAGAAGAGGATTACCCTCTTCTTTATTCATATTGTAATCGTTATTCATATTGTAATCGTTATTATTGTTTGTTTGTTTGTTTGTTTGGTCTGTCAATAGACACATGGTCCCAAATCTCACTTAGAAGGTCTCAAAAGGTTTGAAGAATGCCTACATGGAAGTCAAGGAGAAAATAAATATACCTTAAGAAGAAGCTCCAACAAATCTCTATTCTTAGAGTTTTACATTTTCTCTCTCTATCTCTCCACTCTCTTTGTATGTCTGTCTCTTTTTAGTAGCCTTGTAAATATCTCAATTTCTATTAATTATGAGCTACACTGTCCATTGCAGCCAGTTATCTTCCCTGTTTGGCACAAGACCACCAGATCCCCCCACCCACCCCAGCACGAGGGCCATCTCTCTGGTCTCTGCAGCACCTTGTCTTTGCTTGGTGACAAGCCATCCTGTTTCGATTATAGATGTTGTTTATGACTTTGCTATAAGAGCAAAGAACCTTGTTGTTTCATGTGCTGGATTTATTTATTCATTTCTTTTTACCAGCAAAATGGTTTCATTTTTTACTCTGATTGCTTTTATCTTTAATTTCTTGAAAGGATGATGACTTCTATTTTAATTATTAGAAAATATTTGCTCATCTGGAATGAATTACCATTTTTCAAATTAAATCTTTCCCCTGACAATTTATTACACTCTGTTGTAAATGCAAAGGATGAGCTTTTTTTTTTTTCCTTGCACGGAAAAAGAGGGGTAGAAAAGATTTCGTACAAAGTGTCAGTCTCAAAATTGTGGGTGAATAGGGGGAAAACACCTATCCTGAGAAGCCATTGGGTAGGTAGTTAATTCCTACTTAACCCATCTCACTTCACTGATTTGATTATTTAATGGACAATTTGGGAGGGGAAGAGAGGTCAAGGAGATTGACAAGATTCAAAGAAATAGTTCAGTGCTGTGCTTGAAGGCATGACTTCTAATTAGCATATGAACAGTATGCTGTTTATTTCCTTACTTAATGGCCACACTTTTGTTTATACTAGTCAATTACAAACAGAAAATCAGTATGTATGAAATAATCTGGGACCTGGCCTTTCAGAATTAGAAATATATAAATTGGGGAGGAGAGACTGAATTGAGGATCAAGAGCACCTGAGCCCACTTCATGAAGTTGACACAGTGATGGTTCATTGTGGTGTCAGAAATTGGAGATGGTTCGTTGTACACTTGGGCAACTGGAGTCAAGGTAAAAGTAGCAAAGCTGAAACGTACAGACCATTCTCAGAAACAATTAATCTAAGAAGACCTGGAGGTTGGATTTACGAGCTAGAATGCCCACAGGATCCAGGCAGGGATTGTAAATGAATGCGACAGGAAGGCACACTGGTCAACAGCAAGACATCCGGGAAAGGTGGAGGGAGCTAGTATCCTGTGTGAGGAGACAGTTGCTGTTCAGTCTCCATTGTTGATATGTGAAGTTATGACTTAATAGTACAAGATTTCACAAAATTTCTAAAAAGTGATTTAGTGAAGCTTTTTATTTTTACTTTAAAAAGTTATTTAAAGAAGACTTCATGTGAAATCTCTCCATTTCTAAATGCTGTCAACTAATTTAAATTTTTTAAACTTCGTGCGATTTAGACAAAACATTTCTATCACTTGAATTTAGCCCAGAGATACCAATTCTCCTCACTGCTGTTTAATGAAGAACCATGGGAGGTTTTTTGAGCAAAAGGAGTGATATTTATTCTTTTATTCATCCATTTAACATCTATCTGCAGAATGCCTGCTATATACTAAGTCCTGTGACATAGCACCAGCCTTTATGAAACTTATATTCTAGTAGGGGAAGCAGATGATAAATGAAAAAAGAGATAAGTATGTTGACACAGTTCAGGTAGTGATAAGTGTTATGGAGAAGAGAAATCAAGCTAAGTTGACAGAGGTTCTATATTTCTATATTTAATTCAGTTTCTATGTTTTTTCCATCTTGTTCTACTTGTTTCTGTAAACTTCCAACAATACCTTGTTTTTTGAATAACTCAATCAAATGGTGCCTTGATTTTATAATTTATCCATTGTCATGTATGCCTTTTCTTTTCAATTAATTTGTAAGTGCCTGAAAATCAGGGCCATGATTTACATTTCTTTCTGTCTTAGCATTTAACACATTGGTAGACACACAGGATTCACTCAATAAATATTAGCTGATGAGTGAATTCATCAAATATTTAAGTGTCTACTTTATGCCCAGCATTGTGAGAGATAAGGGTGGGAGAAAGTATACTAAGGTATGGTGGTTGTCCTCTAAAAACGTCTAATATTCAGGCATACACTGATATTATAGCACAGAATTTTGAGAGTTTGTTAGGGTGAATATGATAAATGACAAACAGGGAATCTAAGGGCTAGAGACGTAGAGGAAATGACTATTTCATGTAAAGCTGTTCTGTTCATCCTCACAGGTTTTGCTTGCTATTACCCAGTGAAAGCTAAATGAAACAAAAAACAAAAACAAATGTTTTTATTTCAATATGTTGACCTTAATTTGATGTGATAAACCTTTAATTGTTTCTTTGGACTATGCTCAATATCTTTTAGAAAAAACACTAGTATCTTAGAGTTCTTTCCCTCGTTTTCTCTTTCTACTGTCAAAACAAAATTTCACTGGATAAAGTTAAATAGGCAAGGAAAACTTTATTTAAGGCCATTGAAATAAAGAGGCCAGAACTCAGTCTGAACTTAATTCTACCGAAACAAAGAGTAGGAGGATTTTTAAGCATCAAGGTAAGAGGGAGAACATGGGCCATCTATGTTTGCTAATTTGCTTTTACCTGAAAGAAAAGTAGACTTTCTCATGTCTTTATGAGAGGAGACAGTTTTACCACTTGGAGTCAAGTGGCTGCTGAAGTTAAGCTCACAGGCACCAGGAGATAGGGGTGTTATCCCAGTTCCCCTGATGTTTACCTTTCCAAGTGATAGTTCCTAAATCCTTGAGAAAGACTTTTCTGAGTTGTAAAACTGACAAGAACCTTTAAAAAAGATTTACGTATATCTCAAAGAGGCAGAGAAAGAATTTACAGTGATAAGTTTTCTAAAGTAAATGCTATAAGAAAAGGGAGATCAAGGACCTAGGGTCAGGGAAACTCCTTCTACAGTTTAGTCAGGCCTAGGGCAGCCTTAGTCACCCCCTTCCTCTTTCCAACATGGCATCTGGGGCTATGGGCAAGTCTGTGGCTTGCATGATCTCTGGTGACTGAGAAGATATGATCCTGAAATCTAGTTTCTCTGTCTCTGCTGTGATGCCTGGCTGCTGCTCATACTGCTAGCTCTCGTGGCTGAAGTGCACTACAGGTGTGACTTGTCTAGTCTCTCTCTTGGCTTGATAAGAGTCCAAAGCAATGGCTCTCAACCATGGGTGGTCTCTCCCACCCCTCAGGTAGAGAGGAGGGGGCAAGATAGGCATGAATAGTATGTGAGGTGAGGTTTTCTAGGAGGTCAAACATAAATTAGGACAAACTTCTTTGCTTTCAGGATTTTTTCAGTGTATCTAACATTACTTTTTTCTCTAGGCAGAAGTCTGAAGAGGATGAATGGGACGTCCATGGCTGACTCTACTTCCACCTCTCTATTTCTCTTTCTGTATCTCTTTTCTTCTCACAATACTCTGGGACTGGCTGGTCCAGGTTTCTCTTTTACTTCCCCTACTTGACGTCCTCATCTTTCCATAAGGCAGGAAGCCTCAGGGTCCAGCCTGCATGGGAAGAAGGGACAAAGTCCTCAGGGAAGGAACTCAATTATCTTAAGGCTTAGTTCTTGATAAGCTAAAGGAATTTAGAAAATCTTCTCTCTGGTCTGCTATTTAAGCTTAGAGTTTTGCCCTGGGACTTAAACCTCAAGATTTGACCTCAGAAGATAAAAGCCTATAAGGCAATAATATTTAAGAAGATAGTTAAAATGCATTAGTTTAATATTTGCAAAATATGATCCCCATTGCAGATTGTCTACTTCTATTTTAAAAGTTGCTAAAGAGAGCATCCTGGTGTAGGTAAACTGTGAGCTCAAAGGAAGAATATAACAGAGATAAGAAAGTTTGAGTACAGGCTGTGTAAGGAAGGAAAGCTTCGAGGGAGATAAAAGTTTAAAGTGAATAAAATCAGATTTCACATCTGAAAATAGCCTTTATTAGAATGGGAGAGGGAGAGGCTTTCCCCAGAAAAGTTTAAAGTTTTAGAGTTTGAGCAGTCCAGGTGACATAATTTCTCAGATATATCCCTTAGCTAATAAGTGAATTCTAGTTTTCATTCAGGAGACCCATGTATTTTTAACATGATAGTATGTAATGAAACTGGTAACCAAGACGAGCATCATCTCCAGGCAAAGGAAAATTTAAGTTTGAACAATAGATGGTTTAAGACTTCAAAAAGTTACCCTAAGTTATAAATTCCTTCTCTCTCTCTCTCTTTTTAACTCCCATCCACACCCACACCACCTATTCTCTTAATGAAGCTCAGCCTATAGGTAATCAAGGCATATATAAAACATATACATACACACACACATAAATGAAACTTTCAGAAACTTATTTTTGGGAGACTATGGAAATGTCTACACATCAGTGTGTTAGATTTTTGTGAGATTGAGAGTGGGATGAGAAGCCCCAGGATATAAATTTCTTTAAATAGCTTATAGTCACCAGAGATCTCTGCACACAGAGGCTGCAAGGTTCTCCATCTGCACAAACAGCCCATGATTTCATTATTCACACCACACTTCTTTTTGAGATGCCTTTTAATGTATGGAGATCAATAAAAAGTGAACCAGTACTTTTATCTAAATGTCATCTCATAAAAGCAGGCAACATAGATAACCATTTCTCAGAGCAATTCTATTCTAATGCACCCCTCACAGATGGCAAAGCCTTCTCTTTATCATAGTCACTTGACCAAATCTGTTCATATTTGTTTTTCTAAAAGTTATTTATTGCACATTGGAAAAAGAAACATGCAGAAACAATTTCATAAGAGGAAAACCACTTTGGAATCCACAAAAAATCAAGTTGGTTTTTTTCTTAGGCTGCCTTCTTTTCAAGAGTTTATCTCTTGGTCTTTGAATTTCATGATTAGTGGTCTGTCAGCGGGACAAGCCAAGATGGAGCACTGTGAAGCAGATGTGAAGACTGAAAGAGGAAAAAGAACTTTGTAGAAATTCTATTCTTTATTCTCAATTTTTTTTTTTCTAATGGCTTTTCAAAAAATAACTGGCCCTGGAAACTAATTTTCTCTTATGTTATTTTGTATTTTTAGACCAAGCAGGGTGAAGGACAATGAAGTGAACAACAAAGGCAGCAATCATGAAAATTAATAGCTTCAACACTCTGCTTACCCTTATTTGCCTTTTGAAAACATCTGCCTACAGTGTTTCTTTCCATTTATTATGGGCATGTCTAATCAATGTTTTGCATGTCATGCAGACAATTTGATTATCTGAAAACCCACAAATTATAATTTCTTCTTTTACAACTGTTGTCATAAAGTATGTCAGAAGTGGAATCCTGAAGTTGTACAAGTTCAAAGGAAGTTTTTAGATTTTTCTTCTTACCTTTCTCTCTCATTCTTTCCTTTCTCTCTCTCTTCCTTCCTTTTATAGTTGAAATAAGGGAAAGTTTAGCATTAGCCTGAATTGGCTTTAAATCCCTGCTCTCCAAGATATTAGCTATTTAGTCATGAGTAAATAAATTTTTTAAACACCTCAGTTTTCATATCTGGAAATTAAGTATGATATTGCTTTTCTTGCATGATTCCTATGAGATTTGGAGATACTTTTGAAATACATGGCAACGGCACATAATAGGTGTTCAATAAATAGTAACTACTACTATAATTTATTTAAGAAAAAAATTGTTTTAGTTACTATATATAGGAAACCATAATGAGGTAGTTATCATTGTGTTTTGACAACGGTATCAAAGCACATCTAATAAATAGTCTAATTGGCATTACAAATAGAAAACTTCATCAGAGGCAAAGCCAAGACAAGCTGCTGACTTGTGATTTAACTCCTCGATGTGATGGGAGTAAGGTCTATTCAAGTACTGTTGAAATGTAGTCAATGTTAGTTGTCGGCCACGGAAAGAATATAGTCTCAGCTGTGGAAACCGTAATCCTGTAAATGTTTATTCTTCCTCCCAATTGTCATAATGGCAGGCCATTTTGTTTAGAGAATGGACAATGGCTGACAAAATGAACTTCTGGTTGTGTATTTATTTAATATTCCAATATGCATGGCCTTTGAGTCTATTCTTAGGGAGAGGAGAAATATGGAAGACTTATCAAAAGCTGTGCTAACAAATTAGTGGTTTTGAGTTAAAAAGACTAAGACCTAACAGAATGCCTTCCTTGTCATTTATATAGTTACTTCCCACCTTCCCAGTCTTTCCCTCTCTCATCTCATAGTTAAATTTTAAGCTTTCAAAAATATTTATTTTCCTTGAAACAATGGAACTGGTTTATTTTGTAGTTATCAGGCAACATAACTGATCAGCACCCTGTTTATAGGCTAGACAACCTATATGTCACTTTTTCTGGGCATAGAATATTTCAGGGGATAAAAGGTACGTTGTAATGGTTAAGACCTCTGAAGTCAGGCTGCTGGAGCTTGAATTCCACCTACACTGTGTACTGTGCTGTGTACTTGAACAAATTATTTCACCTCACTGAATCTTGAGTCTTGCAGTAAAATAGAGTTTGTTGAGAGGATCAAGCAGAATCATGATCTATAAAACTGAATACAGTGCCTACATATAGTAGATAACTTGAAAAGCTATAGATGTTATTATTAGGAGTGCATAGAATTTTAATCTGAATATGACTAGGTATGTTGCAATGAGCCATCCCATATGTGACATTTTTTATTGGCCATGCATCTGCTATGCTGATTCAGAGGTTCTTTTTATTTGACAGGTTTATTTGATTTCAGAACTGGATTTTTCTTGCTACTTAAAATATTTTCTCTTTATCTTCACATTCCTCCCATTCTTATAAAGATTCATCAAAATTGGCATATTTGATTCAGACAGACTTTATAAAATAGGACTATGTGGAAAATCAAACCTTTAGATCCTGATAAGTTTTTAGGAAAAAGCCAAACAAAAATCTTTGGATTTTTGCTTCTTGAGTTTCAATAGATTACGTAAATTGTATTGGTATGGATATCTGCCTCTGCGATGAGGAATTAATTGAAAGAAAAATAATTTGTGCTCTCACATCTGCATATGTGCTACACACAAACTTTAAACTTTGAAACTTGGGCCATTTGAGAATAAAATAATCTCAACTGTTAACTGCACTTTTTTGTTCCTTTGGTTCAGGTGTGTATACTTCATGTTTGAAAATAAAATTTTAATTCCTACTTTGAATTTCCCCTATTTAATGCTATAGTTTGTGCCAGGCTCTTGTGAGATTGCTCATATCTCTGAAGAACTGTTGGAGAGCTCAGTAACAGATTGCCTTTTCCCCCAGAGAAATGAATAGGGCTGCGGTGAGCTTCTCAGGCAGCACTGGGTGGGAAGCTGATTGCCTGACTCACTGCCTATCTTCTCTGGTGCTTCGCCCTCAAGGTTCTCACATACTTGCTTTTTTGTTCTCCTATTTTTGCTTTCTATTTCTTGCTCTTCTTTTCTCTCTGTTTCTCCTCTCTCTCGCCTCCTTTGCATGCTTGTGCCACTGCATGCATTGTTTGGTCTCTTTATTTCTGTGGCACCAACCACCATGGAACCTAGCCACTCAGACCAACACATTAGGTTAAATATAGGCCTATGTAGGAAGAGAAGGAAACTTCTCTCTTGCTTCCTTCAATCCGGGATGATCTATGCTTCATTAAGTGAATGAGAGAGAAAGATGACAACCACCTCGTGAAGGCCGAAGATGGTGTTACAGGACCAAAAAGCCATCAGCTCTCCCCATCTGCAATGACTACTCCAAAGATCTAGAAGGGCCTCAGGGAGATAGAACAAATATGAGATGGCTCCTCCTGTCTCTGCCAATCGCTGACATTGTGGCCTAGGGGAAGGCACCTCACCTCCAATTTTTTCATCTGAAAATGTAGGATTGGTCAGGTGATTGCTGAGGATGGCTTAACCCTCAGCCCTGAGTGATTTCAAGAGCTCCCCAAACAATTCAGTCTTTTCAGGGAGACTTTCTTCTGGTCATACTATTCAAGACCATGGTCAAAAATGGATAGATCTAAATCACACACTCAAAAGACTGCCAACCAGAGGATTGGTGAACAGGAGTAATGTTACTGAGCTTCTCCCTTTTCCCCTGCAAGCAGCCTGCAGGGGGCTATCTGGAGATGTTTTCTGAGGTCAAGAGAACTAGTGGCTCATCAGCCGCCCCAGGGCCATCATCAAACAAGGATGGCATTTGATGTTGAGATAATGGGAGGCTCAGTAGGAATGCTCAGTAGCTGGGATGATATCAGAAAAGGTGGAGAGAGTGCCACTGGGTAATACCTCTCCACACCTACATAGAAAGTGAAACCACAGTTGCCTCAGGACGAATATAAATGTATATAGAATGGGCTGTGGGTTGGAGGAAACCTACAGGAAGAAAGTGAAAACTGGTTGAGCTTCTGACGCTGAGGTCTTGTTTTTCTGACAATTTTTATGTTTCTCTACTTGATCTTCATCTCCGGTCCTCCAAGGAGGAGTTTAATGAGTAGTGCTAAGTGAGCTGGGGAAAAATTATGCCTTTGGTTTCTGGAAAGCATAGCACCAAAAACAATCTTAGGTTGTATTAATATTTTAATGCAAATTATTTCAAAGCTGAATGATATTTGACATAGTAAGATAAACTGAACAATGTTGCTTAATACTTTGGATTTTAATTTCTTTATCAGCAAAAAAAGCATAAGGATATAAACTCGTGGAATTCATTTGTGAAAAGACTATAAAGGAGATTATTTTAGGTACTTTAGCACTATATAATAATACTGAAAACATAACAAAGGGCATTTACTGAGTATTAATGGTCTACAGGCATGAACAGACCAAGCTTAACAAACCAAACCAACATGTACTACTTGAAACAGGTGGGGAGAAAGAAAATACCATTATAAATTGTATTGTTACTGTGTTTAAAATTATTAATATTTTTACTGATAGTTCCAAAATTAATTAAAAATAATCATACATTTATTTATTCAGCAGAAATATGTTTGAATGCCTAATTTATATCATGAATTGTGTTAGATGCTCCTGTTACAGTGTTGGATAAGATACATATGGTCTCCGTCCTTACTAAACCAGTAGTAATAAAAAAGCGTGATAAATGCTATGATTAAAAAAAGGGACATTCGTCTATTAATTCCACAAGAGTTGCTGAACATTGACTATCCCAGATACTGTTCTAGGTTTTGGGGATCCTGTGTGGGAACAAAGTAGGCAAAATGCCTGCCCTGAAGGACTTTACATTTCAGGGAAGAAGTAACTTCAGGATATCATGGAGAACTGGGGAAATCTTTCTAGAAGAACTGATTTCCAAACTGATGCCTGAAGGGTGAGTAGAAGTTGGATAGATGAGAACGAGGGAGAAAAGTATAACTACACGAACTTAGACCTGAGGAGGACAGAAAACAAGGCAAATTCAAAAAGATGATAGAAGTTCAATATGACTGTCACAAAGCATGCCACATTTGGAGAATGTCCCAAGATGAAGCTGAAAAGGTGGGTCAGCTGAGATCTCAGAGGTCATGCCAGCCATGGTAAGTATTTTGGACTTTATTCTAAGATATCAGGAAGACATTGACGGGTTTTAAAAAGAAGAAGAAAATAATTAGATCTATTTTTAGAAAAATGTATCTGGCCGCAATGTGGAAAATAGATAACAGGTCAAGAATGGAAGCATGGAGACAAGTTAGGAGGCTATTTTAGTTGTAAAAGTTAGTGAAAATGGTAGCCTGGAAACGGGGAATAGAGAAAGTGAATCTGGGCAAAGATTCAGTAGGATATGGCGATTGATTAGATGTAAGTGATTAAGAAAAAGGAGAGCTGATGATGATGACTATCAGGTATCTTGCTAAGACACTGGCATTACCATCGGAAAACACAAAAGAACAGTAGGTTTTGGGTAGGAGATAATGAATTCGGTTCACTTTGGACAAGTTGGTACCATGCGTGGTACCTCCAAGTAAAGATGCCCAAGTAATGGGTGTGAGACTTGGACACTCGGGAGAAAAGTCCAAGCTACGAATACATATTTTTGAATCATCAGCATAAATATGACAATCGAAGCCATGGGAGTAGTTGAGATGGTTCAGGAAGAATACAAGGAGACCATAACTCTGAAGAACAGGATTATGAGCTTTAACATTTACATGCCAAAGAAAGAAAGAAAAGGCTGAAAAAGAGACTGAGAACGAATGACCGAGGAAGAGGAAAATCATGAGAGGGTGGAGACAAAGAAACTCATGAGCAGTAGGGAACATTTCAGGGAAGATGAAGTGGTCTCCAATGCCAGCATGGCTGCTGAGAAAACAAATAAGAGTGAAAGAGAATGGAATCCATCTTGCAGTGAGTAGGAATGGGTAGGAAAGAGAATGTGGAGACACCAAGGGAGAATAATTCTTTCAAAAAGTTGTGTAATATCAGCAGCTGAGAGGGATGACTAGGGAGGATGAGGAGGGGTGGAGGAAGAATTTTTTTTTTCTTGAGATGAGAAGGAGCCACTAGAAGATAAAGGGAGAGAAGTCACCTGAAAGATCCAAGATCTTGAGAGAATGGGAGGACAAAGTTCAGGGCAGAACAGAGGATTAATATTAGATACAGGAAGAGATTTATTTTCTCCTGAATGAGATAGAAGGATAAGGTGGGTGTGGGTGCAGGCACATTTGTAGGTTTAGTCCAGGAATTGAGTGATTCTATTTTATTGGAGAATGAGAAGAGACCATCTACTGCAAAGACACAAGGAAGGACTGGACTTGTGAGAAGTGAAGAAGGTCTGAAACTGTCCCTGTAGTGAATGGAGGAGCTTGGTTAGGGAGAGGTAGTTTTGCCTGTGGCACTAAGGGCTCCAACTAAGTAAAAGCTTGTGATTTTCCAGTGAAGCTCATCTGGGAGGCCGTAATTTCTCTCTAGAAATCTGGTTGCATTCAGAGAACTGGGCATTGAGGGCTGGGGGTTTTTCCTAAGCAAGTCAATGACAAGAAAATGGAGCAAAGGAGTTGGTAAGAAGAGAGTTAATGTGACAGAGCATGAAATCTATAATGGAAATCTATAATGGCTACTGAATGAAAAGGAAAACAATAAAGGGAGAGGTCAAAGAAGAATCTTGGTGAAGTTAGACAGCAGCTGGAATGAGAGTATTGAGTAGAAAAGCTGAACAGTTAGGGAGTTATGGAAATAAGAGCAATTTTATTGAAGAACTTTACCGAAGACCTTACTGAATTCTGCCTCTTGCTCAGCTTGGCTGATGCTATCTAACAGTTATAGACAGCACATCTTCTATAATTGTAAATGGAATGTTTCTCAGATCTCTATAAAATGTTCGGAGAATGGTAAATATAAATGTCAGCATGAGAAAAATGAGCACAGAGGTAAAAAGCTCAAGTTCTGAGGTTGGGTTATTGGGTTAAAATCCTCTCTTGAACCTGTTTTCTCATTTATAAAATTGGGATAAAATAGTATCTACTAAAAAAGTAGTTAAATGAATCAATTGTAAAGTATTTAGAATAGTTTCTGGCACATAGTAGGTACTCAATAAGTGTTAGTTATCATTATCATTACCATTCTACCATTCTTATTAGAACTCATATGCTAGGTCCAAAAAGGGCCCAGAGACGATTTTGTCATATTAGCTTATTTTACAGATGAGGAACCTAAGGGTCATTGAGAAATATTGACATTCCCAAGTCAGGCAGTAGACCTATGTCTAGATCCAAGTCTCTAGATTCTTAGTCGTTCTTTATCTTTTCTGTGTCATGATGTGCAGATTTTATGTACTTACAAGGAGCCGGACCTGCCCTTTCCTCTCAGAGAAATGCATTAACACACAGAGACATAGCCCAGCAGAGTTCCTCCATGTGTGAGGTAACCATGCACAAGGGTAGTGCAAGTAGTCCCAGAGATCTATGGCAAGTTCGCTAAACTGCCTCTTCATGGGCCTTGTGCCATCTTGTTGTCATAATGAAGAAAATTGTACTTGCACAAGCTTCAGTACATTCCCTGTTCTATGAAATGCAGACAGCAGTCATCCCCATCCAATTTACTGTCCTGTCCAGATAGTGAAAGAAAAGACATACTTGAAGTCATTAATGGTATTTTAAAGTCAGGATTCTGTAAGCACTGACACTTTTCAGTCTTTGATTGTTTACAAAGTCTTCTAGCCAACACTGGATGTAAACTGACTTGTCCTGCTCTGAAGTAATAAAGCTAATGCTAAGAAAAATTGGTGACTACTTTCTCAATTCCAATGACTCTGAAGATTGTGGGCACAATTTTTTTCTGACTGATGGCTTCTGGGTGTCTGTTGTGACTGAATACTCAGGCAATCCTACTTGGGATGTATGCCATCTCTAAAATTTGCTTAAGTTGATTATTGACGAACTTAAATTGAAACCATGGAAATCATACAGGATACATCGTGCTGATGAGATTTCCAAACCAATTTTGGGTTCAGGTGGCTTATTTTAATTCAACTCCCTGTGTGGTCCAAATCAGAATCTTGATTTGTGCTTCTCAGCTGTGGCTCCAGCTTTCCTCACAATGGTCAGGTTTGTTTTTTTGTTTGTTTGTTTTTGGGGTGTGTGTGTGTGTGTGTCTGTTGCTATTATTATTTTTTTCTTTCTATTTGAAATTAAAAACAAAGGTTATGTGAGTCATTTATAATTGCTACATTTGCCATCATGCTATGTATTTAGGTGTAGAGAAGTAGTCGTTAACCTCCATTGTGCATCAGAATGATCTGGTAAGATTTTAAAAAACATAGATCTCTGGCTGTTATTTTTCACGTATTTATAAGGTAGTTCAAATGTAAGGCAGGGTTGAGAGCTGATGCTCTAGATCTGTGCTTCTCAAACTTTAATGTGCCTGTGAATTTTGTTACTACCCAAACAACAATTCTTGCTCGAAGTGTAATCTCTAGACCAGCACCACTGACATCACTCAAGAGCATGTTAGGATGTTAGAAATGCAGACTCTCAGGTCCCACCCCAAACCCACTGAATCAGAATCTGCATTTTCACAGGATCCCAGATGTGTCATGTGCATGTTAAAGTTTGAGAGTTATTGCTCTAGAGAGTCCTATTTTCTCTGCAGATCATGATTTGTGTATGCTATCATGACGTAGATGTTCTGCCTTGAGTTGTGGCATGGAAATCCCAACAACTAGGCTGCCCTGAGTCAAAGATCGTCAAAGGTTTTCCATGTTACCATTAATATATAATATAGATTTTCAAAAAAGTAAGGTATAAAACTATATGGACATATATAATGATTTTAGCTATACAAAATGCAAATAAAAATACAGGGAATATACATTATTATCTCTGAGTTGTAAAAATGTAGGTGTTTTTATTTTATTTTATATGTCTCTTTGTATCATCAGTTTTCTATAAAACACATTATGATACTATAGTCAGTAAATCTAGGGATGTTCCTTCAACATATTTATTCTGAAGGTTTTTCTAGTGTTAGTCAAAAAACTGATTTTCAAAAAGAGTGGGAGACTCAAGTATTTCAGATCATATAGTGATAAACTTCTTGTCAGTCTTAAGAAAAATTCCAGGAAAAATATCTCACTCTTAAAGGAGGTGACCATTAGAGGCTAACATAAGTAACAAAAAATGATGCAATATTAACCCTATTACCTTTTATAGGTAAGTCAATAGAATGGTCAATAAAGGTAATGCTTTAAATCTTGTATATGTTGATTTTTTTCCCCCCAAAATGCATTTCACATTATTTTCATTAACATTTTAAAAATATCAACAAATGTGGTCTGAATGATATTGCACTTGATAGTGATCTGTCAGAATCCCAGTAGGAATGAAATACTCAAGCAGATTAATTGAAAAGCATTCAATAAAATGGCTGTTTGTAAAGATGGGGCATATTTTAGAGAAACCACCACGGGATGGTACAGTACCTAGGGGTTAGAAACAATGGAGAATTGTTATTACTCGGTGCCTGAAAAGGTGAAGGGAAGGACAGGTTACCGGAAGGCAGAGAGAGTTCCTCTCTGGAGTGATAACAGGAGCTGTGGTGTTTAGTGGAGGAACGGAACCAAACCATAGCAACCTGGCAAAGAGGTTCTACTTAACCTCAATCTTCACCTCTGAATTTCAGATGGTGTCACTTATTGGTCAAACTACCTACCGGCCAGAGGTCAAGGAGGCTGTTCATACAGGCCAGCCTTCCAGAGCACCAGGCAAGGTGGTAAGTAGATCCATAAATGCATATAGAAAATATTAGCAATAAACTTAAATTGATCCCTAATGGGTTGAAAGACAGAAGAGAATGTGAAATAATTGGTTAATGGTTTGGAAATCTATTCATGGCTTTGCTCCATTCAACATTTCATCAATGATTTGGGTAAAGATAGAACATGTGTAACAAATTTGAAGATGTCACAAAGGTGGGGAACACAGAAAACTTCAGCTAACATCTCAACACAGTCTCCAAAAATATTAATGTAAAATATTCGATAGATATAAATGAAAGGACAGCATTTGAGTTAAAAACACCATCTCTATAATTATAGATATGACTGAGTAATATCACTTATCAATAAGATTTTTTAATTGACAAGATCAGTGTAAATAATTAGACATGTAAGAAAACTTGATCCACCTCCCCGAAACTAATCTGATTTTAGTCTGAATTTGAACCAAAGAGCCCAGAAAAAAAGAGTGACATTTTCATTTTATTCTGTGCTGTATAGACAATAATGATAAATTGGATTATGTGCAGGTGACTTATTGCCATGGCTGTAAACACTTAACCTGGAGAAGGAAACTGTTCAGGTAAGGAGGCTGAGGAATAAATCCTGGGTGTGTTTCCGAGTGTATGAAGGACTATCCTGTGAAAGAGGGATGTGGCTTTCTTCCAGCTCTGGGGGAAGAAATCAGATTACATATAGGAAGATCATCTAAACAATCTGTACCAACTGAAAATCAAGTGAATGTATTTGTGGGATGGAGAATTACTTATCCTACTGAAAGGCTGAATGAATGACCACTTACCAGAAATGTTGCTAAGGAGTTTTGTCTCAGAGAACTGTGTCTTGGGTTAGCTTGGAGATGAGATTCACATTTTAGGATTATAGTTAGAGGCCCCCACTAGTCCTATTTTCTTCTCTATACCTTTGTCAACTCTGCACCTTCTCTTTCCCAGAGCCACGAGCTTTTAGGCCTTTGAAGCTGAAGGACTGATGTTTCTAATTTCCATCAATGGTTTAAATCTTCTCATTAAACATGAAGTACTACAGCAGAAATTCTGATCTCGGATACTAAGTACTCTTTTTAAATAAAATGCCGCCCTAATTCCAAATATAATAGCTAAAGATAAATTTTAAGTTAGGCCCTCATTTAGTTCTTTATTTAATTTTTCTGTTTATAAAAGTTCACATAAACTAAAAAGGTATAAAAATGAAAACAACAATTTCTAGAAATCCTACCACCCACTATCACAATTTCAAGATCATTCTTTCAGCTCTCTCTCTGTGAGTACTACCATATGGCTTTCTGGATCCACAGAAAGATAATTTTACATAGGCAGGTTTATATTATACATGCTGCTATGCCATCTGTTTTTTATATGCAACATTATGTTGTTGAAATACTTGCATGTTAGTAAATGCTTTGTAACACTCTGTATAGATTCAAAATCTTTGAAAATCCGTTTAAACAGACTATAGTAAAATCTTTGAGATGCATGCATTTGTTCCTTTAAAAATGGACCACTGAGAGAATATGATATCCCAGCTGATAGAATTTCAGCTCCCTACCTGGATGACAGTGGTCCCCTCAAGAGGACAGGTCCATGATTATGTAGCAAGGTCACATGGGATGCTAGGAAAAGCTGGGGCTGTGAAACTTAAGTGAAAATTAATTATCTAGCTATTAATTTCAGGAATGAAAAAAAGTATTTATTGACTCATTGTTGTGTTAAGATGAGAAATTTAGTGTTGCTTTCTTCTTTTCAATCCCTGTTACACATAGCGAGTGGACTTAATCAGGTTTATATTATTTTTAACATTTTTTAGTGTCTATCAAATTATATTACCTATAGATTTTGAAGATCTAAATATTCTCTTTCTGTATAAAAACTCTTGATCATGTTGGATTTTTTCCTCATTTGCTTTGTTGTTTCAAATTGTCAATTCATCCTCAGTGGGTCTTTGTAGAAATCTTGTGTTCCCTGGACCAGGGATGCATTCTTATAGGTAGGCTTATATTTGATCATGCTAAACGTCCCAGTGATCAACTTTTAATTTAATTTCTACTTGAGGGAATTTCTACACTATGTAGGTAGTTTAAAGTGAAACCATAGCTTGTATGAGTGAAGGCATGTTACTTTAAATTTGAAGTGTTGTTAGTGCTTTCTTTTTAAATAAAGACTTCCTATCGAGATTTTATGGACAAAATTATTATATATCATTCACTGTTAAATAAAATAGTTTTAAAATCATAGACAGTACACCTAATGCAATGAGCCTTCTTTCTTTCAAAGCCATTTTGATGTTATTTAGAAAAAAATATTAGAGAAGGAAAGATCTATGAGTAGTTGAACAAACTCTCCATATTTTATTTTAAATGTAGATATATGTTTTCAGTCTTTAATAGTCTTGAAGTTTTTAGAAAGCCACTATTATTTGGTAGAAATAAGAGAAAATAATCTAAAATAATCATATGTGTATATTACATACACATGTATTTCAAGAAATTGGGCAGATGTGAGAATGGTTTCCAGCCATAATATATTTATTCTTAACTTTAAACTCTGGATGCTCATTCTGAGTGTTCACTAGGATAATATAATTTTTTAAAAAATAATATTCCATAAAGTCTTCACGAGTAAATAAATAAACTGGTAGAGTCCGTCAATTTATATTTCTGAGAATGGAGAAGTGTATTTCCAGATTATTGTAATCTTCTTTCTTTGACCTACATTTGAAATTATCTGAAGTTGTTACTAAAACACATGTCTGTAAGAATGTTAAGAGCTACTGTTAAAGAAAATTATGTTATGGATTTGATCTTGATATTGGTCAGTTAACATTATAAAGAATACAACTGAATTATGTAGATCTATAGTGTAGCCCTAGCTCTGTCTTATCCTTTTAAAACTAGGATGTGAAGAAGGTTTTTCTCTGTTTTCATTTCCAGATCTATTATCCATCCCTTTCCACCCTACTTTGTGCCCTGGGAGACTGCCCTCTGCTGTCTGGGTATACAAGCTGCCTGCTTTCTTGGTTTGTTTGAGTTCAGCTAAAAGGAGACAACACCAAAAGATGAAAGAGGAGAGAGAGGTGGGGGGGTGGGGATTAGGATTCTCCAGAGAAACAGAAGCAATAGTATACATGCAGAGAGAGAGAGAGAGAGAGAGAGAGAGATATTAAGATAATGATTCTTTCCCCACCTTCCCTGTTGGACCATAAATTGGCATTTTTCTGTGTTCTTATACTGAAAGCCACAAGTCTTGTCACCAGGTGCTCTCTTACATCCACAGCTTTCTCTCTGAGTTCTGGTAACTGCTTCCTTTCCTTGCCTCTTCATGCCCAATGGTGCTCACCTCTGTACCATTTGTGAGCTTGGGAGTGTGCACTCTGTCCACACATGTGTTAACAGTCTTTTCATTAAACTCTCTTTAATCACTCCATTCATGTGTGCCATCTGTTTCCTCTCAAAGCCCTGTCAATATCACGTAACTCAACACTGCCCAAGCTTGGATCAGTTGTCCATCCAGGTACAATTCACCCACTCTGTGTGGTGGCTGCTGAAGTAGAGCCTTAATATGGATGGGGTAGGTTTCTCAGAAATAAGGGGTCCTGGTTGAGCTGACAACCCTAAGACAACCCTAATAGGTACTCACTTACTTTTTGGGTCCCTCCTGCTCAAAGTTATGGATCTAATAATCAAAGCACCAGGATCTAATAATCAAAGAATCTATTTATTACCACTGTAAGAGGCAGCCCATTACAGTTGTCAGAAATTTGTATAAGAACTTGCAATATTTGATTTCTGGTAGCTTTGCTACCAACCAGCTGTGTAATTTAGATGCATCTCTTTTCTTCTTTGGGTCTCAGTTTCTTCTTTAAATTAATATTTTTGGACCAGATGTTTACTAAGATCTCTTCTATTTCTATGATTCTACCTCAATTTATATTATTCATTGCATTGTTATATATTACACATATATTTATATTATATATTACATATTACATTATATTATTATACACATAAGTACTTAATTATTTTTTGTTGGAAATAATAAGGGTATTATAGACCAAAATTAGGCAATAAATTTTAGTATTTCTTAAGTAGCTTTACTTGCCCTTGTTCTTATTATGTATATAGAAATGATTGAGAGAAGAAAATATGTAAGAGCTTAAAATAATTTGGACTGTATTAGAAAAAAAATAAACCAAACTACTCTAGGGCAATTATAAAAACACCATTAAAAATATTACTAGACCCAGTATTTATATCATAGCTATTTCTAAAGAATTAAAATTGCATTGTATTTTTAAATGAGTATTTTTATCTTTAAAATTAGGAATAAGATTTAATGAATGTATTGTTATCACATTTGGCTGTTAATTAGAACTTTCCAGAGAGCAAATGCAATAGTTGAGAGCTTAAAAGCTGTCGATTCTCATCTTGTATTGCCTGGCTTTCCAAGTGCCTAGGAGAGTTTTGGTATTTGATTTTTCTCATTAAAAATATTTATGTAAGGAAAGAATAACATTTGCTTGGAATATTTATAAGCAATATAAACTACAAAATTATAGTTTAAATAAAAAAAAATCAAACAAAAACAAAAACCCTTTAAGGACCTAAAGAAACCCAAATGACTAAATTCTAAGAAGCAAGGATCCTTTTCTGGGAAAGAAGAGACCCATGGCTGTTTTCTTAGCACAGCAGCAGTAGAAGGTGAAGGAGAAATTGGCCATACTTTTAACAAATTTAATGCCTGTATTTCCAGTTGTAACACCTAAATGCAATGGTAGTAATTGGATCCTGGGATGGCAGGAGTCACTTGTTGCACTCAATGGTAGTTAACAAGATTATGTGCTCTCTTGAGGGTGAAGAGCCCCTGCTAGGGGTATTACTTCTGGCATTTCAAAGGTGTGTTAACCTAGATATACAGGAAC
>NW_006494614.1:11631717-11649599 GCF_000325575.1 Pteropus alecto | reverse complement strand
TAAAGAAACCCAAATGACTAAATTCTAAGAAGCAAGGATCCTTTTCTGGGAAAGAAGAGACCCACGGCTGTTTTCTTAGCACAGCAGCAGTAGAAGGTGAAGGAGAAATTGGCCATACTTTTAACAAATTTAATGCCTGTATTTCCAGTTGTAACACCTAAATGCAATGGTAGTAATTGGATCCTGGGATGGCAGGAGTCACTTGTTGCACTCAATGGTAGTTAACAAGATTATGTGCTCTCTTGAGGGTGAAGAGCCCCTGCTAGGGGTATTACTTCTGGCATTTCAAAGGTGTGTTAACCTAGATATACAGGAACAATGGACAGGGCTGGCTTAAAACATTTCACTAAAGAAGTTATAGGCCTGGGGCACAACTACCCACCATGACCTGCCCAGTTAGCAATTTATAATCAGATCAGCCTGTGAGGTTACTTTCCATAGATCTCCTTATTCTCATCTACATGTACATCAGGGAAAAGGAAAAACTCAAACCCTTTGGGAACTACTGGGCAGTGACTCTGAACTGCCACCGATTTCAGGAGACCCAAATTGTCATTGTGGCCCTCCAGTCAGTGTAGGGGCTTATTAAGGTCAGGTGATCAGTGGAGTTTTAGTGTAGGTCTGTCTCACAGTGTACCCAGTGGTTCCCCAGACCCATCCTGTTGTTATTTTCCCAGTTCCAGAATTCATAATTTAAATACACATACTTTGCAGCTGGTAGAATCCCACATTGGTTCTCTGACCTATGGAATGAGGCTTATTATGGTGAGAAAGCCAAGTGGAAACCACTAAAACTGCCATGAGCATCATGGGAAAATAGCACATCAAAAGCAATATTGCACCCCTGGAGGGATTATAGAGATTAGCGCCACCGTCAAGGACTTGAAAGAGATGGAATAGTGATTCTCACTACATCCACATTCAGCAATCCTATTTCATTTGTGCAGAAGACAGAAGTATGGATTGACTTTATATTAGCATTTAAATATTGTTAATTTTAATCATAGCGTTTAAGTTATGGGATATCAGAAAACTAAATATCACTCCTTTTCTGAGGAAGGAATTAATGTGCTTCCAGTAGTACTCAGGTCGTAGTGTCATGTAAAGTGGAATCATCTTGTTATTATCTTTATTTGGAGGTTAAGTATGGTTTAAGCAATTGTGTATGGGTGCCAAGTTGACAAGGGTTGGTCTTATGAAGGTTAATTTCATGTGTCAACTTCACTTGATGACATAATGCTCAGATAGCTGGTAAAAATGATTTTTGGGTTGTCTTAAGAGTGTCTCCAGAGTGATTAACATTTGACAGTAGACTGACTAAAGGAGATTGCTCTCACCAGTGTAGATGGGAATCGTCCACCTACACTGTGGGCCTAAGTAGAACAAAAAGGTAGAAGAGGAGAGAATTTGCACTTTCTGCTTGAGATGAGACATCCATCTTCTTCCACTCTCAGACATTTGGTGCTCTCTGTTCTGAAAATTTTGAACTCAATCCATAAAGCTTAAAGGTCTACAAGTATCAGGACAAAAATATGCCTACATAGGGAAACTGGCTATGGTCAAGAAACTCAATGTTCAGATATTGATGCCAACTCTCCTGGCTGTTTTTTCATTCATTCAAGTAGTCATCTGATGCCCTTTATGTGCCAGACCCTTCACAAGGCCCTGGGGATTCACCAGTGATAAAGGTCCAGGAGGACTCTGACTTCATGGAGCCTATATCCTAGCTTGAGAAAGAGACAATAAACAATTCAACACATAAATAAATAATACATAAGGTGGTGATAAAGACTATGGAGAAAAACAAGACAGAAAGAAAGAAAAAGGAGGCATAAAGGGTAGATTTAAAGAACTTAAATGAACCAATAAGAAAAAGACTAATCTTACCGAAATACAGACACTAAATCAATAGAAATAGAGGTATAAATTATAAACAAGTATTTTACAGAAAAAGAAATCTGAGTGCCTAATAAACATACAAAAATATATCATTATTCATCAGGAAAATAAAAATCAAAACAGTGAGACACCATTTCCCAAGGTTCCATCAGATCAATTACAGTCTGAAAATATGATGTTTTGGCAAGGCTGTGGAATAACAGGAACTCTCATCCACTTTTAGTAAGTAGTGTAAAAATTGACTCAACCTCTTTGGAAAACAGGTTGGCATAATTTATTGAAGCCAAATAGATGCATACCAAACAAATCCACTCTGTGTGCCAATTTCTGTATCAGTCAAGATAAACTAGATGATGCTTTGGGTAACAAATACATAGTGGCTTAAAACAACAAAGGTTTCTGTGTCACTCATTATACATGGTCACTGTGGGTTGACTGGAGATCTGACTCTATGTCACTGTCATCCTTACTCAGGGGCCCATGCTGATGGAGCAGCTGCTATGTGGAATACCTCCAGGCACTGTAGAAGAGGGAAAAGAACATTACATGTATTGCTTCTCAAAGCTTCTGCCCAGAAATGTAACACATCACTTCAGCTCACATTTCATTATTCCAACATGGCCATACCTAAATGAAGTGGACAGTGAAGTGTAATCTGAACATGAGCCTTGATGGAAAACAAAAGCAGAATATAAATGACCAGCCTTAATGTTTCTTTCAGGATATCTCCCTAGAGAAAATCTTGCACATGCATACCAGGAGCCATGCACAAGAATTCCAAGCAGCACTGTTTATAAAAGAACGAAATGTCTTCAACCGTAAAATGGATAAACAAATTATGTTATGCTCACAAACAAAATACTAAACAGCAATGAACAAAATGAACTACTGCCATATACATCATCGTGGTTAAATATCAAAATGTTGAGTGTAAAAAAATGTCCTAGAAGCATACAGTGTGATTCATCTATACAAAGTGCAAAATCAAGAAAAAGATCAAACAACATATTGTGTTGGAGTATGTGCATATGTGGTAAAACTATACAAAAAAGCAAGGGAATGCCTAATTAAGAATACAAGATTTTGGTTACTTTTTGGGTAGCAGAGGGTGGTAGAGGAAGGGGGATATAGGAAAGGAACACACACGTGGGGCTTCAAAAATACCAGTTATATTCTATTTTGTTGTTGACTGGTAGTACATGGGTATTTTATTTCATTTTAATGCTTAAATAAATGTGTATGTATATGTTTGTGCATGTGTGTTTATATATATGGAGAGAGACAGAGAAATAAAGAGACAGGGAGAGACCTTAGTCAGTTTGGGCTAAAATTATAGTTTAAATGCCATGGGTATGGTGGCTTAAACAACAGATATTTATTTCTCACAGTTCTGGAAGCTTGAAGTCTGAGATGAGGATGTTGGCTAAATTGATTCCTGGTGGGAGCCTTCTTCCTGTGTAAAGACTGTTGCCTTCTTGCTGTATCTTCTTCATATGATGGGAAAAGATATCATCTCTCTCATGTCTCCTATAAAGGTACTAATATCATTTGTTAGAGCTTCACCCTCATGACCTAATTACCTCGTAAAGGTCCCAACTCCAAATAACATCACATTGGGGATTAGAATTTCACCCTATGAATTTTGGGGAGGCACAAAAATTTAGTTTATGTACACACACATATCTTGCATATATGATATATTTTACAATAAAAAGTTCACAGCAAAAGAGGGGTCTTTTAAATGACCTTTCTTAAATGATGAGTGACTTGATTGTCTGTTTTCGATCGTAGCTTCTTGGATTGTCACCTGGCTAAGCACACAGATCCAATGCCAAAGCTAAGAGACTGACCTCCTTAAATGGTCACATTGAGGGGAGAGGGACTAGGTGCTACTGGAAGACAGCTGACTTTTACTGTTCATGTCAACAGAGAAGAATGTTTAGAATCCTGAAAATAATTTTCTCTGACCTGTTCTGTGCTTCAGTGTGGCTTAACAGATATCCTATGTTGTAAGCATCAGGGAAGGTAACTTGGAGGGCATCCGCCATCTGCCCTCAGACATAGGTGATGAGAAAGGGAAGGGTTCCCACATGGCGCACGGTATGCTTCCACTCCTTCCAGCTGTTTGCGAAGTATTCTACACAGTTAGCAGAGACAAAAAAGACAGCAGTGCGAAGCATGAGCTGTGCAGATATCAGAGCTCTATAGAGTCCCAGTCCTGCAGAGATGGAATCTGAAGGGTCCTCTTGAAAAAAACATGCCCTCAGAGAGCAACAGTGATCTTTGGCTGAAGTTGCCCAATGCACTGAGGAACCTGGTCAACGGGTCTTCATTAAAGTGAAAAACCAGTGCAATCCAATGGGAAATGGAGTTTGTTAAGAGACAAGCAAGGATTAGAATGACTTGCTCTCTGTTCTCTGGTTTACTAACTAGAAAGAATCACAGAATCATAAACATTTTGTCATTTTAGACACAAGAAAGCCCAGACACAGATTACCAAGGGGAAATATGTGAACTTCACTGATGGTACTGTCTTCAGAGGCAAAGTGCAGTAGGATATTAGAACAATTACTTGGGCAACCTAGGTAAGTCTACCATTCTGAATAGGAAAACATTTTTTAGAAGTCTATACCCTCTAGAAATGTTATCTGTCTATATTTCATCTATGGATAGTAACAAATGTTACAAATAAAACTAAACAGAATAAGAGAAAAAAGAGTAACTGGCTAAATTAGATAAACCATCTATGAAGAGATGACATTTGAGCAAATTGAATGAGGAGATGCCCTTTGCGAGAACCTCATGCAGCTATCCTGTGCCTTTCATCCCACCAGTCCATTCAGTTTATGGAGTATTGAAGTGATTCCCAAACACACAAGCATGTTAACATTTGGTGAATATCATCTCAAAAGTATGTGTATTGTGCAACCACTCTTCTTGATTCTTGGGACAATAAGTTGAGCATGTGCATATTTAGTAAATGATTAAATAAATGGTATTAGCATATTTATTCCCCTGGCAACATCCAGCAGAGATGATCATCCAACAGCAAAACCTGCCTTATCTTAAGGAGTAACACCTCCCAAGGACCTACAACATACAGCATCACAAACTAAATCTCTAAATACCAGAAATGAAATAATAATAAAGATACATCAAAGGGAAAATACTGGCTTTGAGTTTTGTCAAAATCCTGCCTTAGCTCTCCTTTGGTGTGGGCTAATGGATGTAAACTTCTACTCTCCGTCCGAGCTTCCATCTGTTGTCTTCTTTCATACTTCCACTCCCAGAACACCACTGCCCATTTTAAAGCTTATTTTCTCTTTTGTCACAAGCAGAACAATTGCTAATTTCCTTTCTCTTTCAGCCAGACTGAGAACATCCTTCATCTCTTTTTCAAGAGCCACGTTTCAGACAGAAATTTACAGCACATGATGTGCCAGGTACCATTCTCTTCTGTGTTCTAAGATTAAGGGTAGCTCCTCATAAAATTTCTTTTTAGTAACTCATGTGTAAAGAAGCAAAATAAGCTTAGAAGGGTACCCTTAAGGGGTTTCCTTCTCAAATGTGCTTGGATGCAAAAAGCCAAGAGAATTAAGAATCATTAGTGATTCTAGGTTATCCAGGCCCATTCTAATCATGGAGAACTTGAAGGGTGGCAGAATATGCCACTGCAAAATATGCCATTTTGGCAAAAGGGTTATTTTGAGCTAAAGGCACTTGAAAAACAACAGGTTCAAGAAGAACATTCTAATCTTCCCTCTTCTTCTTGAAAGTAGGAGATAAAACTCCCGTGAAGACTCTTTTTTTTCAGGAGGAAATAAACATTCTTAGCATCAGAGAGGAGATTCAAGGCCAAGAAAATTCCGTATAAATAGATACAGTGAAAACAATTCTTGTCTTCCTTCAGCCTCTCCATATATTTTACTTTTCCACAGTTGCTTTTTTGTTCAATCTAATATAAAACATTTAGGTTTTGCCACTTCTTTGGGTCTTCAGTTTCTTATGAGGGCTCCTTTGTTATATTAAAGAAATTAGTAAACTTTTCTCCTGTCACTCTGTCACAATTTAATTCTTGGGCTCAGCCAGAGATTCTAACAAGAGAGAGGTAAAGTTTCACCTCCCCTAACACCTACATAGGTAGATATTACATAAACCTACAATTCACACTTGCCTTTATTGGGATCAAATGTCAGTTAAAAATTAGATCCATTATGTAGGCACAGTCCCAATGCCAATGCTGTGCTTCTCCCAGGCTGTCCACAGCATATACCAGCTGCAAATCTGTATTCATTCTGTAGAGATTGATTTTTTCCCAATACCATTATGAGCAAATTCCTGATACCTTTGGCAAAATTCCACAGTAATTTTCGAACAAAATGAAAGCAGAACTCTCAGCCAATTAAGGACTACAATTACTTAGCATTGTAAAATAAAATCTGTTTTAATCTAGATGCAAGACACCCAGAATTCTGTGTGTGTTATAGTAGACATCTGTTGTTGTTGTTGTTGTTTTGTTTTGTTTTTTGACACCCAGATTCCATTTGCCATTATTCTATAAGTACAGTGTGATTTCTTGAGGGGGAACACTGCTCCACCATTCTCTAATCCAGGTGAAGAATTCAATCTCATCTAAGCTAATCAAGTTTTTTTATCCCCTTGGCCATGGTGATTGGTTCAGGTATTGCCACATGACCTAACTTAGGCTAAACAGGTTCAAAAAGATTTATTTTGGGGATTTTGAGTGCACTGTATGGAAAGTAATTCTTCCTTAGGGATTTTTAGGTACAAAAGACCAAAAAAATTAAGAGCCATTAGAAACCCAAAGACAATCAGGCTAATTTCAATAATCAAAATCCACTTAGCCCATAATATATCCTTTAAAATACCAGTTGAATAACCATCTCATGACTCAATATGCAATATTTAGTAAAATTGAGTATATAGAGAGTTCATAGCCTAATACTTCCCAATATGTACCCTAGAGAAATTCTCACACAAGGAAACGAGCACAAAGATATTCACTGCATCATTGCTTGTGATAGCAAGAATGAAAGGCAATCTAGGTATCGTCCATCAATAGGGAAATTGATAAATAAAATAATAAGTGAGTATACAATGCAATGTTATCTATGAATAAACATTAAAATAATGCTAAATGCAAAAAGAGTCAGAAAAGGTATATGGTAGAACACAACTTATGTAAAAAATTTAAAGCATATCTGTGGCAGCCTTGGAGGAGCATCGCCTGGGTCTCCCTTCAAGAAAGAACCTGCCATTCAGTTACCGGAAGTGTAGTTAGCTGACAGCCTCCATCTATTAGAACTTTCATAATGCCCCTCAGCTTTCAAACTCAGGCCACATTCTTCCCACAGTTCAAAGTCTGAGAACTGTGGGAAGACGAGGGACACAGTCATTTCTGCCCAATGTGGGGCTTCATTAATGGGCAATCTATGCTCTGGACCTCTGCACTAGGTTGGCTGGGAGTTTTTCAGACCACTCTCACCTGAGGCTCTCCCTTCCCTAATCCTGCTGCTGTCTTCTTTCATTTCATTAGTGTCAGTGGTGGGAAAAGGTCCAAGATAGGATTTATAAAAAGCCACAATGTGAGAATCACAATGCAAGTCTTTGAGTTTCTGGAGTAAGCCCATGTCATCTGCAGCTGAGAGTTATAAGCCTTTTGAAAAATAGCTCTTGGCATGCTATAAAGCCCTGGTAAAGATGGAAGAGTTGAGAATGGGATATCAGGTGGCCATGCACATGGAACTACACATCACGAGTTGGGTTCTGTTGAAACCACTGTGTTATGAGTCATGTGGGTCCAGGAGTAATCTATGAGATGGGAAAGTTGCATCTATAATCAAACCCAAGTAGAAGCAGATGATGTGAGTAAGTACATGAGGAGGTAGCCCGGAAAGCTGTATTACCCACCATGGTTGCACCAACACCCCACCACAGTTCGTACTATATAAAGAGATCCTTCCATACAGCCAAATAAAGAAAAGGGAAAAAGCCCAAAATGGGTTTACGGACGCATAGGCTTTCTATGTGGATACAAACCAAAATGGTATAGCGGCTGTATTACAGTCACACTCAAGGGTGACCTTAAATGATAGTGGTAAGAGAAAATATTACAAACTGGTGGGTTCTGGGTAATAAACAGCTCATCCACTTTGTGTGCATAGAGAAGTGGCCTGAAATGAGAATATATATGGGTTCACAGGCCAGGGTGAATGATTTGGCTGGCTGGTTAAGGGCCTTGAAGTGTAAAGACTATAAGACCAGAGACATGAAGGTCTGGGGTAGAGATATGGTTGGTGTAGGTAGAGGTTTCTGGAGTGCATGAACACATGAGAGCGAAGATCTTTGTTTCATATGTAAACACATACCAAAAATCATTTACCTTGGCAGAGGAACTAAACGAACAAGTGGAAAAAATGACTTGGCCAATAGACTTGGGCAATTTTGTCATTGGTCATCCCAGAAGTAGCATGATGGGCATATGAACAGAAGGGCCACCATGGCGAGATGAAGGCCACACATGAGATTCCTACTTACCAAGTCTAATCTAGCAATTGCTGCTTCTGGGTGTCCCAACCTGCCTGCAAGAGACCAACAATGAGTCCCTGATATGGTACTAATTCTTGAGGAAGACAATGGATCACTTTTTGGCAAGTTGTCTATATTGGACACTTTCTAGCCTGCTTCCTCCCCTTTTCCTTTCAATGGTGTCAAATCTGCATCACACACTGAAGGATTTCCTTGTCCACTTTTTCCTCTCTCTTTTATCTCTCGCGGTCATCACTCTCTGATAAAGTGCTAACTCTTCAATATCCATCTTAACATACACTCCTCAGGTGACCCTACTGACACAATACCTAAAATAATATTATATCTGTTCGCAAATACATTTATATGTAACTAATTTTCGAAGCACATTAAACACATTGGAATGGGTGCTTACAGGGAGGAGAGGTGAGTATGATGAATGGAGTCAAAATAGAAGGAAATACTACAAAAATAACAATAAAAAATAAGAAACCAAGATTAAATGGAGAATTGTGTGCCAGAAACAGAAATATGACTGGTTGCGTCAAATCCAGTTACCTGCATCTGAGGTCTATAGGAAAAAAATTCACAATTTACACTTCTTATTTTACTCCTGAGGCCCTGAGTTTTTCAGCTTGACTTCTAATTCTGATTGTCTAGTGACAGACTCTGTAAAGGCTGACTCTTGGGAAGGCTTTTGGCAAGCAACTACTCAGTTTTCTCCGAAGGAATAAAGAACATTCTTAAGTCCTCTTAAGTCCAGTTACCAGAACTCTCTCAAATGATTTTCAGTTTCTGAGAGTCTTGTATATTCTGGAAGATTTCCCATGGTTTTATTGTTGTTGTTTGTTTGTTTCTGAAGGAATGTTTAGCAGTCTTAAATGTGGGGCTAAGTTCTGGTATTTTATTTACTTATTTTTTTGGATACCCATCCCCAGCACCCAACTGCCACTTTACCTGAAGTCTCTACTCCAAACTGTGATTTCCCTTATTTTTTCCTGCCTAATTTTGGCTACTTCCATTTGTCTTAAGCTGGGAGATCCCTGTTTTCATTCCTGGAGAGACCTCCCTCCAGGATTTGATTGGCCTACCATATTCCAAGGGGATATTCCATGGAGTCACTTTCAAAGGACTTTAAGCTTGTCTGCTCCACCCCCACTCCCCACTCCACCTCACCCCCCAGATTGAGCACACTGTAATTTAGGTTACAAGTTTCTTCATCTTTTCCTTCTTCCTTATCCCTGGTTTATTAAAGGGAAATCAAAAAGTCTTCAAAACTTAAGAGAATTATTCAAGTTTACCTACAAACCACAGGCTCTCTTGAGCTGTGTTCTCTGTGTCAAACAAGATGCTTCTTGGAAAGTAGCACACTGAAAGCCAGTGGATTCTAGTCTAAATTGGGAGCTCTTATCTTCCAGGATAACAGCGCCTCCAGAAGCTATTGTTGATTTGTCTAAGTTTTGGGACGAAGACATTGCCTGTTAGATAGTTTGGGCCTCTCTTAGATGCTTTGCTAGGAAGAGCTTTGGCTAACCTTATATTAACCTTATATTAACACTCTTAGCTGAGCCAAACTCAGGGGAAAGCACTGTAACCATTAGGATCATAAAACTTTAATTCCACTCTACATAATTCCTCACCACGTGCATGTGAAGGCTATGTGACTTGGCACTCTCAGACATACTCAGGAATGCACATTCAAAACATTCATACTTGTCTTCTCTTTCTTTGTCTTTCCCAAATGCAAGTTACAAAACTGTTTTCTGTCAATCACCTGAGCTCCACTCTCAACTCAACCTCCTAATAACAATAATTGAAAAATTACCATATCTTCAATTCTAAGAATTTTCTCAAGGGTCTTACAATGAACATGTATATTTGATGTGGTAGTATGGGTTTTCTTCCCCTAATCTGTGATACAACTTAATAATTACCAAGAAAACGCAATATTGCTGCTCAGATTTCTATGCACTACATGAAATAATATGGCCATTAGATTAGGGATGCAACCATCCCTGAGGACCAGAGAAGGCCATCATGGTGAGAAAAGATCCCTAGGAGATGTGGCTCAAGATGGAAACACTGAAAAGGCCGTTTGTTCCAAAATAGCACCTATCATATTGTTCCTTAGGAATATGCTGATTCCCTCTTAAACTGAAAATGTTCCCCAGGTAGACATTGAGACAGCAATTTATACACCTTGCTGTACATGAAAATGCCTGGGGAGCTTATTAAAAAGTACAAATGCTCAGGCACCACCATCAGAGATTTGGTTTGAATTGATATGAGGGTGGGGGGCAGGCATCAGTATGTTTTAAAGTTCTTCAGGTTATTCTAATGTGCAGAAAAGTTGAGAGCCAATGTGCTAACCCTTAATTTTCAAAGAATTCCTTCCTTAACAGATATTAATTGACAAAGGAAGAATGTAAATCAAGATAGTATCTGATGGATGCTTTCCCCTGGAAAAGAAGTTTGCTAACAGGAAGAAAGGGAAATAAAGGTGAAGTTGAAAAGTGCTAAAGATGTATTTCCACTCAGAATTGTACAAAGAGCCCCTGGCTCAATGACAATTAGATGCGTCCATTCAACATTAACAAATTATAGCTATTTTGAGGGACTTGAGATTTTATGTTAAACGACACAAATTGGATGATTTACAATTGATTTCAGTATTCAAAAGAGCATAATGATTTATCTGGCTCTGAGTGGACACATGTTGGTGGTCTGCCCAGTTCTTCCACTGGTGAAGTGCCAGTCCATGTGGTCCTGATAGCCTGCCTATCCAGCAGTGGAGGTGGGCGTGTAACTCAGGCTGGGCTTGGGTCATGTGTGAGTACATTTCTAGCTTAAATTCTCAAAAGTGAAATTACTATGTTCTAGGATATACATATTTTTCATCTAAACACCCTCTAAAATGGGCCTATTGACTTACACTTTGTGAGAAGTAGCTGAAACACTGAGTATCATCAAACAAAAAAATTGTTTCTCTCTAAATTTTTTTCTCTAAATGTTTGTTAAAATTTTTATATGTAAAGTGTGTGAAGTGGTATCTTTGACATTTTATTTTTTATTTCTTGGATTTATTAATGAGATTAAGCATATTTTCAATGTTTATTGGACATTTTTATATATTCTTCTGTGAAATGTTTATTGCTATTCTTTGACCACCTAAATTGTGCTTCGGAGTTTAGATCCATATTCTATGGAGGGCAATTCAGCTTTGAATTCTTGCTTATGTTATGAGGTAACAATTACATTTATGAAAATTTATTTCAAAAAACTATCTACATTATTTGACATTGTGTCAAGAACCTTCATCACAGCACTGGTTATAACTGCAAAAAAAAAAACCAAATAAATATGCAATAATAAAAAATTGGTTAAACAATTTATGAAAATAATAATTATTACTAATAATTTATAATATATAGTTATGTATCACATAATATAATGATATGATAGGAAATAATAGTCACAATATGTAGATATGCTATTAAAAGTAGAACACACAATATGTTCCCCTCTTTTCAAAAGTAAATTATGTATATGAATATATACCTAAGCCTATATGGAAATTTAAAAACATATGATAACAGTTATCTTCAAGGTAAGATCTCAGATGATTTTTCTTCTTGTTGATGAGCTGTATTTTCTAAATTATGTATGTAAAAAAAACTTGCATAACTTTGTAGTAAGACAAAATAATAAGTTATTTTAAACTATTGATCAAATTGAACTTTTGCTTAGCCAAACAAAATCTGGCAATTTTAATTTTTCTTCTTAGAGTTTGTCATTTTAAATGTGATAAACATGCCTTTGAATTGCAATTTGCATTGAAATTTTGCCTAACGTCCATTGGCATCATAATGCTATAATCTACAAACATGATAATCTAACAATTAGTAGAAATTATATACTTTAAGAAAATCAAAATATTATTAAGTTCTCCTGCAGCTGCTTCAATTATATCCTTGGAGAAGTAAACAATAGTGGGGTTAACCCTTTCCATGAAGCTTTTGAAAACACTTTATAGTTGATGATTAATATTATTGTTACGAATTGAGCCAAAAGTTTATGAAAACAGCACACACTTGTTTGTTAATAATAATTGATTTTCTCAAGGTCTTCATTTCTACTATGTTCTGAAATGAGCTAACTTTTAACCATGCTCTGAAAGAAGAACTTGCCATTGATATAATCTTGATAAATCTTTTATTATGACTGAGCCGTATCTGGCTACTTTGTTAGTCCAAGATTAACAAATAATGTCACCCATAGATTTATCCTGTTAACAGAAAAAAAAAGTCACAACTCTTCATTGTTACTAATGACTGTTTTTACTCAGATAACAGATAATTTTGTTTCTTTTCTAGTGTTGCTCTCTTGGGGGAAAATTCTTATCTAAAATGCAATTAAAGGTGCAATGAACTGTTCTGTAAGTGCCATATCAGAGTTATCTATTATTCTCTGGAGACATAAATTAAATTCTAACTTACATGGTAAAGCTCTTAAAACAATTTCTGGCACATTGTTTTTGTTCAAAATCAAGAATATGTTCATTTTTTTACAGAGGGAAACAGGCAAGGAAAAAAATGATTTGGCATGAAATTCACAGTCTTTTTTGTTATCTGAATCACTGTCACAAATTTAAGTTTCTAAACAGTGAAACTACAGACACTATCTGTGTTCTTTTTATATATATTATTTGGCAAGTTCCTCATGTTCATCTCTTTTGAATTTCCTCGCAACACTTTGAAAAAGATGTTTAGCAGTCCCTTGCTATATATATAGCAGAAAATGAGCAATTTAGAAAGAATTGTTCTGGTCTTAGTGTGTATTTAAGACACACACTCACCATTGTTATATATTTTGGAGGCTGATTTAGATGTCATCGCCTCTAATGATTCTTCCCAGATTTATTTTCCCACTGCTTCTTCTGGAAAATATTGGAATGTGGGAGCTGGGAAATGTTCATGCATTGCACATGTATTTATCTTCCAAATAGAGGAGGAAGGATGGTGGGCAAACACCAGAAGACCCCTCTAATCAGCTCAGACCAGGGAAAGACTAGATCCAGCTCCACTTTGTGGGATTCATGCCCCTCACAGATCAGTAGACTCTGAAACATGTTGTAGAAAGCAGCTAATTGATCCAGTGGTCCTGCCTATTTCCCGCTCTAGCACATTGAAAACTGAACAGGGGTTGTGGTCTCTAATCTGAGTCCCAGACTGGTTTCGTCACTTGGATAGGGAGAGCCACTGAGATTATGCCTGGTGAGTCAGTCTTCTGGGATGAAGCTACCTATGCACCTTTACCCAGCACTTTAGGCCTGAAGGTCTTCAGTGGCTTGCTTCCTTCTGATGCAAGTTTTATTTCCTTTTCTCTCCAGCTTTGATGAAATGATCAAAGAAGAATATTTAGGTGACTTCTCAGAGAGGCAATGGCATCTGTTCTTGTTTATTAATTCTAATTCTTCATCCTCCTTGCTATCCTTCTCAGCTTTCAAGACCATTCTAGTGCCCATGGTTGTTGCCATAGAATAAGTTTTTCTATTCAAAATGTGAAGTCATAGGCTTACAGCTCACCGATGCTAAGTTATGGCATCCATGTCCCTGTTCCCGACCCCCTAACAGATTCCAAGGCATTGAGGCAGATGACTCAAGTCCCCGAACAACCCTAAGTGGTTGATTTTTTTTTCCTGCAGTGTTTTTGAGCATATTCTAACCATTACTCAAAGTCTCTTTTTTTTCCATTCTCAGCAGAATATGCCTAAGTATGTCTCCAGTTTCTGGGACAAAGTGATCAGATAGTTGATTGCCATGCTTGTCCATTGGCAGTCCTAGCGAATCAGTAGGTGCCAGGGTCAAGTACCCTGGCAGATAAAGATACACAACTGAAATGGTCTCCATATCCATCATTAACTCTCTGGCCCCATGCAGAAAGGACTCCAAATTCATAAACAAAAGTTGTGTTAAAATGGAAATTCCCAGGTAGAACTTTTTTTGTAGACTTCCTCAACTTAATATCACAACACTTCTTTCTGGAATATTGCATTTGTCTCACATTATAATTCTATTTTTGGCATGCAATTGTACTTCTAATTTGGGTCTTTGTGGAGTGGTACCCCAAGAATCATTGCTGCTTCCACTTGATCTCTTTTATAGAGGATAAAAGAGATCTTTTATAAAACTTTTTAATAAAAATTTTGCATTTGACGCCCACGGCGAAAAAGCATATTAACTCATATTTAGGTTAATGATTTGTATGTCAATTACAGGTAGAGTCAAGAAAGACAATCCTCTTGACAATCATTGCTCGTTCCCTGCATAGTTATGAATTTAAAGAGACACAGTCCAAAAAGACCCCTCACTTTCAGAGTTCTTTCAAATATTTAAAAGATACACAGACATTCTTACTAAAATCCTCTGTACTCTGCCATTCTCCAGTATCCTTAATTCCCAAGAAACTCTCAATTTCGTACCCCAAGAGAGTCTCTTCTCTCATACACATGTGTCTTCCTAGCATCCCATTTACACACTACTCTGAGCCATGCTATCTCCTCAGTGACTCCCACTCCCACCCGTTATATTTTCCCTTCCACATGCAGCATCCTGGCATGTTTTCAGCATTGGGTCTACTGCTTTCCTTCTATGACTCTGCATTTCTCATTTTTGCCTTTTATCCTCAGAGAGCAGAGGAAATGCATAGATTGTTAATCCTGAATATTAGTAATTTATGTTCTATCTTGCACATATTATTTCTAATATACAACACTTCCATTATTATTTGTGTTCTCCTTTTTCAAGTGACATCTAATTCAGAGAAATAAGGGCATGTAGCATGTAAGTATAAGAGCATGGATCCGTGTCTTCTTGGCTCATCCTGTCTCCCAAACAGCAGGACAGTGGCGCTGCCCATGGTGTGGAACACGCCCTGGTTTTCATTACCATTTGTCAAAGATTTTATCTCTTCCACAAAATAAATTGAAAAATCCCAAGTCATAGTCATAGTTTTGTCCATAAAAACCAAACTAAACCAAACCAAACTGTTTGATTAATTGAAAAAGGAGAAATAGGTTTTCTTTAAAAAATTTTGTCAGAGATAAGAATTAAAAGAAACAAAACAAGAAAGACCCAAATTTCTGACTCATCTCAAGTTTAACATTTGTAGGGGATTTTACTCTGAAAAATGCACACACCACCCTTTGGAAAACATGGCAGCATTCCATTTTCTATTGCTAGCACACCCAGTGTCTGGCATACAATAGACATTCAATAAATGCTTTTTGAATCAAAGAAGATGTATGTTAGACCTTCCTACAATATCATAATTGCTGACTTATGACTGTTTTAATTTTAAAATTATTAGTCTGAATTCATTATTTTGTCTAATTGTACTTCAAAACACATGACTTTCATTTTCCTTGTTCTTGGTGTTACACCAGTACTACACTCATCAGTTATAATTCAAGTTTTTGGTTCACTCACAGATGATGTGAGGTGAGGGAGAGAGAGTCTCCTCGAGAATAAGCATAAAAGAAGCTAAAGAAGATGTGAGGCTTTATATATCTGAGAAAGTGAAATTTAATGAATTAAGAACTGAAAAACTGAAGAAAATGGGAAAGTCCAACATGGATAGAACTGGTTTGAACAGAAAGAAAAGGGATGGTGGAGAAAAAGTTCTTTGGACAGACCCTCAAGTGCTGTTGACTTAGAACAACTTGGGACAGACCCTCAAGTGCTGTTGACTTAGAACAACTTAGTTACTTAATAGAGCAAAAAGTAGTGATAAGTGATTAGCCCAGGAATCACTTATCACTACTATTTGCTCTATTAAGTAAAGAAGTAAAGAAGAGGTGAAAACGCACAGTATTCTCATTGAATTGGGCACCAGTCCAGAGCTTGAATTGTGATGTTAACATCCCAGCAAGCCTACCATCTTAGGCTTGGATACTTCTAAAGACAAAGTCAAAATCTTCAAAGAAAGCCCATTCTGTTACCAGATGGCTCTGTCTACAATTTTCCTCACCCTGATCTAATGTTTCTCTCCCCATACATTTCCACCTATTTATCTTAAATGTACTCCTTGGAGCTATATGGATAGTGATCACTTCTTGCATGTAATCATTTATCACCTCTTTGAAGAAAACAATCTTAGGTACAAGTCAGTTACTGTTAATTTGTGGACCACCTCTATGCAGCCACTGAAGATGCTGTTGTCAGTGTTATAGTAAACTTAACTCAAACAATTGAAATAATAATACAATAACAACAATGACAATTTGAATGGTTTCTGAAAGGTTAAGCTGCATTTCAGGGTGACAATAGAAGACAGTTAGTGTTTCCCAAGAGATTTTGGTAAAATCCTGCTTTCAAACATATTAAAATGTTATATGTTTTCTCATTTGGGTTTTTAATGGTTTATCTTTTAAGATTAAAAACTAATTTAAGGTGACCCATTCAAACCTTCGTCATTTTGGTATGATCTTATTCAAATATGAAAAAAGAATGTTTTTCTATAATTATGCTGTCAATGTTGTTTTGAATTACCCTAGCAAGAAATATGTTAGCAATAAAAACCATCTTCTATTGATATTTCTAATGACTTCTTTACAGATTACCTAGTGATTTTATTTATTATCAGAAAGGAAATAATTGAATTTAATTTTAATGTTTAAAATTGTGAAATATATCCCTCATGTCAAAGAGTGTATTGTGATGGCTTTTTGATATGTCAACTTGGCTAGAATGAATTACAGTCCCAAGAATTCTATTTCCAGTCTCCTCCCAGCTAGGGTGGTCTACACTATATTCTCCCAGGACAGTTGGATGACAGAAGGGAGGCATTGGCCATTTTGTGGCATACACATTCCTTCTCTTTGTTATTCAGTTGAGCACTAATCTAGACTCTGCTGTGAAAAGATTCTGTAGCTATAAATCAGTTGGCTTTAAGTTAATCAAAAGGAAATTATCTTATTGGGCCTAAAGTTAATCAGCCAGAAGTTTTTTAAAACAGGACTTTAGGAATTCCCTGAGCTCAGAGACTCCAACCAGCAGCTGAACTTATGACTTCTCTCCCTTCCATCTCCATCTTCCTTTTTCACTGACCGCTGTGGACAACAACCTTCTGCCCATTCCCTGGAGATCCCAGTCTGCTCCTGATTTTCCCTTCCTGTTTGCCTGCCTATAAACTTTGCATTTGCTTGGCCAGCCCCCACTATTGCATTAGTCAATTCCTTGTATATATATGATTATTCATATATATAAATTCATATGTATATATATATATCCTAATTGTTTTGCTTCTCTGGTTGAACCCTGACTGATACACCTACAAGATATGCATGTAAAGTTAAAAAACTATTAAAAATGAAATTCTTGTACTCATCATTGATCTAAGCTAATAAATAGGATATTACCTATTTCTTAGACTCC
>NW_006494614.1:11610361-11631689 GCF_000325575.1 Pteropus alecto | reverse complement strand
TCTTTCCCTCCCTCTTCTCCAGAAGTGACCAATATTCTGACTTTTGAGTTAAATTCTGTTAGTTTTACTACATATGTATGTATTTCTAAGCAATATACTGGTTATGGTTTTTTTTTTTTTTTTAATTACTGATTAGAAAGAACAAATATAACTGTTTGAAGAAAGGGAGGAAAGGGTAATATGGTCACTAGTAGATGACGACTCCCAGGAGAAGATAAGTCAAATAGAGCTGCTGGATTATTATTCAGAGAAACCAGTGGGCAAGGTCATGAATGATCTCTGGGAAACACAATGACAACTGAGTACCTGAGATGGAGAATTAGAACAGATCAAAGTAGTTTGACTCAGGAGACAGACATGTGGAAAGCTGTCTTTTCCAAGATTCCAGCTAGCTACCATTCTACCATCTTTTTAACCTGAGGACAGAATGTGCAAGAGAGCATGTCTCAGTTTATTGGTTTGTCTTGATATATGTTAATTAAATTTCTGCTCTCTTTTCCATGCCCTGCTGTATGGATTAACTGAAGACACTCACCCCACCTCAGTTCTCTTTGACCTATTCTGGAGAATTGTATGTAGTCAATGGTGAATTTAGAAATGGATAATACCTGTGTGCCTATGCCTGGCTTCCACCTCCCTGTGGAGAGCCCTTTGTTTCCCAGAGTAACCTCTTTCCTCATGCACGCTAGTGCTTTTATTTTTATTTTTAAATTAAATTTATTGAGGTGACATTGGTTAATAAAATTTTTATTATCAGAAAGAAAAATGTTTTCAAATTTTTGGGGTAGATACCTAGAAGAAGGCTTGCTGGGTCTTTTGGTAATTCTATTCTTAATTTTGGGGGGAAATTGCTTACTGCTTTTCATAGTGATTATATCAAACCAAAAGCTTCTGCAGAGCAAAGAAACTCAACAAAACAAAGAGGAAACCAACTGAATGGGAAAAGTTATTTGCAAATGATGCCTCTGATAAGGGGCTAATATTTAAAATATATAAAGAACTCATACAACTCCACAAAAAAATGAACAATTCAGTTAAAAAATGGGCAGAGGACTTGAACAGACAGTTTTCCCAAGAAGACATAAAAACAGCCAACAAACATGAAAAGATGCTGAACTTCAATAGCTATTAAGGAAATGCAAATCAACACCACAATGAGATACCACCTTACACTTGTCAGAATGGCTGTTATCAACAAGACAAGAAATAAGTGTTGGAGAGGATGTAGAGAAAAAGAAACCCTCATATAGTGTTTGCAGGAATGTAAATTGGTACAGCCACTATAGAAAAAAAATAGTATGGAAGTTTCTAGTGTTTTTTTAATGAGCTCATGATCCAACTGGCTAAGATGGCAAGAATTAAGCTATAGAGTCAACCATAAATGTATAGGTAGAATCTTGTCTGTCCCAACCATTGAAAAGCAGTTGAATTCAGAACAGATGTTGAAAATAGAGCTTACAGAATCTACTGAAGCATGGGATGTTAGGTGAGAAAGAGTACGGTGTTAAGATGACTTCAAGATTTTCCACCTGAGTTAAACAGAATCCATTTACTTCAGGAGAAAGAGGAAATTTGAAGTGATCTCATGGTCTAATCTGGACAGTGAGATGATTCCTCTCAGGACTCTAAATCTTAATCATGTGACACAGAGAGGAAAAGGACATCACATTTATCACGATGGCAGTGACAGATCCAGACCAGATTGCTTCTAGCCACTGCTGTCCTCTGATACCCAAATATCTGGGGTTCCCCCAATGTGGCCCAGTATCCAGGCTTCTGGTTGGTTCTCTAACTTCTCTTTCATTTTGTCAGTCCTCTGTGGTCTTTGCTCTGCTTTCAAATGAATTCCATCTAGGCAGGTTTAGACCAAATGGGTGAGAGACATTAATTTATAATTAGTTGGTGGTCTCAAGACAATTGGCATCCTGCTGCCATAGCAGCCCAACTAACAGATGCTAGCTGGAGTTTCCATAACATAAAACTTAATGTGTATGTTTAACTTAAAGTAGTTGTTTTATGAAAATACTGGACATCATATTAATCTCTGCCTATCAGATCTCACCATCCTTACCATATCTCCCTGGAAACCACATTTAGAGGAAACAACAATCTTGTCAGTATTCTTAAATCTGATTCAATAATGAGTGTTATAGAGCTTTTTTTTTTTTAAAGAAAAATAATGAACCTTGGTATAAACAGATTGCTTTACACCAAATTGCAAGTCATTAAAAATATTCTTGGTGTGTGAGGGAGCAATAATCTAATTTTTTCCTTGATTCTGAGATTTTACTTTTTATATCTCGTTTTATTGTACATTTTTAAAAAATTGCCTCAATATTTTTTTGCGTATGTGTGTGTATATGGGCTAAACAGGGTATATATTAATCAATCAATCTTCATGGAAAATTATAATTATAATATACAGATACACATAAGTCTTTCGTTTAAAGATAGTCCACAGGTTATATCAAGCATAAAAATGCTCATTGTTGAAAAATTGCTTCTGATGTAATCTAAGATCAGCTTGCTTTAACTTACCATAACTCTCACTTGATTTATTATTAATAGAGATGTTGAACAACGAATCATCTTTTTCATGTCAAGCTCTATGTAACTAACAAATTTTTTATTTTATGGATTATTAACTTCATTGAATTCCTTTGAAATAAATAGGACTTTCTAATGCATCCTATTTACCCGTGAATTGATAGGTATCCAAGTGTTATCAGAGATAGAGCAATTGTTAAAAAAGTAACAAGAGTCTGCTTTCATATGTATATAGAGATATTTGTATATTCTGAAAAATGCCTCTTTACCAAAAGGAGTTATTTTTTCCTAATTTGGACAATACACTCTGTTTATGATTGCAGACAACACTCTTACCATGAAAATATATAACTTTGTTTAACGTTTAAGGAACTGGTTAAAATTTGGTGGAGTGAGGATGGGGGGAATTCCAGAGGGAGAATTCATTGGTGTTAAAATTTGGAGAAATGAAAATAGCATCATGCCAGAAGTATTCTTACAGTAAAAGTGTTGCAATAATGGGGAAAGAAATCTTTAAAAACCCACAAAGACTCAAAATTCTTCTTCACGTCACCTCAATATCATAGGTGCTTTAGACTGCCTCATTTAACTCAGTACCATGGGAGATAGGGAGGGAAGCAGAAGGAAAGAGGGAGACATGGCAACATTATGGGGACATTGATGCAAGTGGCTCCTGGGGAAGCGGAAGGGCATTTATTTTAGGACCAGTGGCTGCATCAGGGAGGGCTGGAGGTAGGATTTATATCACTCCACAATTTCATCCAAAACTCAGCCCTAGACACTCCCCCAAATTTGATTCAAAACTTATATTTTTAGTCCTGCAAAAGAATCACAGATATTTGGTAGTGGATTAAACTGACATAACAATGAAATAGTATGGCCCATTAACAAGAGTATTTGAAGAGAAAGCTTTGAGAAGACAATTCATAATTATTTCTGAAATTAGTTCACTATTTTAGATGTAACTGAAGCGACTGATTTATATTTGAGTAGTCAGGACTCAAAATGAGCCTGCTACTCCAGTTATTTTCTCTTGTTGTTTAATCATCAAGATTCCTGAAGTAATTTATTTTCTTGGCAGCATCATAGATTTGGGGGGAAAATAACTACAGGGCAATTATGTTTTTATTAGCATATTTCAGATATATTCTTTCTCATTATAAAATAAAAACAGTACAGGAAATAATGCTCTTTTTGACAGTAATTCTTCACAACATTCTCACATTTTCACAGGTAATAAATGCCTAAAATTGACCACTAAAAGTTAAGGAGGCTTAAAAGTCATCTGCTTCAAACTGGCTAAATGTTTTCTTCTCAAAGAACATTTAAAAAACAATGTGCCCATTATTACAGCCTAATATTGTCTTTCAGATATCCAGCTGCCCACCTAGCCTTCAAGCATATAGATGGTGTCCAATGGACAGAATATCATAATGGCTGCTGTGTCAGATTATGTTACTCATTCCACCTCTACAGTTTCACTTTTTTCCCCCCTCACCTAAGACACCTGCACCTTCTTTCTTCTTATCTAAGTCTTAGCCAGCCTTTAAAGCCCAAGGTCCACTTTCTTCCTGAAATCTTGGCTATTTTAGGTCTTATTAAATTCTTACACCCATATTCCTATAACATATTATTACAAGGTGACTGGTGTTTATCCAGTTAACAAATATTGTTATCTATTAAGGTTCAGGCATTATAAACTGGGAATATGGAGATTTTAAGGAAAAATGTGATCGCTATCATTCAGGAGCTTACTGTTGTTATATATATAAAAGGGATCATATTCACATCTAATACTAATAGGACTCCTACCTCCAACCCAAAGCTTCTAATATAGAGATTTGAACATATCTACACACTAATAATCAATACATACTAGATTTTTAAAATTATACATGGTCAAAGAAAAAATAATTTACCATAAAATCTACTCAGAATTATCTGATGCCATTTTCATAGTTTCTAGCCACCAGAAGCAATAATTTCCACGTTACTCTTAGTGTATTACTCTGCTCTTTCAATCTCTGGTGTGCCATATGATAATATTTTATTTTACTTATAATAAAGCAGAGTGATGAAAAGTGTAGAATATGGGGCCAGACTCCTGGATTCAAATTCCAGAATCTTACGATTGTAATTTTGAGTCATCTAAGTTCCCTCATTTATAAAATGCACATAATAAACATATGTAATTTATAAGGTTGTTGTGAAGATCAAACAAGTTAATGCTAATAAAACTAACTGTCACACAGTAAATACCTAGGAATTTTTATTATTAATCATTATAATTATTCATGGCATTATCAAGAGGTCATCAGGTGTTGCAATTTCACTTCTACAAATGAAACACTTGAACCAGAGAGTACTTGACATATTCTGAGTTACAGTAGAAATGATTTCTAAAGGCAGAATGTGAACTCCCTGAATTCATTGGCTTTGAAATAAGCACTGAACTGTCCTATCTTCTTCCACAGAACAGTCTGCTTTCAGGTTCAGTCCAGTACAGTATTTGGTGTTGTGAGGCTGCATGACAAGGATGAATGAGACCTGGTCTCTTTTCTCAAGTAGTTAACTCTCTAACTTGTGCCAAATATTGTGGTACTAACATGTCTTTCAATCATGCTGCTGAAATGATGTTAGTAAAATTTTTCTTATCCAAAATCTAAGAAGGTACATCCTTAATTCTGTTGTACTTGAACTATCCTATAGCAGTAATAATGTGTGAGTAAATGGGGTTGCAGGTAGAAATCATGTGTCAGAATAATGTATCAGTCTGAACTCTCCACTGCAGGTGATAAAATCCACTACAGCTAGTTTAAACAGGAAAGGATTTATTAAAAGGTATAGGTAGCTTAAAGAATTTCCTTGAGGGCCAGAAAAGTAATTTCATAGCTACATGACCAGAAAAAAGAATAGTTAAGAGAGATATCCAACCATAACACAGAAACTCTACTGCTTTGATCTCACACAGCTCGATGCCTATGACATAGAGCCTGGGTATTAAACCTTCACAATTGCTGACTTCAAGGGCCAAATTCTTTGCTAACATGTTTGCAAGAAGATCCCAAATCCATGCACATAGTCATTTCGTCACACTGGCAGCTTTCCCCTTGCAGAGTTGTATGTGCTTGGCAAAATCAAAGCCATACCTGAAACCTTACCCTCCAGAGAATCTGGTTGTTTTATTTCCCTCGTTCTTCTCTTCTGTCTCCTCCTCGTCTTCCTCTGCCTCCTCTTCCTTCTTCTTCTTTGTCTCCTTTTTTATGTTTGTTTGTTTGTTGTTGTTGTTTTTTATCATTTTAATCTAGGAAACATGCAGAAAAGAGTTAAAGCAAATGTTGAGAGAATTCATAGTATTCACCCACTGTCCACATATTTGTCTATTCAACATTATTCTTCCCAAATTTGAGCTTCTAAACAGTGAAATAGCAACTACAATTGTTCCCACTTAATATAAAGTAACTATTTCTCTTACAAATAAAAATGCTCTCATATTCTCTTCCAAAGGGGAGATCCGAAGTCTTGTGGGTGATATTCATTTTTCTTTTAGGCTGTTTGAAATTCTTTCTTAATTCCTATAACATATGGACTAAATAATAAAGTTAATCACTTTATCAGATGGAAGGTAAAGGAGAGAAGAAAAACAATTAGTACAAATATTAATACATGAATAATAAATTAAGAAAGTAAAAGTGGTTAGCCACTATAGTCCTCTTTTCTGCAGCGGGTTGTGATGTTCTACATGATATTTATAACTTTTTTATTTGCACTCCATTCCATGTTCATTTGCCCTTGGGTGAAAAACTGCAGCTGGTTTAATGTTCTTTATCGGGCAGGGTGACCCCAGCATGTGTCTTGCTGGTTTCATCTGTATAGGGTTACTGTAGTTTCCATTAACTTTACTACTGGATACTGCAACACTAGGAGGCAACACAGAGGACATGCTGAGCTCATGTCCTATGATCTCTGCTATGGTTTTCAAGCAACGAAATGACTTCCCCTTGATAACCAAGATCCTCATCTCTAACCAGTTAACCTCCTATTTGTGTGTGGGGGGGAGGGGAAGAGTTGGTTATTTTTCTGGTATTAAAATCTCAAATGACTAAGTATCACTACCAACTTTCATTTCGATGTATCCCCTGATGAAAACATTCTTCCCTGAATACTAAAATATCTAATTAAGTTTGTAAGGAAGTGAAAAATCTTGAGAATCAGTAGGTATAATAGTGAGGGGTGCCACTCTCACTTCTACTTCCATGGTCTTTGGATGCCATACATTCTGTCTATTGGGGAAAACACAATAAAACAGTATCTTAAATTGATTACTGGCTCAGAGTAAAGACTACATCCTCTAAGAGAGCAAGTGCCCAGTGGTGTGCTGGTATACATTTAAGAGCTAAATCTGGGGGAAAAAAGCCCTTGATCTATAATTTTCTAATTTTGATGGTGTAAATATTCCTACTATGTCTGACATCATTGGACACAGAATTGGGGAGAGATGTGGTCCTCTTCTTTTTTTGTACTTGAACCATCCCAGTAATAACAAGTCTACCACTTCTCCGGGCAGCTGATTTTACATTATGACAACTCTGCCTGTTAGACCATATTCTCTTACCATGAGACAAATGTACCTTCCCTTGTTTCTACCCATTGGTCCTAACACTTGAGTTTCAAGGGCTAATGTTATATTCTTCTTCAAAATCAGAAGACAGCTATCACATTCATTCTCTTTAGAGTTTTTGTCTTCAGGCTAAAAAAAATTTCCTGTAATAACAAACCATTGAAGATAGCTTCAATGTTGTGGTAGAATAGTTAAAATGTTTGAAATGGCCACCACTTTTTCCTTCTAATAATTTATCTGCTTCTTCCATAGTGCTCCCACCCCATAAGATAGCCAAGACATTAGTGTTCTTGCCTCAGATTAAAGATGTGACAACAGAAAGCATAGAGAAAAAGCTCTCTTCTTTCAGTAGCAGAAAGCACTTTGTTCAACCTGAGAAACATCACCAGTGGTCAGTGTCTTCCTGTCTTCCTCATGAGACACTTTTTAATATTTTTTTATTTTTCAATTAGAATTGATATTCAATATTATTTTATATTAGTTTCCTTTGGATAGCATAGTGGTTAGACATTTATATTTATTATATTAATTTACGAAGTGATCCCCCGATAAGTCTAGTACCCATCTGGCAGTAGACATAGTTATTATAATATTATTGACTGTATTCCCTATGCTGTACTTCACATCCCTGTGACTATTTCATAACTACCAATTTTTACTTCTTAATCCCTTCACTTTTTTCACCCAGTCCATCAACCACCCTCCCATATGGCAACCATCAATGAGACATTGCTTATTAATGTCCTGGGCATATGCAATGCCTAGTGAAGAAAAGCATAGAGACAGGAAGTAGTGAACCCATAAAGAGGAGGTAGTGGTAATTTGTAAGAAAAAGCCTTAAGGTGTACTTGACAGGAGTCAAACAAAATAAGCTTAACAGTTGCCCTGAGCCAATACCCAGTTAAAAAGAAATTTAAAAATTTATTTGCAACCTTTTTCTCTTTTCTAAATCTCTTTCTGTTTACTAAAACCCAACTTCTTTGTGTGGAAATTGAAATTGCTGAAGATCTTTGATCCTTATAACTAAATTATTTTTAGTAGCGTCTTACATTTATATACATGTATATGTATGGCTATGTATAAGTATATATATACTTTTATTTCTATATGTTTTATATATTTTTACATAAATATATATTTAAGATACTAATAAGTGTTTAGAAGCCATGACTTTAGGGAGATGGGTTCTGGCACTGGTAACAGCGTGTTATTACCTCTAAAGATCCCCAAGGTCTGTTCCTTCTGGTATCTATAACCTTGTATAATCACCTGCCCTTGTGCATGGGCTAGACCGAGTAATTCTCTTCTAACAAATAGAATAGGGTAAAAGTGATGAGATGTCACTTCTGAGATTAGGTTGTATATTTTTAAAAACCTCTGCTTTCTGTCTCGCTCACCCTGACTCACTAGTCTTAGCTGTCTTTCAAAGCCCCTGCTCTGAGGAACACCAGCTGTCCTGTTTTTAGTAACTCTATAGAGAGGTCCATGGGTCAAGGAACAGATGTTTCCAGCCAACAGGGAGCCAAGACTAAGATGTGTAGTCTAGGAGAATTTGAGAAAATGAATCCTGCCAAGGAGCCCAGGAGTGAGCTGGGAGTGCCCTGCTGTCTGAGTTGAGCTGAGTGATGTCCTGGTTGACACTTGATTGCAGCTTTATGAGAGACGCTAAGTCAGAGGACTCAGAAAACTGCTCCAAGATTCCTGACCTACACTGTGAAATAATAAATGTGTGATGGTAATAGCTGTGCAGTAAGTTTTAGAGTAATTTGTTACGTAGTGATAATTAAACAATTAGATGCTATATTCTCATTAGCTATTTTTAAAACTTTTGTTGGCCACTTCATATCTTTAACTTATATTAAGCTATAGTCAACTAAAACTACTCAACTTTTTAATTCTAGTCTCTTCCACTTGTAAGAGTGTGAGAGATACTTATAGTAGAGTTATCTGGATCAGGATTGCTTAGACTCAGATTCCAGTTTACCACTCAGTAGCTATGTATCCTTGAAAATTTATTTAACCACTCTGAGCTTTATTATTTGCATCTGTAAAATGAGAACAATAATAATGCCCTTGGTATTTGTCTTTCTCTATCTGACTTATTTCACTCAGCATAATACCATCTAGTTCCATCCATGTTGTTGCAAATAGTAAGACTTCATTCTTTTTCATGGCTGAGTAATATTCCATTGTAAATATGTATGTCATCTTTATCCAGTCATCTATCGATGGACACTTAATTTGCTTTCATATCTTGGTTATTGTAAATAATGTTGCAATAAACATAGGGATATCATATGATTTCACTTACATGTGGAACCTAAAAGACAAAATAAATGAATACACAAAACAGAAACAAACTCATAAATATGGAGAACAAACTGATGGTTGCCAGATGGGTAAAAAAAGTGAAGGGATTAAGAAGTACAAATTGACAGTTACAAAATAGTCACAGAGATATAAAGTACAGCATGGGGAATATAGTTAATAATATAATAACTATGTACTACACTTAATAGAGGGATCATGTCATAATATATATAAATGTCTAACCACTATGCTGTGCACCTTAAACTAATATAATATTGAATGTCAACTGTAATTGAAAAATAAATTTTTTAAAATAAAACATAAATAATAAATAATACCCATGGACTCCCTACCCCAACACAAACACACATGGACGCACACTCTGAAATTTTTGATTTTTTGGCCAACCTCAGAGACAAAGTAAATGATGTACAAAAAACCCAAAAGTATTGTTCAATCTAATTTTGTTGCTCTAAAAATAATGAAAGATTATTGATCTTCTCAGAAATTTTGTGAATAAATTCCTGGGAATTTTGACACTCTAGATTAAATGTATGGAAAAATTATTTTTTGATAATCATAAAGTATCAGAAGAATATAATAATTAGTTTAATGCCATATTTATTTTTCAAAATAACAAGTAAAAATGAAATAATTTAGAATAATTTTCAAAAGTTTTCTCTTTAGGCTCTTATAGTATTTTATTTCCACCTTTAGTATTTTATTTTATTTTATTTTTTTTTCCAATTACAACACTTACCACAATTTTGGGCAACATGTCTGTTTTACACTTCTCTCTCCAGTGTTCTATGAACTCTAACAGAAAAGGGGGATTTCTTTTCCATAACTGCAATTCCAGCAACTAACAGAGTTTAGAATATAATAGAAGCCAAATGCAAGTTTGCTGAATGAAAGAATGAATAGATGCAATGTCAATGATACATAAATAAAACTGTAAGATAATTCCTTGTATATTGATTTAGATAAGTGTTACTTTAATTATGTAATTGAAAATAAAGATACAAATGAGTAATAAGTTTAACCACCTAAGAAGTACTTATCTCTTAATTATCAAGAGTATCTCCACTCTTTGCAATTTTATCTCTGTCCAGTAGAGGATAAGAACTCTCTGATTTTGTGTGTGTGTGTGTGTGTGTGTGTGTGTGTGTGTGTGTGTGTGCGCGCGCGCACGCGTGCGCACACGTGTGCTAAGCAAGCCTGTTTGGACTAATGCATCAGCAAGGCTGCCATCTTCAAGAAAGGATGTTCACAAATTTAAGTTGTAAAAAATTAAGATAGAAATTTGCTCACTCAAATGAATATCTGTTTGAAATGTGAGTTGGAGATATTTTCACACAGAGGCTTCCTGAGCCCCTGCCTGATGAAGGCTACCATTATCAACCTCCTCTTCTCCAAGACTCTGTTAACTCCTTTTCCACAGACTACGGAAAAGAGTTTGGATTTTATTTTAAAGTGCACTGGAAGCGTATTGAGATGGCATTTCAGGGAAAATATATGAAGGACTAATATTGCAGAGGCACACCATCTCCCCCTCTCAATCAATAATCTTCCTTGTGAAGTTTGCATGATCTCACCTAACAAATACTGAACATTTGAAACCACCAGTTACAAGTTAAAAATGTAGAGTCTCCTTTATTGCTGTTAGATGCTTTCATATTACATCCCAGTATACTTGCTCCCTTCTGTAGTCTGTCTTCCTCTCTCTTTCTCTCTCCCCTTCCCCACCTCCCGCCCTGCCCATAGTTTGTATAATTTTGACTAAAATCTACAACCTAGAAAAACCCAGAAACAATGCCTGGTAAATCAGAGTGCATGACAGTGTTATCCAAAATGTCTTTGAGAAAATGAAACCTGGGTCACAAACTCACTTTTCAACACTGCCCCACTTCAGAGTAATTACTTAGCCTAACTTGATTAAAATTGCAAGGAACATGATTGTTTCTTGAAAAGAAATCGTGCTCCGAGTCACTATATTATGGTGCATTTTCGTGATCAATATGAGCAATTTCAGAACCAGGGATTTCTGTCATATATGATGGTCTAATCAAATTAAGGTAAATAAATACATCATGACTGCATATTAAATTCAGTCAAAGGCAAAGGGCTGCATATATGGCATATATTTAAATCAAAAGTGGCTATCTCTGTGTTTATATAATCCAGTCATTGTTGGATACCTGATAAGGACAGTCATATATCTTATAATATAATTATAATTAAGTAGAGAGCCTCAGGAAAGAAGTAGGTAAAAGAGCATCAAATGAAGGCGGAAGAAATGCAGAGAGGATTAAAGGAGACTGGGTGGGAAGGCAACAGAAGGGATGAATGAGTTAAAAAAGAAAAAGTATAACAGCAGAATAAAAAAAAAAGGCTTCTTCTCAACTCTTGCAAGTAGTCTATAACTCAGAGTTACATGTTTGGCTTTCACAATAACCCCATTGGATAGGAAGTTATGTTCATCTGCTCGCTGATTCAAGAAATAGTTATTTAAAACCTATTCTGTGCCAAACCTTGTTTTAGGTTCTAGGTTCTATGGATAAAACAGTGGACAACAGAGATGTAGCCTTTTTCTATATTATATAACATATTAGTATGAAGCAAAATAACAATAATAACAAAGGTAAAAAATAATTAAGTAGATAAGATTTTAGAGATGAATCTCAGAGCTTATGGTAATGTCCTATTGCTGCTATAATAAATTCTCACAAATTTAGTGGCTTAAAGCAACACAGATTTGTTTTCTTGCAGTTGTGGAGGTCAGAAATCTAAAATGGGTTAGCAGGACTGTGTTCCTTCTCAAAACTCTAGAAAAAAATGCCATTTCCTCACCTTTTCCTGCCTCTAGAGGCTACCTGCACTCCTTAGCTCATGGCCCTGAATTATTCTGTTTCTGTCATCATATCTCCATCTATGACTCTGACTCTCCTGCTGCTTTCCTCTTATTGGGACCCTGGTGATTACACTGGGCCCACCTGGATAACCCAGGATTATTTTAAAGTCCTTCATTTAATCACACCTACCAAGTCTCTTTTGCTACATAAGGTAATATTCATAGGTTCAAGGGATTAGAACAGGAACACCTTTGGAGAGTCACTATTCTGCTTACCACAGGGCCTAATGTGAATGGTTCAGCTTCCTGCATCTGGTTAAAACCTTTAGTCTTCTAAATCCAAATGTACTGATCCTTCTTCTTTACCATGGCTGAATCCCATCACCCTCTGTTCATGTTCCACCTGCTAAAAAAAGAAGATTTTGATGTTCTTTGATATTTTCTACATTTTTAGCTACCCTCCTTCACTCATGTAGTGTTCTAAAGCTGGTGAGAATAAACCTAATTTATTCAAAGTTAACAGTAACTGACAACTGGTTAATATGCCCATTCATTCAATGAATATTTACTGAGCACTGCTTATGTGCTAAATGCAGAACTAGAGTGGGAAACAAAACAGACATTGCCTTTGCCTTGTTGGAACTTTTCTTCTTATGGGAGAGAGAGAGATTAAATTATCTAACACATAGATAATTATGCATTCTAGTAAGTAGTAAAAAATACATGAAAAAGCTTTGATGACAGATTATAGTTAGAAGATTTAATTAGACAGGAAGGTCAGGAACAGACTTTCTCTGGAGGGAACACTGAAGCACAGAGTGACGGATCAGCAGGAGCCTTCCACATGAAGGGAGTGTGGGCAGAGAAAGGTGTCCGTGTGTGGGTGATTGAGGGGCACTTTTACAGGCAGGGTGAGCTCAAAGGCTCTGAGATGGAAAAGAGCTTAATAACTTGGATAATTATTTTTAAATATGTGTGACTGAAGAATAATGAGTGAGGAAGTGGGGTGTTTAAGACAAGATAAGCCTGATAGGTATGGAGAGTGTAGATCATGCAGGCCACAGGCCATGGGAAAGGGTTTGGATTTTATTTTAAAGTGTATTGGAAGTTATTGAAGGATTTCAAGGTGAGAGGAAAGTGATTTAATTATATTTGTGTTTTTAAAAGATGACTTTGGCTGTTTTGAGACTAGATCGTAAAAAGATTCAAGGTAAAAACTGAAAAACTAATAAGAAAGCTGCTGTACTGGAGGGCGAAGATGGTGGCTTGGACCAGAGGTGGTCCAGGGAAGAGGCGAAAAGTGGAAAGATATGAGGTGCACTTTGGAGTAAGAGCAATAAGATTTGCTCGGGGGTGACATGTGGGTAGTAAAGGCACGTATGAATCAAGCTGGAGTCCCAGGTTGCAAGCTTGAGAATCTAGGTGGATGGTGGGGCTATTTATTGAGATGGCAAAGACCAGAAGAGATGTGACATTAGGACAGAAAATGAGTAAATTCCTTTTAAGACTCCTTAAGTTTGAGATTTCTGTGAAATTTCAATTGAAGATCTCAAATAGGCAGCTAGATAAATGAGTCCTGGAGGTCAGAGTAGAGGCTTGAGGTAGACATAAATTTAGAACTTATCACTGTAGAAACAGTATTTAAAACATGGGAATGGATGAGATCAGCTAGGGAGAGAGTGTGCAAGCAGAAAATGAGAGTTTGGAACAAGACCTAGGAAGCTAGAACATTTAGAGTTGGAAAAGATTGAGGGAGAAAGGATGCTGAAAATCAAGGCCAGATATGTAGAGGAAAATCAGAGAAGAACAGTGTCAACAAAGCCAAGAGAAGAGAGTGTTTTGAGAAAAGCAAGTGGTTTATAGTGTCACTACAGGGACCATTGCTTTGGCAATGACAACAACAAAAAGTATCCTGAAAGAGAGCAGTTTTAAACTCCACGACAGACAAGTGCAACCACAGGTTACTTCTAGAGAGGAGATACTGTTCTTTGTGTGTGGGAAAGCAAAAAGCAGCCCCTGACTGCTGGAAATTGATGCTCACAGCCAGGCCATGCTGTTCTCGTGTTGGACATGAACTCACAGAACAACAGACGAGATCACTCTGACAGCATGATAAAGTGAGTCAAAACAAAATCATTATGTAACCCACAAATTTTCAAACACCCCCTGTTCTTGGCTAAAATGAGTGACTGCATCTCCTTTAGCAACTGCAGCTTTATCCCCATATTAATCTGTCTTTCCTATAGATCAAATTGATTCAGGTACTCAATAATAGGCTGAGCACCAGTCTAGAGAGAGCCTCTGCTTCCTGAGACCCTCTCTGAAATTACTCACTCAAAATCTATATCCTATAATAGCTTCTTTCTAACACCCTCTTACTTAGGGACCCCATAGTTCCCCCACAGTGAGATTCTTACCAGGGCTAGTAGTCTGGTGGTCTTTGGCTAAAGGGCAATGCCCTTTGTAACTCAATCAATAAGAATACTAAATTAACCAGAATGCTCTATTCTCCAATCATTCTAGATGCATTATAACTATTAGTTATACAAAGGTTATTTATTATTGCTTCTAAAATATTTATATTATAATTTTTTTTTTACTTATGTAAAATCTTGGTTTCATTATGACCTCAAATACTTCTAAAGATCTTTATTTTTTCCCCCTGTTCTTCACATAGTACAGATGATAATTCCTTTTTTACCTGTCTCACATGCTATCAACCTGACTTATCACTGGTGACGTTAACTTTGATCACTTGGTTTAGGTGGCATCTGTCAGGTTTCTTCATTGTGAAGCTACTAATTTTTTCGTTCCATACTATATTCTTTGGAAGCAGGTCATGAAGTTCAGCTCACCTTCATTCAATATGAGGGAAATTAAGCTCCATATCCTGGGGTTGGAGAGTTGGAAGGAAATACTTGCATATATTATTTGAAAGTGTTTTATAAGGAAAATCTCTCCCTTTTCCTCCCTATTTATTTGTGTGTGTGTGTGTGTGTGTGTGTGTGTGTGTGTGTGTGTATATATATACACACATACATACATACATAGAGAGAGAGAGAGATTGAGATCTGGATGGACCTTTGGACATTTATTTTATCCTTTGGATTAAAATCAAATACTATTTTACTTATTTTTTTTTCTCAAATTGTTCCCACTTTATCCGTTGGTAGCTCTTTCACTTGGCTCCTGTGTCTTTTGCACATGTCCTCATACTTTTTTATTTTGTAAAGCACTTTCTTATTTTCTGACACTACAAAATTCTCCAATTTGTTTTGTATTTTTTTACCTTGGCCCAGGATCAGCCACTCCTCCAAGGAGCCATGGTTGTTTTTAATGGAGAGTGGTATTTAGAATCCAAGACCTGGATGCTTGGTGTGCTCATTGACACTGCTTCTAGAATCTCTTAGCACAGAAAGAAATGTTTGCATGCATATTAACCTTTGTGTACACAAAGGTTATTTTTATATCTATTTATCTGTATACATATTAATATAAACACAAGTTCAAACTGATGTCTCAGACTAATGCACACCAGAGGGTGCATCTTAGACTTCTCCATGTTTATTTATAACAACTTTCCTCAACAGTGTAAAAACTGGATATTATTATCTATAATTTATTATCATTAATAGTTATTTATTAAGCCATGATATATGTGTATATTTTAATCTGTACCCTTGTGAGAAATAAATGTACTAAGTGGAGTACAGTTTAGTTCTTTTTGTGATTAGCCTTATAATATGTAGTCAAAACACTGTTTTCCAAAATCACTTAGGGCAGATCCTTTCTCCCCATCCCTTTAATAAGATTATATTATGCATTTGTAACACATAAATATATGACATTCTTTTGTCATAGTCTACATTCTGTCCTGGATCCCTAGACATTCTAGCTGATGTTTTTAACGTATACATTAATATTCACATTTTATAATGTATAAGTCCTTTGGGTTCCTTTGCCCTTCCATATAAATTTTAGAATGAGCTTGTTACAAAATGAGCTACATTAACAAAAATTCCAGCTGGGATTTTGACTGTTATTATGTTAATCTAGAGATCACTTTGAGGAGAATTGGCATCTTTACTAGGTTGAGTTTTCCAATCATAAACATGTTGTTTCTCTACTTATTTAGTTCTTTGATCTTTTTCATCAGAGTTCAGTAGTTTTTAGCATACAAGTGTTGTACATGATTTTAGATTGGCATCTAAGTATTTTGTTTGGGGGGTGTAAATATTGTAAATAGTATTGGGGTTTTAAAATTTTTTATTTCCTTTTGTTTGTTGTTTATATATAAAAATATCATTAATTTTTATGTGTTGACCTTGATAAACTCACATAACTTTTAAGAGTTTGTGTCTTTGTTTGTTTTTAGATTACTTGGATTTTCTAAATAGACAGTTATGTCATCTGCCAATAGAAAATTTTTATTTCTTTCTATATAAGCTGTATGCTTTTCATTTCCTTATGCTTTATTGTACTAGCTAAGGTTTCCAGTATTATATTCAATAGGAATTTGCCTTATTCTTAATCTTATGGGGAAACCATTCAATCTCTCACTATTAAGTATGATGTTAATTGTAGATTGTTTTTAGATGTCTTTAATCAGTGTTATAAACTGAATGTTTGTATTCCCTCTAAAATTCATATTTTGAAACCCTAATCCCCAATATGATGATAGTAGGATGTGGGGCCTTTGGGAGATAATTATATTTAGATGAGATCATGAGGGTGGAGGCCCCATAATGAGATTAGGGTCCATATTAGAAGAAGTAGAAACTTGAGCTTTCTCTCTGCCATGTGAAGATACAACAAGAAGGCTACCAATGGCAAACCAAAAAGAGGGTTCTCACCAGACACTGAATCTGCTGGCATTTTAACCTTGGACTTCCAAGGCTCCAGAACTATAAAAAATAAATATTTCTTATTAAAGCCACTCAGTCTATGGTATTTTGTTATAATAGTACAAACTTAGACAATAAAGTTGAAGAAATTCCTTATATTACTAATTTGATGATTTAAAAAAATGTTGCATGCATGTTAACTTTTGTCTCCTCACATGGTTAAGACAGCTGGGATCTGTTTGGATCTCTCATTTCCATGCGGTGGCCAGAAACTCTCCAGACACTAATCTAGTATAATCATAAGGCTTACTTTCTTTCCCTTCTCCTAAGAATTACATATTTTGTCCAGTTTTCTAATTTATTGAGCATCAGATTTCTGTTATTTCATCATGGCTGGAGCTGGAAATCATTTTCTTCTTGTTTTAATTTTCAATTTGTTTTTAGTAAGTTTGGAACATTTTTCTTTATTAACATTGTAACTCTTCTTTTGTCAATTATCTATTATGAATCATTTGCCTATTTGTCTATGAAAATATTTATCTTTGTATATAGATTTATGTGGTTCATTAAGTACAAAAGGAACAGCTTCTTAAAATATGAAAGGAGAGAGTCAACATTCATTCCTCTGAAAACATTTTCTGTTTCACACTTTACTCATCCCATATCCCCTCTTTAGATGTCTATCTCTACTTTTAATGTTTATTTTTCTCTTCTTTGTGAATGTTGTGCTTTGAGGAGATTTCCCCTTCCCCAGTCCTTGTGAGTCTTGTGAGGTTGCCAGTCATTTTTGTACATCTGGGCAAACTGAGCCAATCAAACTTCATCCCCTAGACATAGGCTTAGACTATTATTGAAGGAGAGCCTATCGGAGCCCTTGAATAGTAGGTTTGTGTATGCCCTTTAAGAGAGAGGTTTTCTGAGATTAGGAGAACTAAGAACAATGGAATCCTAAAGCTACTAGATTTTATCTTTTAATCTCCATGAAGAAAAGATACATGAGATCAAAAACGGCACTGTGGAGAACGGGCAAGAGATGAAGAAAGAGAAAAAGAATCTTAATGACGACATCGTTTGAACCCTTGGCTGTATGCGATGCCTGAAGTCCACCTTCTCATCAGTGTATCAACAATACGTTCCATCCACTTAGACTTGGTTTTCTGTTACAACCCAAAGTCCTGGCACATACCAGTTCTGATGGTTAGGTTTCTGGAATTGACCATGAGTATTCTACCACAGTATCAGTGCAGCACATCTCTCCCTGTGGCTTTAGGTATCTTGGATTCTTGAAGAGAATCCACCTGTGTTCTGCATTTTAAATCAACCCACTGCTAATACTGCGTTTGGAGTACATGTAGATGGATTGGGATGGATTGAGGACTCATGGAAGGAGTCATCATACATTTCCAAACATATAGAGAATTATTTCTGAGTTACAGCATAGAATAAAAAATACACACTTCAGTGGGTTTTTATATATGATCTATTTCTTCATGTGATGACTTTGTTGTTACATATGTAAAAGTTTAGCATACCATAAACTTTAGTTAAGGAGAGGACACTATTTTATTGATTTTGCCTATACTCAGCAGTTCTCACATCAGCAAGTCTTTCAGTTTGCCTATGGCATAGCTCTGGTCAATAATACTGATTCCTGTTTGTTGGAGGAGAGACACTATTAAGCCTTCTTGAATTCACACATTTTATTTTACTTATTTATTTTTTATTTTTTTCATATGGTAAGAGTATATTTAGTTCTGTAAGAGTATATTTAAGTTTTTTTTTAACATATTTTTATTGGGGTAACATTGGTTAATACAATTATATAATTATCAGGTGAACATTATAATTTGACATTTGTATATTCTATTGTGTGTTTCCCACCCAAAGTCCAGTTTCTTTCAGCTACCATCTTTTTGATCCCCTTTACCCACTTCACCCTTCCCTATCCCCCTAAATTTGACCCCCTTTACCCTGTCTACCTCCACCTTCCTCTCTCACCCCCTGCCTTCTGGTAACCAATAGTCTATAGTCCATGTTCATGAGTCTCTGTTTGTTTGTCCTGCTCATTTGTTGCTTTTAAGTTTATTTCACCCATATAACTGATATCATGTGATTTTCAATTTTCTGTCTGGCTTATTTTGCTTAGCATGATTATCTTGAGGTCTATCCATGTTGTCACAAATGACAGTATTTCATCTCTCCTTATGGCTGAGTAATATTCCATTGTATATATGTACCACAGCTTCTTTAGCCAATCATCTATCGTAGGACACTTTGGTTGCTTCCATGTCCCGGCCACTGTGAATAATGCTGCTATGAACATTGGTGTGCAAATATCTTTTTGGATATGGGTTTTCAAGTCTTTGGGGTAAATACTCAGTAGAGGGATTGCTGGATCATATGGTAGATCAATTCTTAGTTTTTTCAGGAAACTCCATACTGTTTTCCATAGCGGCTGTACCAATTAGCAGTCCCACCAGCAGTGTACAGGGGTTCCTTTTTTTCCGCATCCTCTCCAACATTTATTATTGTCCCATTGATTATAACTATCTCCTGCTTCTCCAACATCTCAATAAAAAAGACAATAATCAAGGATAACAGTGAAATTAGAATAAAAAAATTACAAAAGCCTAAGGTTTTGAAGACAAATGACTACAATCTATGTGTAAGAAAGCTGTAAAAGGTTTTAGCTCAGGCTTGCAAACAGTCACCTTCATCTCCAGTCAGGACAAACCGCAGAAGCTGCTCGGCAAAGCCACGTGGGGCCGGGGACCGTGCTGATCGGGGGCATTTTATTCCTAGGTATATATTCCTAGGTATTGTATTCTTTTTGTTGCAATTACAAAAGGAATTTTTTTTCCACTTCTTTTTCTGACACTTCATTATTAGAGTATAAAAAAGCTATGGATTTTTTAACGTTGGTTTTGTATCCAGAGACTTTACTGTATTTGCTTATTGTTTCTAGTAGTGTTCTTATGGAGTCTTTAGGGTTTTCTATATAGAGAATCATGTCATCCACAAATAGTGGCAGTTTGAGTTCTTTATTTCCTATTTGGATACCTTTTATATCTTTCTCTTGTCTGATTGCACTCACTAGGACCTCCAATGTTATATTGAATAAAGTGGCGTTAGTGGACAGCCTTGCCTTGTTCCTGATTTTAGAGAGAAGGTTTTTAGTTTTTTACCATTAGGCACAATGTTGGCTGAGAGTTTGTTATATAAGGCCTTTATTATGTTAAGATACTTTCCTTCTATGCCGATTTTGTTAAGTGTCTTGATCATAAATGGGTGCTGTATCTTGTCGAAGGCTTTTTCTGCATCTATTGATATGATCATATGATTCTTATTTTTTAATTTGTTTATGTGGTATATCACATTAATCGATTTGTGTATGGTGAACCATCCCTGTGCCCCTGGGATGAAGCCCACTTGATCGTGGTGTATAATTTTTTAATATGTTGCTGTATTTGGTTTGCCAGTATCTTATTTATGATTTTTATATCTGAGTTCATGAGAGATATTGGTCTGTAGTTTTCTTTTTTTGTGTTTTCTTCACCAGGTTTTGGTATCAGAGTAATATTGGCCTCATAAAATGAGTTGGGAAGTATTGCCTCCTCTTCGATTTTTTTGGAAGAGTTTGAGGAGAATAAGTATTAAATCTTCTTTGAATGTTTGGTAGAATTCACTGGTGAAGTCTTCTGGTCCTGGACCTTTACTCTTTGGTAGGTTTTTGATGATTGTTTCAATTTCCATACTGTTGATCGATCTATTTAGATTTTCCAGTTCTTCTTGACTTGGTCCAGGAAAGTTGTATTTCTCTATGTACTAGTCCATTTATTCTAGGTTATTAAATTTGGTGTTATATACATTTTCATAGTATTCTTGTGTGATCCTTTGTATTTCTGTGATGTCAGTCATAATTTCTCTTCTTTTATTTCTAATTTTGTTTTTTTGTGTCCTTTCTCTTTTTTCTTCAGTGAGTCTAACGAGGTGTTTGTCAATTTTATTAAACTTCTCAAAGAACCAACTCTTTGTTGCATTTATTTTTTTCTATCTTTTGTTTTGTTTTGTTTTCAATTTCATTTATTTCTGCTCTAATTTTGATTATTTCTTTCCTTCTGCTGACTCTAGACTTCACTTGTTCTTCCTTCTCTA
>NW_006494614.1:11594689-11610306 GCF_000325575.1 Pteropus alecto | reverse complement strand
CGCTGTTGCCGTGTCCTAAAGTTTTGATATGTTGTACTATCATTATCATTCGTTTCTATGCATCTCTTGATCTCTCTTTTTATTTCTTCTCTGACCCTGTTATTCTTCAGTAGCATGTTGTTTAATCTCCATGTATTTGTGGTTCTTTCTGCTTTCTTTTTGCAGTTGATCTCTAGTTTCAAAGCATTATGATCAGAGAAGATGGTTGGTATGATTCAACCCTCTTAGATTTGTTGAGGCTATCTCTGTGTCCCAATACACGGTCAATTCTTGAGAATGTTCCATGTGCACTAGAAAAGAATGTATGAGCAGCTGTTTTGGGATGGAAGGCTCTGTAAGTGTCAATTATGTCCAGTTGGTCTACTGTGTCATTTAAAGATGTTATTTCCTTATTGATTTTCTATTTGGATGATCTGTCCATACCCGGCAGTGGGGTTTTTAAGTCCCCTACTGTGGTAGCGTTTTGGTCTGTTCTCCCTTTAGTTCTGTTAGTAATTGCTTTCCATATTTTGGGGCTCTCTGATTGGGAGCACAGATATTAATAAGTGTTATGTCTTCTTGGTGCATAATTCCCTTTATCATTATGAAGTGTCCCTCAGTATCTTTCTTTACCTTTCTTATTTTGAATCTATTTTGTCTGATATTAGTAGCTCTACTCCCGCTTTTCTCTGAGTGCCATTTGCTTGAAATATCATTTTCTACTCTTTCACTTTGAGTCTATACTTGTCTTTAGATCTGAGATGTGTCTCCTGGAGGCAGCATATGGTTGAGTTTTGTTTTTTGATCCATTCTTCAACTCTTTTCCTTGTTATTGGTAAGTTCAATCCATTTACATTTGGGTGATTATTGAAATATGAAGTCTTTTTATAGCTAATTTATCTTTTGCTTTCTGTTAGCTTGGTGTTTCCATTGCTTCCTTGTCCTTGTGTTTCTGTTTTCTTTATTTTTGGTTGGCTTTTGTGGGTTTTCCTTCTGGTCTTTCTTTTTTATGTTATATATTTCGGTTCTGAATCTTTGGTGTGTGGTTACCATTATGGATATGTAAAGGATATATATATATATATATCCAGTCGTCCATTTTCTTCTGCGTGTGCCTTATCTCCATTTCACTTTGTGAATTCGGATCTTTGAGTCCACCTCTTTTTCAGTCATTGTTATCTCAGTTTGTCCAAATGTATGCTTAACATTCATTACTATCTTGTTATAACAATTCTCTTTCTATTATTTAAGCTTATAATGCCCTGTTTTGACTAAGGGTTGCACTCCTCTGCTTTTATTTGCCTGATAGTCACTTTACTCCTAATTATGTGGGGTTTTTTTTTTTCATTTTGTTTTAAGTGAACTGACCACTTTCAGTATTTCCTGTAGTGTAGGCCTCATAGTGGAGAGTTCCCTCAGTTTTTGTATGTCTGGAAAGGTCTTAATTTCTCCTTCATATCTAAAAGAGAGCTTAGCTGGATACATTATTCTAGGCTGGTAGTTCCTTTTACTTAATAGTTTAAAGATTTGATTCTACTCTTTTCTGGCTTGTAAGGTTTGCGCTGAGAAATCCGAGGATAATCTAATGGGTTTACCTTTATAAGTTACCATTTTATTTTCTCTGGCTGCCCTGAGAATACTGTCTTTGTTGTTGATTTTTGATAATTTTAATACAATGTGTCTTGGTGAAAGCCTTTTCGGGCTGAGATAATTGGGTGTTCTGTTGACTTCTCAAATTCCAAGCTCCAGCTCGTTCCTTAGATTTGGAAAATTCTCGTCAACTATTTGTGTCTGAAAATGCTTTCTAATCCCTGTTTCTTTTCCTCGCCTTCAATAACGCACATTATTCTTATGTTTCTTTTTTTTACGATGGTATCAGCTAGTTCTTGAATTTCTCTTTCATTATTTTTCGTTCTTCAGTTTCTCTCTTCTTCTTTCTGATTTATTTCTAGATTTCTGTCTTCGAAATCACTGATCCTTTCCTCCATTTGGTTGACTCTATTTCCCAAGCTTGCTATTTCATTTTTCATCTCTTGAGGTGTGTGTGTATTTTTTTTAATCTCCAGAAGATCTAGTCTCTTCTTTATGAGGGTTTTGATCTCCTTGCTCTGTTCATCTAGTTGTTTTTTCAATTCCTGAAATTGTTGATATGACTCATTTCAGAACTCACTGAGTTTTTTCAGAAGTAGCATCCTGAATTCTCTGTCATTTAAATTGTATATTTCTATGTCTCTAAGCCTATTTTCTTGAGATTTTTCTCTTTCTTTCTGAGATGCCTTGTCACCTTGGTTGTGCATGGTATTTAATAGACTATTTCTTAGCCTGGGCAATAATGGAAATGTATTCTGCTTTTTTTCCAGAAAGATTTGTTATATAAATGTCTCTCTTTAGCCTGTTGCAAAGAAGGTGCTTTTCTTTTGGTTTCCAATAGGTGGCGTCTAAGCCTCTTGGATCCCTGCTTTATATAAAGCCTTAATAATGTCTTTTTTATTTTCTCGTAGATATTTGATCATGCTCGCTACCCTCAGTTTCACTCCCCATCAGTATTAGCAACAGTTTTGGTAATGTTTGCTCAAATTGCCCTGCGTCTCCACAGTGTTCGGTCTCAGAGTGTACGGAGGGACGGGCTATCTGGATTTTGGGTTGGGGGCTGTGGCTCAGCCTCAGTTTTGCAACCACGGTCGGTAAAATCAACTGTTGTTTCTCTGTCAGCTGCTTCTCTGCTTCCTGCCTTGATGACTGGGCCCTGCCAACAGCCCATCACAGGGAGCTCACAACTTTCCCAGGTAGGGATGTCAGGGAACTCACTGCTCCTTCTCCCCTCCTCCTCCTACTCCTGTAGGGAGCTCCAGTGGCTGTAAGAGGCAGCTTCTTTATTTTTCTCAGTCTATCGCCTGACACCCAGGGTTCTGACCTGTGGTAGCTCTTATGCACAGATCTCACACTCAGACTTGCTGGTGTGCAGTTTGGGTGTTTTTTGCTGAGTTTCAGATGTTCAGCTTATTGTTGTTCCAAGGGGAGAGACCTGGGGACATTTCTTACTCTGCCATGTTTCAAAAGATCCAAGTTTATTTCTAATTCACACATTTTAAAATGTGCTTTAAAGAAAGAATCAGCATTTCTTGTTATCTACAATAATTAATGAGACTAGCATATGTACCCTAAATTACTCAACACATAAAAAATTCTTGTAAACTTTTAAAACATATATAACTCACATTTTTTTTGATTCAGTAAGAAAGTATGCTTTAACTCTTCATGTTATTTATTTCTCTAATTCTCAGATATTTCAATTTCATAAAGAATAGATCTTTTCTTTGGCCAAAATAAACACAAGCCACTTCACGTCATGGGAAGGCCTGGAAGAGAAAATCAGACCCTTTCATTCTTGTTTTTTGTCCCATGTTTGCTTTTATGGCTTTTGACAGGAAGTCTGCCAGTTTTCTATACCTTTGTATCTTTAAGCTCTCTCTAAAAGATTCTTCCAAAAAAGGATCTCTTTCTCAAAAAATACCAATTCTAAGCACTCTGTCACATCAGATTTAAGAAAAGTTTGGATGATATAAGTATTGTCTTTCTAATGTTGACTTATGTAAGAAAAATGCCAGTCTGTCCAAGAATGTTTCCCCACAGAACCAAAAAACTTCACTCTTAGCTGATTGCACAGATGGCATTCAACAGAGTGAAAGAAAGGACACTTAATTAGGAGGTGTACTTGCTTTAACATTGAAATCATTTGATGCTGGAATAAAGCAGACTTCTAAAATCTGAGTTGTAAACCATACTGGAAAACAAAAAGTAATGAAAAGTATGAGATTTTGAGGAGAAAGAGGACAACAAGAAAGAAATATGGACTAGAGATGTAAAAGAATAAGCAGCGAATTTATTACAGAAATCGTACTTAAATTGGGACTCCAGCTAGGGTGGTTTCATGGATGCGCAACCTGTGCAGCTGCACAGGACCCTATGCTCAAAAGGACCTCATGCTTGGTTTAGTGTTCTTTTGTTAATGTCTAGGAACTCCCAATAATTACTGATCAAGAGTCCATGCATTTTCACTTAGTACACACAAATCATGTAGGTGGTCCTTATCTCAGTTCCATTCTCCCAAGCCTTCTTCTCAGCTGTCTCATCTCTGAATTCCACAATTCTCATTTTCTTGCACCATCAAAGAAGTGAAATTAGCTTTCTTATTTATAAACTTCTTGTATCTACAGCCAGATTTAATTTACAACCTAGATACGATGGCAATTTCTACTTCATTGTTTCTGTTCATCTGTCCATTTAGAACAAATGGAAATCTGTCTTTACTTTGGGTCCTAAAGGACATACCCTTGAAACACTACTCAAGCCATCTGATTCTGCTCTTAAAAAACAAACCTGATGTTTTTAAGACCTTTGTGTGCAAAGCATCATGTTCAGCGCCATGGTGAAGAGAGGACAAGAGGCAGAATCTCTTCTCAAAAGGATTTACAAAGTAGAAGTAAAAGCAGATGTGACACAAATAAAGGAGTGATGGACATTTGGAGAGGTGAGCAAGCGAACTAGTGGGCAGATGGAGAAGTGGCTATTGTGAGCTGAGTACAGACTCATAGTGATAACAATGGCATCATAGTTTGTGGAGATGAGAAAAAATATTTTGACTGTTATTATTTGTTACTTTATACTTTTGGTTTTTATGTTTTGAAAATTACTCTACCTAGAATTTATCTGTATGATTTGAGATTGTAATATAACCCTATTTCCTTTCAAATGAAGAGCCTATTCTTTGAGCTTCATTTATTGTGTAGACTATCCTGTTTTCTTTGATTCAAGGTGTCACCTCTATCACATATTAAATTTTGATATCATTTAAGTTTCCTTCTGGACCCTATTCTGTGAACAGCTATTAAACTGTAGAATGAATGCATGCAGTGATGTCTGCATAAAGCTTTTATATTTTCAACCTGAATTTGGGTAGGATGTGTGAGTAAATTTATATGTACCTGGTGGCCCTGAGGGATGTTCTGGGTGCCCTTGTATTAGTTTTATGAAGGACACAGGACATAGGAGGGTGAGCTCATCCATGATATTAGTCTAGGGTGCTGCAGGGGAAGGGGAGAGGGAGGGCACATGTCAGTGAGGAGTCTAACCCTGTTCATTCTCACTCTCTCTGCTCCTTACTTTTGTGAAAGACTTACCTCCACCACCAGTGTCAGCCTTACAGAATAGATTGTCATCCCAAGTAGGGCTAAGCTCTGCCCTTCAGAACCAAATTTTGACTCTTGTGCAATCAAAGGAATTTGAAATGAAAAGTTCAAAGTCATCAGAACTTGGATCCTGCTGATACAGCATCAAGAGACAGACCAACAATAAAACCAGGTGTGTTAAAACATAGTAGAAGATAATAATAATAATGATTTGGATAAAAGCTCTAAAAAATTTCCTTTTGTTAGACAGTTCTCCCCTTATAGAAATTTCAGATGGTACATTGCATTATTTGGACCATATATCCCACATTATCAGGCACAGAGAACACATATAGATAAATGAGTCTTCTTACATATTACCCAAATGTAAATTACATTAAAGACATCATTACTTAATTTTTTTCCTTTTATTCTCCCTTGACATTTTAATCTGTTGCATTTGACTTAAGGATCTAACCAAAAATAAATTTGTGACAAATTGATTAGTGTTATTAAAATAGCTACTAGGAATTCATTTAAGCTAATAAAAAGGTAATGACACTTGCTGACATATCCATTAACCCAACTACTTAAAAATGTACAGAACACACCAGTGAGAACACGGTAATCTAAGTCATAAATATTTAGAGAATTGTGTTCCAATCCTTCAACAAGTTCTTCTAAAACAACACTCTTCTTTCATTCTAATCATTTAAAATATTATTTTAAGTTTCAAGATTTTGAGCTCTAAACAGATGTGATCTATTTATAATATTTGTATGTGGGGTAGAATTTTTGCGTCTGTAAATATGAGTGTCTTGTACTTGAATAATCTAATCAAATTCTTTCTTATAAACTGTTAATTGACATGCAGAGGGGCTATCTTCAGTTTCTTCCCAGAGAAAGTTTTTAGAGTATTTATATATTCTTAACTGACATAGCAGTTACGGGATTTGGGGAAGGGGGAATTTTAGGAATTTATGGTTATGTTTTACATATGGTTATAAAGAATGAATTTCAGTTGCTGTTTGGTCACATTCTAAATAACTAGATATTGTACTCTGTCTTGGGACCTAAAAGTTACAAAAGTCTCGATTGAATCAGTCTGGGAAAAGTATCCCGAATGAATGTTCATACTTCATCTGGATTTCTAAAATACAATAGCGTGCCATAAGAGATTTTAACAAATTTTAGCCATGGGCCTCTGAGAACAAGAAAGAACCATTCTTGATGTGTTTCTGGTGGCAAATGACCTAGCATAGTACCCAGCATTCAGCCCAGAATGGAAGTCAAGCAGATGAGCCTTGGGGAAGTCCACATGTGAGATTGTTAGTTTGATTGTTCCTAAACTTGTCATTTTTTAGAATGTGTACAGGTCCTATATTTGTCTATGTGTTTTCCTTTTGGCTTCTGTCTCTACACAGTTAAACACTAACTCCACAGAAAAAATGGGTACAATATATAAGAGTAATTTACCGCATTGATATCTGCATGTGTGGTCAGTAGAAAACACCCTTAAGGACATATGCCTGGTTAGCATAATGGGACAATGCCCTGTTTGCTTAAACATCACTATACCTAAGGAGATTGTAATGAAACTTAAACAGAAGTTTCGTGTTTATTTTCTAGAGTCTTCATTAATAGAGGACACTAGATTATACTTTTTCTATTCCACTTAGTCATCTCACTCTGTATTTTTGTAAGCTTGGTTTTCTTCTAAGTAGATTATCTACATAGAGTTGACATTTCTATATAGCACTGAGAATCTACAGGGGTCAAGGTATGTAGGTGAAAAGGTAAGTACTCTCTTTTTTCCCCAGTTTATAGACATACTGCAACAAAGGGCCGGAAAGCATGTATGAACCTAACTGAATGCCATGAAAATAAAGATGGTTATTTTATATGGAATGTGTCATATTAACTCTCAATTCACAATATACATTTTAGAAAGTTCTATAATTATCTTTCAGTTTGCAGCAATTTTCAGTAATATTCACCAGGAGGTTACTTGTCAGCATGATGAGTTGAAAGTAAGATAAAGAACAAATGAAAAACACCTGTCATAGGCCCATGTAGCCATTACGACCTATCTCAATACTGCATAGAAGCCCTGTGGTGTCATGGAAATGGTCTTGCACTGTCTCCAGTGTACCCTTTCTCCATTGCCTTTCCCATCTGAACTATTACTTAAATCATACTATTCTTTAGGAACTTCCTGGTCCTTACTGATGTTTTTCCCTGTGTGATATTCCATATGCTTTTATATTTTGGAACTTATTTTTTTCCATTTGTCTCATTAAATAGCTAACATTTATTGAGTACTAAATATATGGCAAAGGCTATTACAATTTTAACTTTGATTCCCACAGTCATACTAGAAAGTAGGAATTATCATACCATTTTACATATGTAAAAACTAATGAAAGGAGAGGTTAGGATTCTAACCTAGCACTCTAGTGCCAGAGTCTGGTGCCAAAGTCTATGTTTTTAACAACGCCATAGCCATTCTGCTTCCTTAAGAATTATCTTCTATAAATATTCACTTCCACTTGCTTGTTTAGCTTTGCAAGTCAAGCTCCATAAAAAACAGGCGATGATACACTGGGGGCATAGTGTTTGAAATTCTGGTAAGTGCTAACAGGTGAAGGATGCCGTCATAAGTTATGACAATGGCAGTCATTTCAACTACATAAACATTTCTCTAGGAGATACCATTTGAATCTCACACACTGAATAAATTGTGTTGTTCATTCTCAATAAAAATAGAATTTTCTATAAAGTGAAGAGGTAACATTATTGACCAAATACCTATTAGTTATATTTCACCATAGATTTAAATAAAAACTAAGTCTCTTGATATATCATCAGCACCTAAAATAGTATTAATATGTAGTAAGTTACTAAATGCTACTAAAAATTTTTTAATGAATGCCAAAAAATAGAGCAGATTTTAAAGAAATACCATCTCTCATGCACAGTTTTAACACCTTTTCCTCATTGGACTCCAACATTATCAATAATTGATTTTTCTAAATCCATCTTCTTCTATGTATTAAAACAAAACTTAACCATTTTTATCTTGGAATTTGCTTATTCACAGCTTCCAACTGGTTGCCATTCGTTCATGCTGATGTTTTGGAAAATTTGGTCACAAAATGATGTTAAAGAATATGTCTTTATTCTTGACTTAGGTAAGAATTGTCATCTTCTTAACACCAGTAGTTTCTCAATGAGAGCTTTCTCCTCCAATTAGTACTTCTGTTTCTTTTCCAAAAGGCAAAACTTCTTTTAGAATTTCATGCAGTTGGCTTTACCAATCACCTCCATGGATGGTGGGAAGTTTTTGTGAAATATAGCCCCAAATGCTACACTTCCACATGATATATTTCTCCATGGACATTTTTTTTTCTCTCTTTGAGAGTTAGTTTTTTTGGAAATGCTGTTCATCTGTCTTTCTTTTCAAATATAGTACTTTGGGATTTACCAAGTTTCTTTTGTATAGAACAAAAATATTTTTCATAGAGATCATAGGTGATGACCACTAGTTTATTTATTAGACCTGAGAATTTAAGAAAGAATCAGTTTTTTTTTTTTTATTTCACTGGGATACATTTGATAAAAAGATAACCATTTTAAAAACATGATTATATGATGGTTTCCAAATATTCATCCACTTATCATAAAAAAATATCTTTGTCTTTTATTTTTTATGTTTTTCCCACAATACTTCACACAACAGGAATCCAATAAATACTTACAAAGTAACTGAATGATTTTATTTTTAACAGATTTAAATTACTAAGAAATAGAAATATACTTTTTTAAAATTTTGACAAACAGTGGAATATATTACTTTATTTATATTACCAAATAATTCAACATCAAATTTAAAGACTAAGTTTTTTAGATCTTTCACGAATAGCTGGAGTGTCTTCAGTGTTCTTCTGTTTTTGAATGCACTGAAAATGCATATGGATGATCAACTGAATTTTCCCTTTTTCTCATCTGAACTCCACAGCTAAAAGATGGATTAACTGTAAGTTCATTTTTATATGCTTTCTTCTGTTTTCATCAATTAGATTTTAATCATAGAAGTAATCCATGGACATAGTAACAGATTTCAAACAGTAGAATGAGCATGAAATATAAAGTACAAGACTCTTCTTTTTACCATCTCCCTGCAATAGCCCCTCTACTCCACGTCACAGATGGAATCTTCATTAATCTCTTCCTCTGACTTGGTTCTTCTTATTACTGTCATTATATTTCTATTTCTGGATTTATAAACTTTACACATTGCTTATTGATCTTCTGCAATGAAACTTAAAGAAGCTATCACATTAACTTTTCTACCACCTCTCTTTCTCAGTCAACCTCCCAAATATTTTTAGTTATACTTTAATTTTTACATTTTCAGAGTTTGTAATAATATACCAATCTTTCTCTATCACCTATGTGTCTTTATGTCTATCTCTATATTGTCTTATATAAATATGTCTCCTGTGCTTTTCAATTTAAAATGAAACTCCTAATGGCATGTACAGTATAAATGTGTAAACATTATTCCCTACAGAATCAAACATGGCAGAAGCCATAAATGAGAAATCTGTACCAGTAAAATTTTGCCACTCATAGGAAAAGCTTCCAAGAGTTAAGCCCTAATGAATCTTTTTTAAATTTGTTGCCATTTTGCTTCTCTATTCTTGGTCATACTAGCTATTAATATTTCTTATATTTTCATCCTGAGATTCTTTTGGTTGATCGTACTCCTTTCTTGACAAATTAATGTATAAAGTGTAAGATGTATGCATGACAAACTTTTTAAGTTCTTACTTATCTGAAATGCGTTTGAAAAATCTGTTATATAAAATTCTACATTCTAAATCTTTACCTTAAGAATTTTGAAAAATATTGCTCAATTTTTTCTCACATCCACTGTTAGTGATGAGAAATCTCATATCAATCTGGTTCTATTCCCTGTAGGTAATCTGTTTTTTCCTCTCTGCTTTTAGGATTTTCTCTTTATCCTTTGTGTTATGAATTTTCAGTGGGATATATTTGCAAAGGAATATTTTCCAAAGCTGTTTGGCACTTGGTAGACTCAAGATGGAAAACCGAAGACAGAAACATTTTCTTCTTTTACCTCTTTATGTCTTCCTATTGCTGTCACTCAACAATCCTACATCTAAGATATTTGTTCTAGGTTGTAAAAAATTTTCTCCATTCTATCATCCATTTTACTTAATCACAGTTTACCAGGTAATTATATGTGTGTATTTAATAATTTATTGAATCCAATAATTATTTCTTAATTTAATAATTATATACATACTTTTTCAAGAACTTTTTTTCTTCATTGTCCTTTTTTTCTTTTTAAAGTAATGTGTTTTTATAACTATACCAGCCTCTTGAATTTTGCAGAGAATAGACTTTTTAAGACGTTCAACTTTTGGTACCTGAATTACCTTTGCTTTCTCCAAGGTCAGTTATTCTGTTTGTTTGCCTTTGTGCTCCTTTTTCATGCTATTGATTTCCTTTAAATGTCTGGAGATCCTTGGTGATTAAATCATGTTGAATAAAGAATTTCATTGCTTAATATGAATGGCTGGAAAGGGTTTTCTCAGAAACTGGTAAACCTGTTTTTAAAATAGATCCTTCTTTTGACTAGTTGGGCTCACCATAGGCTTTGTGTAAAAGAACAGAACATTTGATGAGCAGATTTTCTTCAAGACTAAATAATGGGCAACAGAAAGGCAGGCTGAAGACCTCCACAATTGCCAAAGTACGGGGATCTAACTCTAGAATTGGAGTCCTTTGTTATTTTAGTCTTAGGTGGAGTTGCTTATTTCTTTCTCCCCTCCCCGCCTTCCTTTTTCCCTCTTCTTTATACATTTCTCTCTTTTGGAAATTTGTGGTTAAATCCAACACTGCTATGCTTTTTTCTCTTGCCATAAAACCTCTAGTGTCTTGAGCTATAATGTTCTCTGCTCTGATTTCTCCATCAATCCTATACCAGCTGACAAGTGTCAAAATATCTAATCCACTGATGGCATCTTTTCTTTTTTACAGTGTCATTATGGATTTATTCTTTTAGAAATATATCCTTCTGTTATTTCAATAAAATTTTGGAGAAGGAGATGAAAGGTGGGAGAAGAGGATGGACTCCCATGCTCAAATTGATATTTTGAACAGGAAATCTGGATTTCAGTTAGAAGTGCCTACAATTTTGTGATAAAGTAAATGAATTAATTCAAAATATATCTTTTGTTATCACTCATATGTAGACATCTTCAAAATCCTACTTTACTTCCAAAGAGCTTGAAAAAGAAAAATAATTTGAACAAATATAATGAATAAGTTAAGCATTTCCAACAACGATTTTATGAATTGCTATTTGAATATTGGAAGACAAATTAAAATCAATAGATATTGTAAAAAATTTCATCAAATTTACTTCTACTCTTCTTCTAATAAGCTATATTTAACACCTCTAGGCTTAGATTATAGTGCTACCTTCCAAAGAAAAGTCCTATTTTCTATAGAAACAAAAATACAAAGAAAAGCTAACTCCCTGAGTGACAATATGATCAGCACTGTTTATTAGGATCCTAACAGCTTCCTTAAGTAGGTCACCACACCTCAAATTTCCTGTATCCTGTTTCCCTTTATAAAAGGGAATGTTCGCTCTTGTAAAGCTTTTGCTCCTGCAGTAAGTCCAGTAATTAGTTTGTGTATAATGTCTATGTTAAGAAATTGAATTTACCTTAGTCCTGTGCTGAAGGACCAAATCTCCCTCACAGATTTGCACTGTGCGTGTGATTGATACTTCACTTCCTTCAAAAAGTATTAAACACAGAATACTATGAAAGACACAGCCTCAATAAAACTGTGAAACCATGAAAACAATGTAATAAATGCAAGAGCCAGGCTCTGAAAGAGAGGAGAGGTTTAAGATGAATGGAAATGAGAATTACACAGAAGACTGCACCAACTAGGGGAAGCTTCTACAGTTGATCGCACACAGTAAAACACCATGTAAGTTATTATTTCTTAGCATTGATGAAAGATTTTTGTGCAAAAAGATGACAGCCAGTAAAGGAAGAAGGAGCTGCTTGTTCTCCATCTATACTGAGCATCATCAGGAGTGTCAGCAGTATGTAAGTGCATGAGTGTATGCACATGCACAGATGTGTGCATAGGCATGGACAAATGCAGAACACATGTAGGATAGATGTTCTCTGTCAAGAGATTTTAACATCAGTTTTATTGATGGTCCTTTTTAATAGTTCCGCAGTCTCCCCTTTCTGCCAGAATGGGCAGAGGAAAATCGTTAGTGCGGCCTCAGTCAGTGCCCAGGAAGGAGCAACTAAGCCAGGCTTCTGGTGAGTCAGCCTGTAAATCAGAATGGATCTTAAGTTCTACTTGTTTTATGAATCACTCTTATCCAAGGAATAAGCTTTGCAGATGAGAGCAGTCTAGAGTTAGCAAAGACTCTCTTACGTCTTTCTGCAGAAAGAAATATAAAAGTCCCAGATTCAGAGTTGTTAAGACAGAAGGGACAAATTTAAGTAAGCAAACAAAATCTCTTTTTTTCCCTATGATCTTTAGCCCAGTGTACTGGGATTTCAGAGTTAAACCATTAAGTCCAGAGAGAAGAAAAGAAGTTTTCTACAAAGCCCACCTGAAAGAGATCCATGGCTTGAGGCAATTAAATACTTTCAGGTTATCATGCAAGTATTTGGTGATAGCTTTCAACTTTGGAAACCTAACCTGGTAAATCATCCTTCTTGATGCCTTTTTTCTGCCATGCCACCATTTTCATTATCATCATATGAAATAACAAAAATGACAAAAACAACTTTCATTTTTAAAGGTCAAATCTTTGTTAAGAGCTGTGCTAGGTTTGGAGACATTACCTCATTTAATCTTTATTAACAACCCTATGAAAAGCATTGTATCTATTTTTAAATGGAAAACACTGAAGCTAAAGCAGATTGAATAACTTGCCCAAGGTCACCAAGCAGATACATGGCAGAGCCAGGATTTGGGTCTGCAGGATTCCATATCCATGGATACCTGTCATTCTTTCATGAGTGAACAGTGCACAGAAAGGTCATTTATTCGAATACGCTGGAGCCTCAGAATTTTGCAAATTGAGGAGACCTTAGAAATGACCCCATCCAAACTCTTCATTTTATGGACAAGGAAATAGAAGCCCAGGGAGGTGGGTGATTGATGGAGATGGTGGCAGTAACAGAAGCACAGTTCAGGGCTCTTGTCTCCTAAGAGAGCATCTTTTCTTGGATAACATCTTGCTCTATGAGAAAACACTTAACTAAGAGAGATGACCTCAAATAACTTTACCAGGAATTTTTTTTTGACTTTGATGTTTTGAACATGCTCAGCCCTCAACATAGACAAACGTTTTTCATTTCTTTTTAGATGAGAAAAATTTAAATACTTTGAATAGAATTAATCAACACTTGGCAGTGTTCCAAATTCAATTATTTTCACATACTAAATTTAGTTCAATTTAAATTTCCATGATTCAGTCCGGTGAACAAGTTTCTATCCAGATCATCCTGGTGCTTCTATCTGTTGCTTGCTTTAATAATCACCTTATCTCATCTCTCTGAAAATTCTCACTGAAGTGTCTTCCTTGAGATTCTTCATCTTCTGTTCTTCTCAGGAAGATGAATTATAAAACAATCCTGGAAACTCTGATCAAACCATATTTTCGCCATGATTTCCTTCAGATGTTTTCTTCTTATTTTTATACCAATACATTCAAAATTTATACAGTGTCTCTCCCTCCCAAAGTTCTCACCAGTTGCTTTTTTCAAAACCAGCAACTTCCTAGAAATGCTATTTCCAAGGCCTGGCTTCCTTGAGGCCTCTAGAGCACCACATTTCAAGGGGCCAATTAAGAGGATGAGGATGAGTCCACAGTTCTTGTCTTCCGATTTGCTCATCATATTCACTATAACACTCTCATTTCTCTTTGGGAAAGGGCGTTAGAGAAAACACACCTCTGTTCCTTGACTTTCATTTTCTCTGAAAGTAATTTTGTGTTCCACGAATACATTGTTTAAAAAATATACCAATATTCAAATATATTATCAACATGATGATTTTCTTATCTATGATTGCTTTGCTATTCTTTCATAGGAAATATTATTCTTTGGTCTTTCTAATTATCACTTGCAAAGAAAATGTCAGTTTTTATTTAGACAAGACAAGAATATAAAATTTTTTTAAAAGTAGCTTATCATGACCAATTACTCTTTGATATATACAGGACAGATAAGCAAAGGAACAGAAGAAATGTATCTGCTCCAAAGCAGAAAGACAGTGCTTCTAGACTAAGTGATAAACAATTTTGTCTTTCTCATTTCAACCTTAAAAAATGTCAGAAACATGGAGTCGTTTTTGATTCTTCCCTTTCTTCTCGTCCTTCCCAGCCATGTTTGAGTTCTGTCAATTTTATATTCAAAATACCTCCCAAATCCACCACTTTGTCCTCTACTCATCGTGATTGAGTTAGTCTAGGCAATCAATGTACTCGTGGGCTTCCTTGCCTCTACTTTTATGTCCCTTTTCCACCCACTCTCAACACTGCAGCCAAAGAGGTCTCTAGACTGCAAGTCAGATAGCATCGCTGTCCTTTTTAATACAAGAGTCCCCCTTATCTTAGGGGATATGTTCCAAGATCCCCTGTGGATGTCTGAAACTGCAGATAGTAACAAACCTATATATACTATGTTTTTCCTGTACATCTATACCTCTGATAAAATTTAATTTATAAATTAGGCATAGTAAGAAATTAACACCAATAACTGATAATAAAATATAAAAGTATACTGTAATAAAAGTTATGTGAATGGCTTTGGGCCATCGTTAAGTAAAATACGAGTTACTTGAACGCAAGCACTGTGATACTATGACAGTTGATCTGATAACCAACATGACTACTAAGTGACTAATGAGAGGATAGTGTATACTGTGGAGACACTGGACAAAGGCATGATTCATGTCCTGGGTGGGACAGAGCAGGAAGGTACTAGATTTTATCACACTACTTAGGACAGCACACAATTTAAAACTTATGAACTGTTTATTTCTGAAATTTTCTATTTAATATTTTTGGACCATGGTTGACCATGGATAACTGAAACCACAGAAAGCAAAATCATGGGTAAGGGGGAGAATGCACTTCAATATCTCAGCTTTTGGGTTAGAACAAATTTTAAATGCCTTTAGTCAGGCAAGGCCCGCTAAGGTCTGGCCTCTGCAGCTACATCATCATACTCTGTATTCCTTAAGCACTGAACTGCTGTAGCTCCCCAACTGCTCCACGGCTGGCCTTCTAGCTGGGCCTTTACATGTGCTGCGACTTCTTTTCCAAGCATTACCTCTCCCCTCCACTCCCCTACCTTCACTCCTCTCTTTGTCACTAACTTTCCCTTCTGC
>NW_006494614.1:11590095-11594673 GCF_000325575.1 Pteropus alecto | reverse complement strand
TTTTGAGCATTTCAACCTCAGAGCTCTTTTCCTCATTTCTTCTGGACTGAGATAGGTGCCTCTCTGAGTATTCCATCACCGCTTCTGCTTACGAAAATCGTAGAACTTAATCATGCTGGAGAGTTACTGCTCCCTAAAGGAACCAGGGCTTCTTGGAAAAATGGCTGATTCTTGGATTGAGGCAGGAAATATGCAATATGAGCCTGGAGCATCTTGTAGCCCCAGAAAGTAAGGAAGTTCACAAAAATAAAAACCCCACAATGATGAGGGTATTTAAAATGGACATGGGACCCAACTGAAAGAATTCCTAATGGACAAACCTGGAACAATTTACAATAAAATAAATAACATAGTATTAGATTGTAACCTAAAGCATAAAATCAATATTCATGAGTCCATATCAACACACATAAATGATTGGTTTAATATAAATAAATGGAGAGAATAAAAAACCTCCAGTGCAGAATTTATGTACATGCTCTGTTCTCAAGAAGGTGTGGCCAAACTTGCCGCTGTTTTAAGTGTCAGCTGAACATAGTGACTTCCTTCCAAAGAGTACAGTATAGAAAGAGGTGGGGAGAGAATAATTTAAAAGAGAGAAACATGAAAAATACTACCTCAGTCAGGTGATCAAAGTAAACATCAGCAGTAACAAGTCATACTGATAATATACATATATCCTGGATTTGATATTGTGAAAATGTCACTGTACCCTGTGGTCTTCCTCCCAGAAAATTGCATAACATCGATCTCATCCAACTTATCGACATTCTATAAAATAGGGACATTTTATAAATATCTGACCAGCATTCTTCAAAAGTATCAAGGTCATCAAAAACAAGAAAAATTGGTACAACAGTCAAAGCAAAGAGAGGCCTAAGGTGATGAACTGTAATGTGGAATCCTGGGGGGGATCCTGGAACAGATAAAGTATATTAGATAAAAACTAAGGACTTCAGTTAAAATATTAAAAATATGGACTTTAGTTAGTAATGTGTTTATGAATTGTGATTCATTAATAATGGTTAATTGTAGTTAATGTACCATACTAATATAAAATATTAATAATTGATGAAACTGGGTGTGGGGTATATGGGACTCTCTGTACTATTCAGGCAACCTTACTTTCTTTTCCTTTTTTCTTCTTTTATTTTTTATTAACTTTATTGGGGCAACATTGGTTAATACAATTATATAATTTTCAGATGTACATTATAATTTGACATCTGTATATTCTATTGTGTGTTTATCACCTGAAGTCCAGTTTCCTTCATCTACTATATATTTGATCCCCTTTACCCACTTCACCCTCCCCTATCACCCTATATTTGACACTCCCTACCCCATCTACCTCCTCCCTTCAGCCCTACCCCCTACCCACTGGTAACCACTAGTCTATAGTCCATGTCCATGAGTCTCTGTCTGTCCTGCTCATTTGTTGCTTTTAGGTTTATATCACCCATATAACTGATATCATGTGATTTTCAATTTTCTGTCTGGCTTATTTCGCTTAGCATGATTATCTTGAGGTCCATCCATGTTGTCGCAAATGGCAGTATTTCATCTCTCCTTATGGCTGAGTAATATTCCATTGTATATATGTACCACAGCTTCTTTAGCCAATCATCTATCGTAGGACACTACAGTTGCTTCCATGTCCTGGCCACTGTGAATAATGCTGCTGCGAACATTGGTGTGCAAATATCTTTTTGGATATGGGCTTTCAAGTCTTTGGGGTAAATACCCAGTAGTGGGATTGCTGGATCATATGGTTGATCAATTCTTAGTTTTTTCAGGACTCTCCATACTGTTTTCCATAGTGGCTGTACCAATTAGCAGTCTCACCAGCAGTGTATGAGGGTTCCTTTTTCTCTGCATTCTTTCCAACATTTATTACTTGTCCTGTTGATTATAGCTATTCTAACAGGTGTGAGATGGTATCTCATTGTGGTTTTGATTTGCATTTCCTTAATAGCTAGTGATGCTGAGCATCTTTTCATATATTTTTTGGCCATTTGTATGTCCTCTAGGGAGAAGTGTCTATTCAGGTCTTCTGCTAATTTTTTGATTGGATCATTTGTTTTTTTGTTGTTATTGAGTTTTATGAGTTCTTTGTATATTTTGGATGTTAGGCCCTTATCGGAGGTGTTGCTTGCAAATATATTTTCCCATTCAGATGGTTCTCTCTTTACCTTGTTGATGATTTCTTTTGCTGAGCAGAAGCTTTTTAGTTTGATGTAGTCTCATTCATTTATTTTAGCTTTTACTTACCTTGCTTTTGAGGTCAAATTCATAAAATCCTCTTTAAGTCCAAGGTCCTTGAGTTTAGTTCCTATGTTTTCTTCTATGCATTTTATCATCTCAGGTCTTATATTCAGGTCCTTAATCCATTTTGAGTTAATTTTGGTGTGTGGTGATAGACAACAGTCTAGTTTCATTCTGTTGCAGGTGGCTTTCCAGTTTTCCCAGAACCATTTATTGAAAAGGCTTTTCTTTCTCCACTGTATGTTTTTAGCTTTTTTGTTGAAAATTATTTGCCCATATAAATATGGGTTTACTTCTGGACTCTCGACTCTGTTCCACTGGTCCATGTGTCTGTTTTGCTGCCAATACCAACCCATTTTAATTACTGTTGCTTTGTAGTATAATTTGGATTCGGGCAGAGTGATTCCTCCAGCCCTGTTCTTTTTTCTTAGGATGGCTTTGGCAATTAAGGGTCTTTTGCTGCTTCCATACAAATCTGATGACTTTTTGTTCTATTACTTTTAAAAATGTCAATGGGGATTTTGATGGGGATTGCATTAAATCTGTAAAATGCTTTAGGTAATATGGTCATTTTAACTCTGTTGATTCTTCCAATCCAAGAACACGGAATATCTTTCCATTTCTTTGTATTTTTTTCGATTTCTTTAAATAGGGTCTTATTGTTTTCATTATATAGGTTCATTTGTTTCATTTGTTTCATTAAATTTATTCCTAGGTATTTTATTCTTTTTGTTGCAATTGCAAAAATAATTATTTTTTTCCATTTCTTTTTCTGACACTTCATTATTAGAGTACAGGAAAGCTATGGATTTCTGAACATTGATTTTGTATCCAGAAAGCTATGGATTTCTGAACATTGATTTACTGTATTTGCTTATTGTTTCTAGTAGTGTCCTTGTGGAGTCTTTAGGGTTTTCTATATAGAGAATCATGTCATCCGCAAATAGTGGCAGTTTGAGTTCTTTATTTCCTATTTGGATACCTTTTATATCTTTCTCTTGTCTGATTGCACTCACTAGGACCTCCAATATTATATTGAATAACAGTGGTGCTGGTGGACAGCCTTGCCTTGTTCCTGATCTTAGAGGGAAGGTTTTTAGTTTTTCCGCATTAAGTATAATGTTGGCTGAGGGTTTGTCATATATGGCCTTTATTATGTTAAGATACTTTCCTTCATTAAGAGTTTTGATCATAAATGGATACTATACTTGTCGAAAGCTTTTTCTGCATAGATATGATCATATGATTCTTATTTTTAATTGGCTTATTTAATTGATTAATGGTGAATTACATTAATCAATTTGTGTATGTTGAACCATCCCTGTGCCCCTGAGATGAAGCCCAATTGATCGTGGTTTATAATCTTTTTCATATGTTGCTCTATTCGATTTGCTAGTATCTTATCTAGGATTTTTGCATCTGGTTTCATGAGAGATATTGGTCTGTAGTTTTCTTTTTTTGTGATATCTTTACCAGGTTTTGGTATCGGGTTAATATTGGCTTCATAAAATGAGTTGGGAAGTATTGCTTCCTCTTCTATTTTTGGAAGAGTTTGAGGAGAATAGGTATTACATCTTTGTATGTTTGGTAGAATTCACTGGTGAAGCCATCTGGTCCTGGACTTTTACTTTTTGGTAGGTTTTTGATGATTGTTTCAACTTCCATAACACTGATTGATCTATTTAGATTTTGCAGATCTTCTTGATTCAGTTTAGGAAGATTAGATTTTTCTAAGTACTGGTCCATCTCTTCTATGTTATTAAATTTGGAATTATATATTTTTTCATAGCACTCTTGTATGATCCCTTGTATTTCTGCAATGTCAGTTGTAATTTCTCATCTATCCCTGATTTTGTTTATTTGTGTTCTTTCTCTTTTTTCTTCAGTTAGTCTATCCAGGAGTTTGTCAATTGTATTAACCTTCTCAAAGAACCAGCTCTTTGTCGCATTTATTTTTTCTATTTTTTTTTTAATTTCATTTATTTCTGGTCTGATTTTGATTATTTCTTTCATTCTGCTGACTTTAGGCCTCATTTGTTCTTCTTTCCTAGTTTTTTAAGACGAAGCATTAGGTTGTTTATTTGGGCTGTTCTTGCTTTTGGAGATAGGCCTCTAATGACATGAACTTTCCTCTTCTGACCACTTTTGCCGTGTCCCAAAAGTTTTGATATGTTGTACTATCATTATCATCCATTTCTACGTATCTCTTGATCTCTTTTTTCATTTCTTCCCTGACCCAGTTATTCTTCAATAGCATGTTGTTTAATCTCCATGTATTTGTGGTTCTTCCTGATTTCTTTTTGCTGTTGATCC
>NW_006494614.1:11562128-11590017 GCF_000325575.1 Pteropus alecto | reverse complement strand
AATATGTTATTTCCTTATTGATTTTCTATTTGGATGATCTGTCCATACCCGACAGTGGGATATTTGGGTCCCCTACTATGATAGCGTTTTGGTCTGTTCTCCCTTTAGTTCTGTTAGTAATTGCTTTCCATATTTCAGGGGTCCCTGATTGGAAACATAGATATTAATAAGTGTTATGTCTTCTTGGTGCATAATTCCTTTTATCATTATGAAGTATCCCTCAGTATCTTTCTTTACCTTTCTTATTTTGAATCTATTTTGTCTGATATTTGTAGTGCTATTCCCGCTTTTCTCTGAATGCCATTTGCTTGAAATATCATTTTCTACTCTTTCACTTTGAGTCTGTATTTGTCTTTGGAGCTGAGATGTGTCTCCAGAAGGCAATATATGGTTGGGTTTTGTTTTTTGATCCATTCTTCAACTTTGTGCCTTTTTATTGGTGAGTTCACTCTATTTACATTTGGGTGATTATTGAAATATGAAGTCTTTTTATAGCTAATTTATCTTTTGCTTTCTGTTAGCTTGGTGTTTCCATTGCTTCCTTGTCCTTGTGTTTCTGTTTTCTTTATTTTGGTTGACTTTTGTGGGTTTTCCCTCTGGTTCTTTTTGTTTTATGTTATATACTTCATTTCTGAATCTTTGGTGTGTGGTTACCATTATGGATATGTAAAGGATATATATATATATCCAGTCGTCCATTTTCTTCTGTGCGTGACTTATCTCCATCCCTCTTTGTGAATTTGGATCTTTGAATCCTCCCTTTTTTTCATCATTGTTGTCTTAATTTGTCCCTATTTATGCTGAACATTCATTATTATCTTGTTATAACAATTCTGTTCTTATTATTTAAGCTTATAATGCCCTGTTTTTACTAAGGGTTGCACTCCTCTGCTTTTATTTGCCTGATAGTCACTTTACTCCTAATTATGTGGGGTAATCAACTGTTGTTTCTCTGTCAGCTGCTTCTCTGCTTTCTGCCCTGATGACTGTGCCCTGCCGCCAGCTGGCCACAGGGAGCTCAAAGCTTTCCCAGGCAGGGATGTTCAGGGAACTCACCGCTCCTTCTCCCCTCCCCCTCCTCCTACAGGTAGTTAAAGAAATGTTTAATCACAGTATTCTTTAACATATTGATTTAGGAATTTTCTACTTAAAATTGGTAAACATATTTTAAATTCAATTCTTTACCTCAAAAATCTTAATAATGTCTTAATAATATCTTTTTTAAAAAGAAGAAAGAATAAAAAAGAGGAAAAAATTCATCCTCAAAAAAGCAAATGTAATCTTAACATTTTACAAGTGGAGCTAAAGTGTTTAATCTAAAAGTAGTTCTGTTTGTGTCTTCACTGTTCACTCCTGAGGCCAAGTTGATCCCTGTCTCTGGATGAAAATGCAGACAGTTCCCCTGGTTCTTCTGGTCATTCTCAGATAATTAGAAGTCCTCTAATATCTTTAGTAAAACTTAAACTCATTGTAATAATTTATTAATATTAATTTATTAATTTAATAATAATTAATTTCTCCAGCTCAGTGTACTGAAAAGGTCTTCATCCAAATTAAATTTTCTCCCCTCTGAAAAACTTATGCCAGCTGCAGAGAGGTACTTACAATGGTAAAGAGTAGAAATTGTTTCTTCTTTCGATCTCTGCCTTGGTTTTTCCCTCTTTCCTCATGTTTGCTCTTTTGCCCATAAGGGTTGGAGCAGAAGACAGAGAGGAGAATAATTGGTCAACAGAGATATTACTAGACTAATACTACCGGGATAAGTGCTCTCTGGGTATGGCAAGTATTCAGCTATGGGTTAAAAAATATTGGTTTGGTACCACTGCTTCCTTTGTAAGTCCTCTGGTGGCTTTTTCATTTCACTTAGGAGTGTGCTATCATTTGCTGTGGGGTCTTGGCCAAAACGGAGACTCAAATAGTGTCTTTTGTGCACGGTCTTCTTAAATAAGGAGATAAACATAACCACAAAGTACCAGGCACACCTGCCAAATTCTATGAAATATGGACCATAATAAAAGAGGCAGCTAAGCACTAACCTTAAGAGATAGAATTTCCTAATCATAAGTGGCACAATTCTAAAGAAGCTCAGCCAATTGTCCTTTTATCAAAACAAGTTCTAGAGGTATGGGTTATCCAAGGATGAAACAAAGAAAGTCTATGGAGAGGTACAGATTTGCACAAAAGAATAGCAGAGGAGAAACTAAAGGAGGTATTATACTCTCAAACCATTTCAACTTCTCACATCTCAACTTCAACATGAAGTCTTTGTGTATAACATAGAAGAAGCAATTCAAATAATAATAATTGTAACTAATACATACAGAGTTTTTATGATGTGCCAGTCATTTCTCTAAGTGAATATACATGTACTAATTCATTTAATCCTCATGGAAATTATGTGAGGTGGGCATTATTATCCCACCTTCTATTTGACAGATGAGAAAACCAATTCACAGAGACAGTAAGTTGTATAAAGTTATATGGCAAGCAAATGTTGGAGCTAAGATTTTAAATCAGGCAATCATACACCAAAGACCACTCTTAATCATGACTCTAGTATTATGGTTCTTTGAGACTAGAAGAACTTGATCAATTCATTTCATTTGTTTTTAATTTCTCCAGTAATAATCTATAGCCATGAAATTTAAGTCAACAAAAATCTCCAAGCTTTAGCCAATAGTCCTTGAGTTTATGACACCATTGTCAGTATTCTGGAGGAATACAAAGATGGATAAGACATAGCCTCTATCCTCAAAGAACTTGGAGTTAAACTGAGAGTCAGAAATGAACAAGAAAGAATAGATGTGCTTTGATTTCCATTGTAGCACAAGGTTTTATAAGTATTGTGAGAAGAATCAACAGAGCACCATAACAGGGTGAGATGAATACCTATTGTTTACCTAGTTCTCACGCATAGCAGGTGCTCACTCAGTATCCATTGATTGAATAAATGAATGAATGGCAGTTCAGAAGAGAAAAAACCATATTCTTTTAATCTTTAAAATGCTACAAGGAAGATATTACAATCTTAATTTTCTATGAGGATATTGAAATGCAGATGGCTTAATAACTTGTCCAAGTTTACAGGAGTTTTGAGGAAGCAGAACTGAGATTCACCTTGCACCTTTACAACACCCAATACCTTTTTCTATGGGCTGCACTGTGGGTGGAAGGGAGACCATCTTAGGGAAAGTAAGGGTGGCATTAAAAGGCTGAGCAGGTTTGCAGGACAGCTGGGGTTGAGAATGCATCAAGTTTAAAAACAGAGAGAGGGAGATGAGGTCTGAAAGGTGAGTGGGGTCTGGATGGAGGTGCACTGTGGCAGCCAAGCTGAGAACTTGACATGGTGAACTATGGGGAGCCACTGAAGGAACAGGGAGACGACATGCATCTAGAAGATGTCAACAGGATAAAGTGAGAATGGATTGCAGAGAGGAGAAATAGAGGCACAGAGGAGGCTATTCCAACAACCCAGTTCTCATAAGAAACACTGGTAATAATTTTTTTAAAAAACAGCAGCATCTCAATAATAGGTAAACTATGCAAAAACTAAAAAGCAAATAATAAACATGTTATAAAAATGTAGCATTTGCAGAGGCAACAGGCATCCTTAGTGCTAAATTAGAAGCTAAAGAATAGCAGATACTTGCTGCCTTTCTAAGGTGGGACTGTGAACCATACATATATGTTTGGGAGAATTGTAGCTTAGCTTCGGTATAGATAAATGGAAGGAGGAAGCACAATAATTAGAACTTTCTATAATTATTATTTAGAAATAGAAACATAGGAACGACGATTTACCTCTCATTCTGTTTTTTATTTGGGTCAGCAATTGAGGTTCAACAACTTAACAGAGTGAAGAAAAAACTGGCAGTTCTGATGACAGGGACCAAGGAGAGCCCTCACATGCCTGATTATATACAGCATATTTAACCAACATGCTTGTTTGTGTTTTCCCCCCATCCTGAATTTCTGGGGTCTTTGAGGACAGACCCAAGTCCTGCATTTCCTTTATATCCTCCACAGGGCTGGAGGCACAGCAAAGGCTTAATAAATGCTTCTTTAAAGAGGAAAATAAACCATGCAGACACAAAACAAATTAACAATCAAAAGGACAGTATGACATTCTAGAGCATAAGTAACTTTTACATGAGTCTTATTCTCTTCTTGCCAGAAAAATGTCCAAAAATTGTCACTGAAGTACAACTAAGATATTCAGAAGTAAGAATATTTAATGGCTTGGTCCTATGAGAGAATTACAAACTCCCTGCTCTTCTTCCCAAAAGAAGGACACTTGGGGGTAGGTAGAGCGAGGGGAAAGAATGGGAAAAAGAGTAGAAAAGAGTAAGAATTCTTTTCCGTCTTTACAAGGTACCCAACTTGATTGAGGCAGAGAGAAGCAGATGTTTACAACCTCATTCCAGATGCACAGACCATTTAACCAGTTGTCTCTCTCCAGTGTTCAGAAATTTCCTGTACATAGGTAAAAATATTGTGATCCAGTTTCTTATAGAGAGAAGCTCATCACACAGACCTGGAGCTTTTCCAATATCACATAAATTATTAGATTCCTTCCCAAATATGCCCACATATCATCTGTATCCTAGTCAGACATTATTTTTTGTGAGGCATGTTGCCAATAAATGATTTCTAATATAGACTTACAGAAACATTTTCTGAAAGTGACAGATGTCTTTGAATAGTTATTCAATTCGGCAATATTCATGTAATGACTACTTTCTGCCAAGCACTGAGCCAGGTGTTAAGAAACAAAAATATGTAAGATTCAGTCCCTACCTACAAGTAATTCCCAGTTCAGTGGAGGAGTCGGGCACACATCAGGTAACTATTCAACAATGTGGCAAACACAGAAATTGCAATTTTCAGAGATAATGCTAAAGTAATCAGGAGAAAAGCCTAATCTGATCTGGGTGGATTAGAGAAGAAGGGAAGTCAGCATAGATTTCTAGAGCTCATGATGCCTGAACAGATCTTTAAAATGGTGGAGTCTTAAAAAAAAAAAAAAAGAAAGAAAGAGATAAATGAAAGGAAGGGATGATAGTGGAGTTGTATTACAAACAGAGAGATCATAAAGACTAGCATAGAGGTAAGAAATTACATGGCATATGTACCAAAGTACAAGTGTTTCAGGGTTCCTGGGACAATAATTATTGGGCAGGGACAGGAAGGGGAGGAGGACCGAGAGTCAAGTCAAACCATGGACAGAGTATCTTGTGAGTCATGCTAAGGAGCTTGGATTTTATTTTACCAAAGGTGGACAGGAGTAAATGAAGATTTTTAAACAGGTTAATGAAACAATCCAATTTCTTTTTAAATAAGTCTCTCTAGCAGAGTTATCAGTGTGTGGGAAGAGAACAAAAATGAAGGCAGCAAGATCAGCCTCTAAGTAGTGGCTGAGGCCGAACATGATGCAGGCAGAGAGTAAAAGGATGGACAAGAAGAGACTGAAAAAAAGTTTAAGAAAAAGCAATGAAAATTGGTAGTTAACTTGACATTGGGGTAAGGAAGAAGGCAACGTCAAAACTTTAAGGTGGATGCTGAAACCAAGACTATGAGAAGAGAAGATGGGACGGGGAGAGAGCTGTTGATTTAAATATTTGACACGTTTTAGGTGCCTCTGGGCTATCTGAGAGGAAATATGCAGCAGACACTTGAATAAATGGATATGAAGTTTGAGATAGATTCTAGACTAGGAATATAATTTGGGAATCAGTTGACCACTTCTGCTTTTGACCCACTAAAAATATCCTGCTTGCAAATGCCGTGCAGACTCACTATCTTATTTGGAAAATGGCATATGACTGGCTCATGATGACATTCATTCTTAGTTCTCATAGGGTTTTGTGAGACTATGGTACTTTAAACAACATAAATTCTGAAGGAAAAAAGAAACCATTAATGAAGAAAACAATAAATGTGCTCATGAGAATAGAACCTGAAGATGTGAATTATCATGGAACTATCTCTATTTCTCTAAAATTCAGTGTTAGATGGGGCTAATAATGCCTTTACTGACTACTTAGCTGGATGTCGATATATTCAAGCAAAATAATGTAACCTCAAAAAGTAAAAAGATTTTGTAGTTGATAGACTTAAAAAGCACCAGAATGTTTTCATATTTTTGACTTAGGCATCTAACTACTTATAAATCTTTAATTTCTTCCCTATATGACATGAAGATATTATATCAAAAACCTGAATCTAGAAAAATAATTAAACCTGCAGTAGCTTTATTCTCCTGTATACAGGGGCCCACGCTTCATTAAGTAGTGAGTGTGTCCTCAGGGAATCTTCATTAAGTCATTGGTGACACAGGATCTAAAACTCCAAATAGAGTCTGGTTTCTATAACATCAGAGCATTGACCCAATTCAATTAAAAGCACAAATGCCAGGAGCTAAAAGGATTCGAAGGCTAGGAAAAAGAATAATTAGATAAGCTTCCAGACTTAAAATACGAACAATCATTATCACCAAGAATATGAAAAATACAAACCTAAAAAAAACACTCTTCATTATTGGGAATCTGATGACCTTATTGCACAATGTTAAAGCCACACAAAATGAAGTTAACATCCCTTGGTTCTACTCGATCTCCTTGTGCTCATCATCACCAAACTTGCCACTCTGTAAATTGCCCTCACTAACCTAGTTTTCCATGGAGTTGATAGAGTTTTTATTTACTTATTCTATTTTTGCTGTTGTTTTATATAGCCAGTCACTAGTGTACCCTTTATGTTTTTCTGCATCTGTGTTGTGTTGGCTCCCATTTTAAACTGCCCTTGGAGTGTTTCACAAAGAGTGTCCTCGGAAGGCTCTCTCCTTGCAGGGCACAAATGGGGGAGACAGGATTTTGTGGTCAAATAAAAGTGAGAATAACACATTCTGTATTTTCCTCTTGGAGATTGAAAATACACATTAACATACTAAAGGCTGTACAAAAATGAAAACTGCTTAACCTTTTAAATACAGCATTAAACCTATTTGGTCATAAACCCTTTCTCCTGGATCAACTATTGACAAGAGTTAGAAACCAACATTCCAGTGGATTTACTCTGAGCAGTAGCCCTGGAGGAAGAGTGGAGGATGAAAGCCTTACACTAAATATTAATAAATAGAAAGAAAATAAATGTTTTAATATAACTCTGTCTGTTCTACCATTTGTATCCAGAGAACAGAGGAACGTTAGTCAAGAAACCTGAGTTTCTGCCCTGAACGTGTGGCATCGAGCATATTATCTTACTTGCCTTTTCGTCCTCATGGGTAAGATGGGGTAATGTTCTTACTACAATGAGCCAATATATATTTAAGTACTCTGGAAAGTAACAGATGTCATTTATTATCTTGTGTCATCATTATGCTAAACACTTTACACCTCACTTTTGAAATTCTCATGAGGACCCACGAGGAAGGTACCATTATTATTGTAAGTTTGTAAATTTAAAGACAGGTTTAGAAAGGGAAGTAACTGACTGAAAACCAACCAGCTAGAAAAATGCACCAGGGGTTTTAACCCAGTCTGTTTGCTTCCAGAACACAAGCTCCTAGCCACTATCTAGGCTGTTGCTCAGGGAAAAGGCAACACATTTATTTAGGTATCCCACATATTTCAGTTTGAACTTCTTCCATGAAATAACTTATCTTCCAAAAAGCTGGTCTACCTCAGCGAGGAAGAGACGAGCCAGATTTTGTCTTCCCAGACTGACAGTGTCTGCTTTCTACCCTGTCTCAGGAGCGGTCAGTGCCATGCGGGAGTGGTACAAGGTGGGGGTAGGAGAGTTACCTGTGCCAATGATGCTGCAGACCTAAGGTGCCACCATATTCCTAGCATTAAATGAGCAGCATTTCAACACTAATACTGAAATTTGTGAGAAAAACGCGTGGTTTAAGAAAGCCCAATAAAATGCAGGCATTTCACTGTAAAGCTAAAGATATTTTTCATCAGCCCCCAATCATTGGCCAGCAAGGACCATACAAGATTATTCATTCCATCTCATCTCTCTTTACCACAGCAAAGCCATGGTTGTGCTGGTGAGGCCAAATGGGGGTTTGTTCAAGCAGCAAAAAGTGGAGCTGGGAAGAAGATGATTCTTTTTTTCATCCATTCAAATAGCATTTGCTGAAAGGCTACTGTTCTAGACTTGAGGGGTACTACAGGAAAAGAACCAAGACGTGGAGTTTCTATTTTTTAGTAGATTGGATTATTGTTCTTAACAATAGGATCACTGCATCTAACTATATTCCCATTAACTGACACATGACTTGCCTTTATTCCTATGAGAGGAGTATATATTCTAATTGACTCTTTGCCTTTGTGCTCAGTTACATGACATTCTTTGACCAATGGAATTGAACAGATATGACTATCATTTCATAGGAGAATTTTAAAATATGATTTCCTGGTTTGTTTCTCCTCTGCCTCCCTCCCCCACCTCCAACTTGTATTCCTGCCCTTTGCTATAAGGACAGTTTATCCTAGAGGATGAATGTTTTTTTCAACTCGAGTCCTAAAATGAAAGCAAAATTAGCTGAGCCTGGGTGTGCTCAGGAGAACAAGAGTGGAAGCCTACCCACAGCCATCATGAGACACAGCAAGAGATAAATGTGTTTCCAAGCCACTGGAATATTAGGGCCATTTGTTGCTGCAGCAAAAAGTGACTGATACACATACTGTTGTGGTATACAACAATATATCAGTATATAGTATGTTATACAGTGAAGATCTATACAAAAAAAAAATAAGCAGAATAAGATGAAAAGAATGGCAGTTTGGGAGTGGAGCTGGCTATTAAGTTGTTAAGCAAAGGCTTCTCTGCCTAAGTTGCATTTGATCAGAGACATGAAGGAAGAGAGGCTAAGAAATGTGCAGATAATTGTAAAAAAAGAAAAAAGAAAAGAAAAAGAATCTCAGAGAAAACATCAAATGAAAATTCTTTTGTGATGAGAAATAGAGGGAATAAATATAGTTTGAATAATTTTCAGATGTTCATGTGAGAAGTTACAGATGGAAAACATTGCAGAATTGTAGGCTTTTATTTCTGGAAAGATCTTGGAAGTCATCATCTAATATTCTCATTTCGTAGAAAAAGAAATTGAAACTCAGAGAAGGAAAGAGATTTGCCTAATTTCACATGAACAGGCAGATCCTGGATTAGAATCCAGGTTTCCTAATTTAAGTTATAAGCCTGAGCATGCGTGCATGATGAAAACATGACTCAGCAATTAATCCGTGAAGCGATACAACATTCGGGGTTTAGAAGAAAGCAAGTGGTGCTTCCTGTACCATTATCTGAATTGACTAAAAATAAACTTAAATTCCCCAGGACAAAACTGTTGGACACCACTCAGATGTCACCTCTGATTCACTAACAGCTATTTTTAAGGTAACTGTACTTTTAAATGATTGAACAGTTCCAAATATTGGAACTGTGAGGTTAGCTAGAGCCTCACTTCAGTCATCAAAATATGTTTCTGGAGAGCTCATATATAAACTTAAATAATAAAAGCATGAGAAAAATATTGTCCATTTAAAAATAATCTTGCAATGGGAAAGTCTTTTAAAATATGATAAGCCATAAATCATAAAAGAAACTGACAAGTTTGATAACATAAATTTTAAACTTACATGTCAAAAGAAATTATAGTAAAAGCAGTTAAAAAGCTACTTTGCTTAACATTAAGAAAACTTTAAATTAAGGTTAAAAAATAACTCGATAAAAAGGTAGGGAGATATACATAGATAATTCATAGAAAAGGAAATAAAATGCTCAAAAGCAGATAACAAAAAGAACATCAGAACGTAGAAATTTAATATTTTATGTCTCACTAGCAAAACTTAAATCATGAAGAGAGTCACTGTTGGGGAGAATGTCAGTATCCCAATATATTTACACATTGTTGGTGGGATGAGCAAACAGCACAATTATTTTTGAGAAATCCTTGGCACTATCCATAAAAACAGAAAAGACATGTTATTGTGGCCCAGCAACTCCACACATAAGAATGTAAACTTAAATATTCATTCTTTGAGCAGATATTTATTGAGTAACTACTATGTACCTGGTTCTGTGCTAGGAGCTAGGGACAAAGGATGAACACAGAAATGTGATAAGATACATGATAGGATGAAGGCTTGTCATGCAAGCAAATTGTCAAGACTTTGTACTAATGTCCTAGAACATACTCTGACATGGAATTTGGAAGTGTAACTTTAGTTTTGGTTTTGTGGCCAAATTAATGAAGTAAACTTATACCCTGGTTTTTCTCTCAGTTAAAACAATACGATTTGAATAGATTATATCTAGTGTCCTCTTTACCTAGAGAATGTTTATGGTTTAAAAATAACTTCCGAGGTTTCAAGCAGAACCCATATTTAGTGAAGAGAGAAATGGTGTCCAGGTCTTGCTGCAACCCCAGATTTTTCAGAATCATGGGACGGGTCACCACCTCAAAATGCAGCACTTTTTCAATGATCTTAAAGTATAAATTCTTTTTGATGGTAAATAATTTAAGACATCATTTATAGTAAAAAGAAAATAGATATATGGTGAAAAGAGCCCCCAAATGACATCTATTTTAAAAATAACACAATATATATTACAGGTTTTCCATTTGCTGTTACGGCCTGTTTCACTCACCTTAGTCATTGTCGTAAATGAGTCAGGATCCCTCCGTGGCAAGGATTATTTCAGCGGAAACCCTTCAGAAGTGCTGTTTTAATTATATTGCTAGTTACTGGACATAGAGTTTCACTTTTTAAAAACATTATGTTGAGTTTTTTAAGCCTCATTTTTAAAATTGATCTTGGCTAACTTTGTCTCTGAATTTTAGTTCCTCAAGAAGAGTCTTCTAGCATCTGTTCACAGTATAAGCTTTATTCCAAACTGTTCTCATCTTGCCATTTGGCCAGCAGATGATCGGAGTGCTTAGGAGGCAGGGTTTTTCCATATCAACTTGCTTCTCTCATCTTTGTAGTCCTGACGTTCCCCTTGTTCAGTAAAGATCCCAGAGGTTAGACCTTTCATAGCAAGCCAGGATCCCACAAAGTCTGCAGGGAGACTACATAAAAGTTGTTGTTTTTGTTTTCGTGTCTATTTTATTTTTCATATCTTTTTAAATTTTTATACAGAATTAGCCCACATCCCCGGTGATTAAATTTCTTGCTACATTAATTAGGATTCATAAATCTTTCCAATCTATTAGTATCATTTTCTTCGACTCTAAAATTTCCTTTATATTACAGTAGGGAGCTGGTCAAGAAAATAAAAAGTAAGAAGGCTTCTCTTTCAGCGGACAGCTATACAAATTTACTATTATCTTTGAGGTCTTAAAAGTATTTCCTAAATCCAAATTTATTTTCTCAAAAACATAAACTCCCAAAGTTCTACAGCCCTTTCCAGGTTTTCCTGTTATCCAAATGTAGAGTGTACCTATGAAAATTTCATAGACATAAATGGCATAAAGTAAATAAGCAATTACCATTGATTTATATGGAAAAAAATTTGAGCATCCCCAGACTTAAAAATTAACCTACCAAATTATACCAAATATGCTTAAGTCCAGTTTTACACTAAGCATAACACCCTTACAAGCTCTTTGGCTTTTCTGAAAACTTAAGACACATCTTCTAATGCATGTACAAAATAAATCAAGATAAAGCACAAATGCTCACAACAGTTCAAAACTACAGAGGCTTGATGCTGAGATTTTGACTTTTGTGGGACCACTCTCACTGTTTGGATATGCGCTGCCTCTGTAGTGGTTCACTGCAAAACAAACACTGAACACTATTTTTGATGTTCACCTTTCTCATAAAAATGAAAATCCTTTCTGAATTTCTTTAGATTAGCAAAAAACAGGTACTAATGTAGGTCTTTTGTAAAGCAAGGTAGCAGAACAAGAACTTTTGAAAAGCAGGGTATACCTGTATTTCAAAAATACACTTGAAATATGAAAAGAAAGTCAAACTAGTTGTATTAGTCAATAGTTAGAATTTTAAATCTCTTATATTATAAATTACAGCACATAAAGAAAAAGTCATAAACTACAAATATACAGTTTAATAAATTATTGTCAAGGGCAAGGACTTTAACCTACTTGCAAGTTAGCCTGCCACAGTTTCATAGATGCTGGTAGAAGTCAGGAGACTCCTGGGTCAGAGACAAAGGACTTTATTACTTGTGAGTAGCAAGACCTTCATGTTCTTGTTGATTACCCTTCCATTGAAGTCCTACAGAGCTAACATGAGTAGTCAGGGCAGATGCTGAACACATGGTGGATTTGCATTAAAACTGATGAACTTGAAGCTTAAGAAATCTCAATCTGCTTACCTGTCCTTTGCTCTGAAGGGAAATAGTGCTTTTGTTATGCTGGACAACAAACAAACCTGCCTTCTGGTATGGAGGGAGACATTATCCTCATCTTCCAACGGAAGATTCTAAATGATTATTCTTTTTTCATTATTGAGATATAACTGACGTATAATATTATGTCATGACATACTATTACTGATTTCAGGGGAACACTATAATGATTTAATTTTTGTATATACTGAGAAATGATCACTACAATAAGGCTATTTAACATCCATTATTCTTGAAGAGAGAATCTGGAGCAAAATCTGACAGTGATTCCCGTCAAGAAATATGCATAAATGTGAGTGACCCACAGAAAATTGCCTTCAAACAATTATTATAAGGCAATCACTCATTTAAGCACCACGTGAGTTGAGAAATAGTATATTGATAGCATACTAGTAGCCCTACACTTGCTCCTTCTAAGCACAGCCCGCTCTCTAAAAGTAATCTTGACTTTTAGAAAATTACTTCTTTGCTTTTTTTTTATAATATTACAACTGTGAGAGGAAGACAAAGAGAGACATAAGAGAATTATGAAAAGTTTTTACCTCCAAACTTAACTCACCAAATTAAAAAAAAAAAAAACTCATCAGATATTTAAAGGAAAAGACCTAAAGTTACTGAGGTTTCCAAGTTTAGTTAGTCTCTTCGTGGGTGGAAAACAGCAATTTTCTTATAGGACTTGTATCAATATTGTAAAAGTCAGAGATATTGTTCGATTAGGGAATTAATAACTTACAGAAAATGGCTCATTCGACAGAGCAACCTGTTGGAGTTTTGTTTGTTTTGATTTTCTTTAGAGCAAGGAGGGAGGGTAGTTAAGCTCATAACTAAGCTTCTAGGTGTTAGTTTTGGTCTTGCTGTCCTTCTTTGTGGTGAGTGTGGATGTGACCACATAAATTTTGTTTAATTTTGTTTTTAAACTATTTTCTGATTCAGTATTATTTATTTGATATTTTCTTTATTTGGTCAATTTTATTTACGTAGCTGCAACAAGAGGTATTAATATACATGGAACTTATTATTTTATGGTTTTCAGAACTAGAGTCATATGTTACTAAGGTTTGAGCGTTAACTCTTGTCTGGGAACCTGGTAAAACCCCTAGGGTCACAGTGTTGGTCATTTTCATGTGACAGACATATTTCCATGACTCTTATCAATTCAGTTCTTTTACTTCAAAGCTAGGAGCTCCAAATTTGCAATTCCCCTCTACCCTGATTCTGTGTGAACTGACTAAAATCATAGGGATATCCGCAGGCTTGTCAACATTCCTGTGCCAGGAATGATTCTGTTTGTTACCTGTAAAACTGAAATTCTGTAAGCAAAGTAATAGGTTGCAAGCTGGGTCCCTGGAAAGACCTTGTTTGTACCATTACTACATACAAAGTTCATTACTTGTTTCTTGATAGTGGGATCTGAAACCTAATCAGATGGAATTTGTCTTTAAATATGACTTTATTGGTGTAATCATGTTATAATTTTGAATTTATCTAAATTTTCGAACTTCTGCAAATAAAAACATGGTCATAGAAAGTAAAGGAACTCAGCAAGGGCACTTAAAATACTTAACTACTTTTCCAAACAGTGTTGTATACAAGGGAAATCAGTATACATTATTCTTTATATAGTAATTTTGCCTGATGATTTAAGTTTTTTTCTGAACTTTGAGGAGTCATTTGGATTAAGATAACATTTAAAAAGTATGTTATTTCACGATTCCACTTATGTGTGAAATCTAAAAACAAAATAAATGAATAAACAAAACTGAAACAAACTCATAAATACAGAGAACAAATGTCTCCAGATACATACATACAATGGAATATTATTCAGCCATAAAAAAGAATGAAATCTTGCCATTTGCTGCAACGAAGATGGACCTCAAGGGCATTATACTAAATAAAATAAGTCAGACATAGAAAGACAAATACCATATGATCTCTCTTACATGTGGAGTTTATTTATATATATATAAATAAAACTAAGGTCATAGATACAGAGAACAGGTGAGTGATTGCCAGAGGTAGAAGGTGAGAGAAATGGGTGAACTGTTCTTGTTGGTTAAAAAATAAATTAAGTAAAAAAATAAATAAAAATAAGAAGTATGTATTCTAGTTAGCACAAATCTAGCCTATTAAATTAAGGGTTACAGCTAGATTAGAAAGAGGAAAAAAAGGATTTTCTTATATGCCCAATTTAAAAAAAAAAAAATACAGAACGTTAACTACAATTATATGAGGTTCATGCAGTTGTAGGGAATTATTTTATTTTGCTGATCTGGAGTTAAGCAGTCTGCTTTCACAACGTCTATGAAAGCGTCCTGGAAGTCCTGACTGAAGCCACTGGCTGAGATGTTTTTGCTCATGGCAACGATGCCTCCTTAACCCGGGAAGCCTGCACCCATGCCTCCATCTGCTTTCACATCAATAGTCTAATACCTGGAAGAGTCATCCACTGAGACAATTTTTGATGCTTCTTCCAGACAACTGTTTCTAATATCAGGCTGATAGCTAGGGACTTTTAGCTAATGTGAGTAAAATGCAAAGACATCCTGTTATTAATAAGGCTGAGTGGCTCCTGTTCATTTACTTTAATAATGATCAGTGTCAGAATGCAAGACAGTGGAGTCCTCTACTGAGGTATGATTCATAGTTACTTCTAGGGATTCAGTTGCTAATAATCCTGAAAAATAAAAGTATGTTGTGGAGAGGGATGGCACTACAAGTCTCTGTCTGGAGGTTTCTAATTCATCCCCTAAGAACATGCTATGAGTACAGGTTATGATGGTTAGCAATAGACAAGGACATTTTAAACCTCAAGAAAATAACTTTTCTTAAAATAATACATTCATTGGCTGTTATTGTCCCAGCCCTTGTAAATACTTATGATTGTGTTTTATTCATCTTGAAAACTATCTAGGTAATATAAAAAATTTTTAGCTAGGCAAAGGCATAGACAACCAGAGTTATTTCAATCATTTCTTATTAAGAACATTCTGTACACTAGGAAACCAATTTTTTGTTTTAACAGAATGAAAACTAAGTTCTAGCTTTGTTTTTTTTATATCTCCCTACATATAATTTTCTGATAAAAAGTTCACACATCTTCTCTTCATCTTATAAATAAACCTATCAACATTGAATCAAATTTGTCAACATTTAAAAATATTTCATTGCTTTTTTCCAAACTCAGTGTTTGGAAGTATTACGTATAAAGAAAAATAAAATTTATTTCCTGTCAGATCTTCTCTATCTTACCATACACTCTTTTTTAGCATCTTCTGTCACGTCCTGGCACAACCATGCAATTTTCTTTTAAAATAAAATTATATATATGTAATTTTTTGGTACCATTTAAGTGTATGCCTCTAAACATGATAGCTTGGTTTTACCAATTCTATAAATGAAATTATACATATATATTCTCCTATCTTTGGCTTCTTTTGCTAACACCGTGTTTGTAAGATTCATGCACGTCATGAATTGGATACTGCTTAAGTTCATTAATTTTCATTATATTCATTACATTCATTGTATGACTATACTAAAATTTTATCCATTCTATTGTTGATAGATACATAGGCTGTTTTCATTTTTTTGGTATTTAGAAGCAATGTTGCTATAAACATTCTTGAAAAAAATGTGTGTTCTAGTGCCCGAGTTTCTCCAAGTTATACACAGAAGTAGAATTGCTGGGTCCTGAGTATGTGCAGCTTCCACTTTTCCAGATCAAGGTAAACTGTTTTGGGAAGTGCTTATACCATTTTAACTCATGCCAGCAGTATATGAAAGTTCCGATTGCTCTGTTCTCAACACTTAGTATGGTTAGGCTTTAATTTGAATTTTAAAAGACAGTAGCACTGTTTGCAGTTCACTCTGATAATCACCAGCTTAGTAAGCAGGAGGACTGTGTGACCCTTACCACTTAGTAAGCAGGAGGACTGTGTGACTCTTACTACTCAGCCTTCACTAGAAAACTCACTGTCTCCCTTCCCTCCTCTCTAACTCCCCTGCACCCTTGATCCCTATCTCTTACAACCCTGGGTCACTCCTTGCCCTCCTACCTCTTTCTCTCACCTCACCTCCTTTCTCTTCTTTTATCCTGAATTACTGTTTTTAGAAACTTCTCTTCAATTAAACCATCTCTTTTAATCGTCTCCTTTGCCTGACTCTGGCTCTTTTCAGCCCCTACTATTTATTACACTAATTATAGACTTTATTCTCTTCTTAATTTCAAGAGGCAGATAAGTAGAGCCCATTTTATGACCCCCAAATGTCTCTGTATCAATCATATTCATTATCTTTCTAAGGGGAATAGCCTCTGCCCACTGCCCCTTAGGTTATTGTGTTTTTTAATTATGTGACTCATATAATGCCTCTTCTGATGATAACCCTTTGTAGAAAGTGTGGTAGTTGAGCGAAGATCAGTCAATCCATGAATGGGCCAGCAATCCATGATGTGGCTCTGTTAAGAAAAAATGAACCAGGCAATTTGATTCTATCATTAGGGAATTTCAATAGGGAAAATGAGTTGAGAATGAGGACTTTATCAGTAGAAACAGGAACTGAAAGAGTTTAGAAAGGTCATGGAAGGCCGTGTATAAACCAGAGATGTGGGGAAGCAGAGACTATAAATAGGCGGGCGCTATGAAGAAGCCAGGAGAGATTAAGGGCAATTGGTGGTAGCAGGTGATTAAGAAGTAGAAAGTAATTGAGAAGCTTAGCATGACTTCTATTCTCGTGGTCCCAGGAGCTCCTTGGACCTGATTCCAGTCCTTCTGAAATGTGGCTGTGATTGTGTTCCCGGATGCCTATGAGGAATCTCTTTTGACATCTGCTCTGTCTACAACCAACTGTTAAGTCTTCTCATTACTTGAGGTAAGTTGAGAGAATTTTCTCTGTATGTTGCAAAAAACTGATAAAAAAAAAAAAACCCTCTAAATTAGTTCTCTTTCTTCTCTTGTGTGACTTTTAATTAATGTTTTCTCTCCGTAGGCCCTTGGCCTTCAATGGAGGCTGACCTTCAAACGCTCCTCACACATTTCCTCCAGATCTTATAATTCTCATTTGTCTTTCAGCACAGAAAAGTTGTTATGTTTAGTTTGTTAAAGGGGCCACCGGCTGTTAGGTTTTTACATTTTTATCCCTAATGTTTATCAGGAGAAACTATTTTTACTGAAAACACTACAGAGAAGAAAGTAGCACCACATGTTCCCAAATGGGAGTATTTGTGTCTTCACGCATTCTGAGGAAGGGCACCATTGAAGCCAAAGGATAAAAATACAACAGCAGAGATAAGATATGGTAAAAATAAAAACTTAATGACATGTGATGCTGAGGGGAAAACAAGGATGGCTGATGTTAAACTAACATACATCAGACACTGAATAATGGCTTTAGATGTAAAACTCCATCCTCTCCCTGGTGTTAATACAAAATAGACATTCTCTGTGTTGGCTCTTGAGAACCTTTTCCAAATATCTTTAACTCGACTATGTGTTCTCACTAGTAACCCTGGTGTTATAGATGTAGCAACCACTGAACTTAAATAATGTCTTTCTGTCTTCAGAAAGACATCAGATTGGCCAACAAAACAGAATTATATAATCATAGAAGCTGCAAATGAGAAGAGACCAAGAGTTCAACAAATGAGGGTCATTGAGTTGAAGTGACTTACCTGGAATCGCATAGCTCTAAAAGAGCCAGGACCAAAACTCAAATAGTGTCTCCCTTTTCTCCAGGACCTTGCCCATTTGTTTATAATTATTATGTTGTAAAAAATATATCAGAAAAATGTTGGGGCTGTGGGCAGAGGCTATTCATTTCCCTTAAAAAGATAGTGAATATGATTGATGCCATCACAATTGATGTGTCCAATACAGAGACATTTTGAGGACACGAAATGGGCTCTACTTACCTGCCTCTTGAAATTAGGAAGAAAACAAAAAAATATATATCAAAAAATTAATCAGCCTTTGCAAAATATTTACCTTTCCTCTGAATTTGAAACCCAAGGTATATAGTGTTTATAGTGTGTTACCTCAACATCAGTGTCCTCTAGGCATTGAGAGCAAATATAACTGCATTTAATGGAAGACAAGTGAGCTGATGTGGGAACAAGGGAAAAACAAATCTAGGGAGGCATTCAGATGAGGAAGTACAAGAGGCAGAGAGGCATGAATGAGAGGAAAAATGCCATCAGAGAAGACGAAGGGTGGTACAGAGAAGACTGAGCCTACTTCCTAATTATCCTTAGTCTTTCTATTGGCTAAAATGGAATCAGACTAATTTTTACTATACGCTGCTAGAAAAAGAAAAAAAAATTAGATGTCGTAATTCTGGAGGCACATGATTTCGTAACATGGTTGATGATATTAGGAAAACCAAAATAAGATTGTGTTGCAGGAAAAATAAAAGAAAACAAGAAAATATTCTTAATATAGAAGATCGAAAGAGGATAAAGAAAAATAGTTTACATTTTTGGAAGGAGAGTTTTTTCTTTAATGTTTATCTTATAAAAAAATAGAAATTGTGGCAATTTGGGAAGATGAACGGGAAGCTTACCTTGAAAAGAAAAGAAAATGTTAATTCTCACATAGCTACCTAAAGTAATCTTTTCAAAATGTAAATCTGATCATGTCTCTATTGTCCCCTATTGTTGTTAAAAGGCCAAAAATTTTAATGCATGTACAAGGCTTTTGTCCCCATGTACGTTTCTACTCCATCAATTTTCTCCCTCCACCACAGTTTGCCCCCAAGTCATGCAGGTCATCTTGGCCATCTTTCAGTCTATCTAGCACCATGTTTCTTCCTTCCCCAGGGCCTTGGTAAGTGCTCTTTATTACACTTTAATACTCTTCCCTCTGCTCGAACTTCTGCCTTCACCTAGTCAGCTCTTACTCATCCTTCAGATTTTAGCCGACATGACAGTTTCTCAGGAAACCCTGTTCTAGTCCTCTTGGCCTCAATTTAAATTGAGTTATATATACTCTTGTGGCCCATGTATGTTTCCTTTATACCATTTATGACCAGTGCCTTATGCCTTCACAAAGATTCTTTGCTTGGCCAAACTTTAGTCAGCCTCCTGAGCCTTTTCCTATGCCCATCTGTGAACTTCCTTGTAAATTCCACTCTTAGCGAGAACACTGCTAATTCAGTTTAGCGAGAATCCCACACCCTCATTACTTGATCACCCTCAAATCTAACCACAGTTCCTCACTCTCCATCTTTGGTCTCTGATCATGCTGGCTTGCCTTCAGAAGAAATCCTGTTAGGTTAGTTCAGCCAGACTTTCCCCCAGACTTGATGTCTCCTCTACTTCTTGGCTATAAATCCCCATTTGTCCCTCTTATATTTGTAATGGAGCCCAGTTCTATACTGGGGCCTCTTTTCTCCTATTACAAGAGTCCTGCATAAGATTTACCTTTACCATTTTCACTTCTGTCGGCCTCTGGTTTTCTTTGATAGTGCACATAGCAAAGACCTTTAACTCATCTGAATCTTAGTTCCTTCGAGCCTGCCTTAATCATTTGTATGGCCTTCCTAAGTCACTGTCCTTTCCGAGACTGAATTTTTTCACTTAGAATAGTGTTTTGGTCATTTTGTGTTATGCATTTTTTTTTGTCATTTGCATATGATACCTCTATCTTATTAAGAATTATATTTTTATTCAAATAAATCTGTTAAAAGGAAATATTACATGATTGTCATAAGTAGAAAACTAGTCTTCATAAATAATTGCCAAAAATATGATGGTAACTGTAAAATTTATTATAATAACTATAAAACAATGTAATAAATTTTGTCTGGATATTACTGCCTGACAAAGGTTCTGAGTCTGCCTGTTTTTATTAAAATAGAAATGTGTTCTGAGGTCTTATGAACATATCAGCACCAAATTGAACTTTTCTCATTACACAAAATATTGAAAGGAAAAGGGAAATAAGGTACCCCTTTCATAGATAATTCATTGATAGTTAATGCCATGTAAGGGAACCACCTAAAAATAGCATAAGATCACCAGTAAGATATGAACACACTCCACAGTTTGAAAAACATAGATCTGAAAATTGAAGGTCATGATAAAAATATCTAACTCAATGGGATTTTAGAGAAAAAAATAAAATGCAGTGTTTGAACTTCTTTGTGAGTTTTAAAATTCTGTACAGTCTAAGCAGGGTTGGGCCCAGTTAGTACTTGGATGGGAGACCACTGAGGAAGACTGTAGGCGTAAAAAGTAAAACAATAAGGGATTGTAAGCTGACAAGATCCTTGCAATCTGTGAGGTCAACCAAAGGTTGTCTCACCTAAAAAAAATAAAAATAAAATAAAATAAATAAAATAAAATTCTATATAATCATTACATATTAAAAAATAAAATAATGTTTATGTGCTCATCTTGCTTTTTATGTTTCAAGGAGCAGAGACAAGGTCAAGTAAACTCGGGAGATGAAAGTTTATTTTTAATAGAACAGTAGACCCATTTTAGCTCTATCTTCTTTGATATCTCCTTTATCTCCATGCTGTGTGTGTGTATGTGTGTTTCAGGTCTACTGCTGTCTTGTTCTCATCTTCAATCTCCCTTATGCATCGAGATTTGATTAGTAGCTTGATTAAGCACAACCTAAAATGAAGTGTCCCTACTGGATAGACAATTTAAATTCCCTGGATTATTCCAATCCAGCTATGGCCACGAGATTAGTTTTCAGCAAATTATATGCTTCCCTTTTTTCAAACGAGCATTAAACAGGAGAGTTACCATCAGACATAGAGAGGCTTTGGGTTCTCTCTAGCGCAATAATAAACAAAAGGGCTTCTTTAGAAGTTAAAAAGCACAAAACACTTAAACACTTGTTACATAAACTGTCAGAAATCTGAGTGGAAAATAATGGTAGGAGGCTAAGCAGTGGGGGAAACACCAATGAAAATGAGCACATTAGGTGCTGAGGATCTGCACTTACATTGTAAAAACTGGATTGTGGGAGGTTGTTGTTTTCTCCAATTCCTGCCCTTCCTCCTTGCAAACCCATCTCCCACTTCCAGTTCACACACACACACACACACACACACACACACACACACACACAATTTGTATTATTAAAGAGATTACATTTTTATTACAAAGCAAACTCCAAGTGTTTATCCTTAAAGATACTTTTAAGCAGTTATTCGGTGGCTCATCTCTCACTGACGAAGACTTTCTTCTTGTCTCTGCTGAGATACCTAAAGTAGCAGGTATCCTTGTCTGATTTCAGACAACAGATGGGATCTAGGACTACATAAACGCCAAACATAGCCACATTCATTCAAGATATTGTGCACTCTGCAGACCTTGTCAGAGATATTCTTCTCAAATTAGAGCATGGCAGGTGGAGGTAAAGGGAAAATACACAAACATTTATTTGAGGAAAGAAACGTTAAGAAGTCTGAAAATAGGATAAAATTAAATGTCTTTGGAGACAGAAAAAAATATGGCACACAAAGCCTATAATTAAAAAAAAAAAAAAAAAGACTGCAGTGAGCTTCCAGAGCAAATGTCAGGGAGGCAGAGTGCAATAGCCACTCCAGTGAAATGAATAAGATCTCCTTCTATTTCCAGAATGTCTTTCCCAGAATCAGGAGAGAGAATTCCTTACAGGTGTGGTTCACAAGCTTTAACGTGTAGCAGAATCATTTGGATAGCTTTGTGACACACAGGGCTTCTGCTTCAGTAAGTCTTGGGTGGGGCACAAAAATATGCATTTCTAACAAGCTCCCAAGTGATGCCGACACTTCAGGTCCAGAGGCCACACTTTGAGAACCATATTGTGAACTGGGACTTGTGCTAAGTACAGGAAGATAAGAAAGATGATTGACTTTGCCTTCAAGAAAAATGAATGGTTCATCTGCGGGCCCTGTGTAACAAATCTCCTCATGTTCCTAGAAGACTCATAAACACTGTGTTAGTGTCACTTAATGACACCTGCCAAACCTAGCAAAGGGTTTTCACATGTGTAATCTCATTTGTGCTTCACAACAAGTGAGAAAGGCAGATTGAGCATTTTCATGAACGCATTAGCTATGAATAAACAAGATAAACTAAGACCCAGAAAGAATAAATGATTAGTCCAAAGTCATTTAGTGGGTAAATGAAAGACTAAGATCTAAAAACCAGATCTTTGTTGATTAAAGACTGTGCTCTTTCCATTAAATTACTTTAATAGAAAAAAGTGTAATAAATATTAACTGTGAACAAAAAGGGACCAGTATATATATATAAAAATACAACGTATATATACATATATATATGTATATATATATATGACGTTTTTCTACTATGTACAATCATATCAAGCCATTCCTCTAACCACATATTATAAATGTAGGGATTAACAAAAACGCAGATGATTAGTAACAGAAAGAAAAGTCAACTACATTGGATCAAACAAATGCAAATTTCTTCCATTCACATGCCCACATTCACCTTCTCCTCACTCTTCTAAATTTTTCCTAACGAGAAAAAGAAATCATTATTTAAATGGGCAGTAACATAACAGCTTGATTACTGTGAATTCCTAGTCAACTGAACGTCAAATTCTTCCCAGAGAAGACAGTTTCAAGTTTGTCTTATATAGAGCACTTTAAAATTTTTCTTTTACCTATTTCAAATTGTATTTTAAATGTATTTTATGATGCTTTTTAAAACTTGTAGACTGTATATGAACTACTTTAAATAATGTTAAACAATATAATACTACATCTAATAAAAATAATCACATCTCTAAATCTACTTTCCACCTCAGAAATAACCATTCTTAATTGGTATGTTTCTTACCAGAAGTCTGTAATACATTTACATATATACATGTATATGTAAACGTATATGTAAATGTATATGTATATGGAAATGTATATGTGTGTATATTTTCTTAAAATGATTCATAGGTCTGTGACTTACACATTTCACTTAACGTTGTCTCATAGACTATATCGAATGTCAAGAAGAGGGCTACATTATCCTATATAATGACTTGAAAAATTATCCTTTTAGGGATAATTTTTTAAAACAGTATTCCTTCTATTTTTAAAAACAGTATTCCTTCTATGAACATTTATGCTCTATTTTATTTTTTCTTTAAGAAAAATGCTAGAAGAAGTTCGGACACTACTATAATGGTGTAAACTCCCGGTAGTTAATCTTTTCTGCTGATAACAACTATTAACTGCAATCAGAATACCCAAACCCCAATTACCTGAGGACTCAGAAGAGTAACCAAAAGCTGGCAGACTGTGGAGGAGAGGCAAGCTTTGAAGAAGTGACCTGCGTGGAGGTGACTTTATTAATTTTCTATTTCCTCTAGTAGTTTGCTAGTGGTAGTTAGACCTCAGTTAGGGGGTGAGGTAGCTAAAAATCTGATAGAAACTCTATCATCTCATCAGTAGCACAGCAACCTTGGAAAAGAGCTCCAACAGGCCAGACTGTGAGTGGAAATCCTTGAGGGATAGTACAATCACCATATGACCATCCTGAGATGACCCAGATGCTGGAATTAACAGACAAAACATGAAAGATCCTGCTACAACTATGCTCCACAAGGCAATAGAAATGACATACTTAAATGAAAGGCTATCTCAGCTAAGTAATAGAAACCATAAAATGAAAATTTTAGAACTATAATATATAATTTTGGAAACAAAGCATTCACTGGTTTGGCTCAATAGTAAATAGAGATAATAGTGAACTTGTCAGTAAGGTTGAAGATAATTCAATAGAAATTACTTAATTTGAAGAACACAGAGGAAAAAAGATTAAGATAAAACCAACGAGGTCTCAAAAACTTGTGGAAAAATTCAAAGGGTTAAATTTACAAGTAATTGGAGTCTCAGAAAAATAGGAAAAAGAGATTGGAGAAATAAAAAAATATATATATTCTTATATATATCACATATATATATTTAAAGAAATAATGTCTGAAAACCTCCCAAATTTCGTAAAATACATAAATTTACAAGTTCAAGAACTGCATTGAATACCAGAAAGAATAAATTCAAAGAAAATCTTTCCTAGATACATCATAATTGAACTGAAGAAACCCAAAGCTGAGAAATCAATGGATGCAGCTAGAGAAAAATGACACATTACACTTCGGAGAATATGATCCTTACAACCATGAATTTCTTGTGAAACCATGGAGACAAGATCTTTAAAAGGCTTAAAGGAAAAATCTATAATCCAGAATTTAACATTCAGTAAATATATTTCAGAAATGAAGATGAAATAAAGATTTTTCAGGTAAACCAAAATTTTTTTTGCCAGCTGATTTGATCTATGAGAAATAGTAAAAAGTTTTTCAGGCTGAAGGAAAATGATACCGGGAAGAAATATGGATCTTCGAAAATGCAGGAAGGTTATCATATATCGTAATTATATGAATAAATATAAAAACGGTTTTAAGATCTTTAAATTATGTATGACTTTAAAGCAAAAGTTGTAGTTTTGGGGATTTTCAATTTATGTAGATACAATGACTAATAAATTATGATTGAAAAGTTTGAAATTTTTAATTACTTGGTATAATATTAACTCTTAATTCTTTTAGAAAATGCTATATATATCTGTTATAATACCTAGACCAACCCCTAAAATCATAATCTCTTTGAGCCAGCTTCTGCTCCTATGTTGGGTGGAATGGTTACGTCTCACTCCTCTCACATATCTCTGTGGATTTCCCCCTCTCTCTCCATTTTACTAGAATCCTTTAATAAAAAAGGAGGAAAACGTCCTTTGATGATAAATATAATGGCATAATAAAATGATTTTCACCTTATAACATACTTTTCAGGGAATTTATAATAACTTTGTTCTATAACTAAAGAGTTGAAACCTCCACTTTTAGCAGCTGATTTTAAGTGTATACTCTGGTGGTAAAAGCAGGATGACGCTCACTGTCTTCAGCATGACAGATCAACTTTCTTTATTATATTTAGTCAAGGCATCACTGCTTTCCTTAACAGGTCTTTGTACACCAGGATCTAGTACAATATTCCAGAAAGTATATTGAAGGCAATATCATACTATTTGTCATACTAAAAATCCAAATTATATAACCTTAAGGAACTACTTTATGACAAATTATATATTATTGTCATCTAAGCTATTAGGTACTAAGTAGACACAGAAAAGAAAATGACTAAATTGCACAAACTGCAAAATGATATTAGGAGTAAGATAGACTCTAGTGAAACATACAATTTTAGGGTCCAGGAAAAGAAGAAAGTGTTTTACAATGTTGTGGGCTGGTTGTATCTTTATAAAGTCACTATAGAGAGATCTGCAAGAATATGTTTGACCTGCCACACTGAGAAGAAAATTGACCAGAGTATTTAACCTTGAAGTAGCAAAAAGTAATGGTACTATTTGTTTTTAGTGATTAAAATGAAACTTTATTCTGTTAATGTAATATTCTGTAATTATTCTAGATGTTTCAAAATAAACCTGAGAAAAAAATAAGTCATCTCTCTTTTCATACAGCATTGTGTTTAGATTCAATGTATATCAACAGGCCAGTAGGTGCTTCAAAATAACTGTAGTAGTAGTCTACAGCCATGCCACCCTGAACAAGCCCGATCCCGTCTGATCTTGGAAGCTAAGCAGGAAGCTAAGCAGGGTTGAGCCTGGTTAGTACTTGGATGGGAGACCACATAGGAAGACCAGATGCTGTAGACATAAAAAATAAAAATAAAGGATTGTAAGCTGACAAGATCCTTGCAATCTGTGAGGTCAACCAAAGGTTGCCTTACCTAAAAAAATTAAAAAAAAAAAAAAAAAGACAAAATAACTGTGGTAGAGAATAATGACTGATTTCTTCCCATGAGAAAAAACTCATTCATGCTCACTGAAACCTAGTGTATTCATTCAGTCTTATGCCTTCAAGTTTTCTCCAGAGTGTGACTTCAATTTTAGATAGATGTTCTTTGATGATGTGCTTTTTATAATGTTGCCTGCTTAGAGACAGTATTAAATGTGAACAGACTAGGAATAACAAAATCAGTTGTGCGAAGGGTCTGCATTGTATTATCTCAAACCTTCTCATGGGCATCGGTTATACTAACAGTGCCTGCCATTAGATTCTCTAGCCTTACATACACATTTCTCAGTGGAATTAGCTGCTCCTGCACAGCCTGCATCTCTCTCCTGAGCCATCATGACTGTCTTGGCTCCTAGGAGAAAACCACGGAGATAAGTGTCACCTGGATTTTCTCTAAAACGATAGAGAAATCTTCCCTTCAGTTGATTGTGTACAAAGATCACTGGCGTGCAGATAGAGCTTTTAATTCCTTTATGAGAGCTACAGGAAAAATGATGACTAGAGGAAGAAAGCTTAGGAGGAATATTTTTTACCCCATCAGCTTTCTCCATAAATACAAATAGCAAAGTATAATTTAGAAACTTCAAAAGGACCACAAAACAGGGAGAGAAAGGGGAGTATTTCGAATGAAGTTCTGTTTATTTAATAAATGAAAGTAAAAAAAGAAGACTGGAGAATAGGGCAACTACTACAAAACAAAATAAAAGGTAGCACAGACAGTTGTAGTTGAGCTGCAGCTACACAAAGGCCTGAAGAAGAAAATAAAAAGGATAGCTGAGAAGTCAGGCTAGGTCTGCTTCAAATGTATTTATCAACTTCCACGTGCTGCCATCTCCTTATTCACAAATCTCTCCTCCTGGATCCCTGTCTTCCAGATATTTCCAAGATCCAGCCAGAAAAGGTTATGGTTTCTGTAATGAAGTGGTGGATCATATAACTTAATTATGATCTTTAAAACCCAAGAATATTGCCCAGAAACAATTGGCCTCCTAGCCTCTCCCACCCCTTACATCATTTCTGTCAATCACCCAATCTTTACCTCTTTTTCTTCTTTAGATTTGTCTCGCCTTCTCTAGCAGCTACTTTCCCACTGTCTACTTTTTTCTTCTCTATTCTATACCTAGTTTTCTCAAAATATCATAAGAATTCACACAAATATTTAAGCTCAAACTGAAAGCAAAGTTCTAAAATAAATCTAAACCAGTTTTGTTTTTCAAAGATTTTGTATGTTTTTAAAACAGAATGAGAAGAATATTGAATCATGTACATGTAATGAATAACTTTTAGTGTTAGAAATAATCACAAACTACTCTATTTTTATTGAGTCAAATGTTGTGTAATAAATTGGAAGAAAAACTACATTCATAATATAAATATCTTCTGGGAAAATCAGCACCACGGACATCTGTTGTTTGTACCTGCCCAGCATCCTTCCCTTCTTCGTTTGATAACAGCATCCTTTGCTTCCTTTGAGGGAGCATGCCTTCATCTGGACCTGGGTTGCTACTATCATAGTGTCCTGTCCATAGCTTGTGAGATAGCAGTGGTCACCTGACCCTGGCTGGCCAATCAAGGTATCCATGCCTCTCCTTACAGTGACCCAAACTGGGTGAAAGAGTTTTCCATAATATTTGTCCATTGGTGCTTGGAAAGAGAGTCTTCTTTCC
>NW_006494614.1:11543878-11562060 GCF_000325575.1 Pteropus alecto | reverse complement strand
AGGATCTTGAGCCATAAAAATATTAAAAGCCACAGATGTTTCCACTTTCTTACCAAGCAACATGGAAGAAGAATCTGCAGCAGGAAAGGTGAGGCTAACACCAGAAGAGAAGCAGAACAGAAGAAATATTGAGGGAGGAAAAAAAAAAGACACAGATGACATCAACCTCTGAATCTAGCTAGGCCTAGAGCGATCATACCTGTGACTTCCTAACAATTTTGGCTAATAAATTCTAATTTTTACTTAAACTCATGTGACTTACCACTTAATCCTGCATAGTCACATGAGTCTTAATACACCAACATATAGAGAAAAAAAGTAGGAACTCTATCCACCTCAGTGTCTTCTCCATTTGAATGTATGAGAGAATTAGTCTTTCTCAGCCAGTACCTCACAAGACCTGTAGGTCCTCTTCCTTGTTCAAAGAAAGAAAAGTCCATGGCCAAGAGGCCTCAAGGCATAATAGTGGGCGAACTGGATACCTTCTTCTGTCACTTTCTCTCTCCATTACCATATACAAGTTAGTTCTTCTTCTAAATCTCAGCTTCCTAATGTTTAAATAGACATCATAGTAGTACCCAACTCATAGGGGGTTTTTGAGAATTAAATGAGATATTGTATGCAAAGTACAAGACACGTAATATATTTCCGATAAATCTTAGCTCTTATCATATAAACACACATGAAACACAACAATGTGTTAGATGCTATCATTGAAGTGTAGACAGAGACACCAGAGCCACACAGAAAATCCCATTCTGCATTCTCCCTTTCTTTGTGTTGCTCCTTTAAAGCCCATAGGGCCACTTTCCTCAGCATAAATACGGGAAGTTTCATGTGTACACTTGTCAGTCTAGCCCAGAAAATCTTGCCTTGAAGCAGGTAAAAGCCTGTGATGGGAAACCTTTGGGCCAGGGAATAGTTAAATGCTTACTGTTAAAGACATTAATCGAATAATGCAGGAGCCAGAGGGGTCCTCAAATGCTATTGTGTCATAGCTAAAAGCATCAAAAGTCGATAGATTTGATTTGAATTCCACTTCTGCCATTAGTGAACCATAAGATTTTGAACAATTTACAAAAGGTCTTCAATCCTTGCTTTTTGTATATATGAATATGGATAATAATAATTATCTTAAGTCATTTTGAGGCTTAGTAAGGCAAGAAATGTAAATGCTTAGCATAGACCCTATCCAAGCCACCCTGTTCATGGTGCTTGTAGGTAATTATGGTGTCTTAGGTCACTAGTTAGAGGGTAAAGCACTATTAACAAGGCAGTATTGAGTCAGCCAACTAAATCAAAGAAGAGTCTGGGAAACAAAACACTCCAGAGGCACCACCTATTGTCTGAAGGTCTTTAGTTCCAGGTATCTGGAGAGGCCCTTGACTACAGAGAATTCAGAAAAATTGTGAAAGACTTCGAAAAGGGAAACAATATATATATTAGTGGATATCTTGTCTAGTTCATCAGTCGAGGTTATGCCTGCCTTTCACTGTCTTTGAACCATTTTAAACTCATAAGTTGTAGAAAACTGATAATTATACAAATGATTCTTATTTAGGAAAAGTATAGCTGGTAGATGCAATTATTTCCCTTTGGATAGATCCATTTTTCATTGAATGTACATTCATTTCAAAATTCCTTATATGTGAATGGTTCTTGGAATTCTCCTTTGAACTGATTATAACATCAGACTGGTTCTCTCATTAATTAATATCAAAAAAATATTTGACATGTGTTCATTTTGTTTGTACAAGTCATGATTTTACATTTTTTCTTTTTTCTTCTTATTTTTCAGATTTATCTTCTAAAAAAGGATTCTCTCAATTGCATGAGAAGCCTCTGACATTTTTCTATTTTGCTGCTGAGCTCACTTCTCCTGAGTAGTTTTTTTGAAGTTAGAGACGTTGCTGGTCTCTGACTTTGCTGCCTCATTGGAAGCATCGTCTGCTAGGGACACCTTAGAAGTTACAGCAAGGAAACTGAATACTCAGAATCTTAGTCCCCTGATTCTGCCTCTTCGCTATTGATGCACACATTAGCCTCCACAGTAATTCTTGAAAATGGTCATATTTCCTTTGGCTAAAGCTATTCTTTTGATTAAACTCTTTTACAGTTCAACGACCACATTTCATTCAGTAAAATACTATAATGGGCCACTGGTGATTTGGACTAGCAAGGCGCACCCTCATTCAAAATCGTTATTTTCTTTGATAGACAATTAATAAATAAATGTTAGATGTGAACAAATGAGCTGTCATGCTTCACATGAAGTTTCCTCAAAAGACTGATGTGAAATCCAAAACAATTTCTATCAGTAAAAGAGAACAAGTGAAGATGATTTTAAAAAAACTTTTTTTACACAAATGAACACAAAAATAAAAAACAACCTCTTATGGTGTTTATACCACAATGCAGACATTTCACAAGTATTATCATATTAACAATGAAAATACTGATAAGATCACCTTCTCAATCCATGAGCTGGATTTTAAGAATCTTCAAACCTGACTCGATCGGGAGTCAGATATTGTGTGACTTAAAGGAATGCTGCTCTCTCATAGGAAGTAGGTGAGGACAGGCTGCTTTGTGCAGGAGCAAAAGCATTGACACACTGTCTCTCAGTCTTCAGCTCTCCTTTTTCAACATGTAAACAAAAACAGACATAAAATATCAACCAAGGCATATAATGAATATTGCTGCTGGTACATTCTTAGCCAATCTGGTAGTAGGATTTTTGTTTTTTAAACTCCATGGTATAGTCAAGCTACAGCGAGGGATGCTAAGTTTAACAAAGACAATCATATAGTTATGCCCTGGTGATCATGTAAGTCAGAGATGAGCTGAGGATAGGGCAAGGAACATTACCATCTTCTATAAATAAGGAGACCATACGGTGAAGTTGGAATTCTTTGCAATTTTTTCTATTTTTGGCTCATAGTCCTTGGGGCATGATGTCTATCTCTGGGCTTTGCATTTTACTTTCAGAGAAAAAAATGAAATATTCATCGTTTTGAACAGTTAGAAAAAGCAAGCCATCAGAAGTGGTGCTCACTCCATCCAGGTAGCCCAGGATTTATTCCACAGCAACTTCAATGGTTAGCAGTCGCCTTCTTTCACCTTTGCCCTGTATTTCTCCTCCTTCCTTGTTAGATAGTTGAAAATATGGTCACTTTAGGTAAATGCTAGGGTTCTCTGCTCCTAGTTATAATTCACTTAATTGGAAACAATTTATTTTATTTGACAATAAGAATTCTCTACTAAAAAAAAAAGTGCATGTTATATTTGCTAATCTTCATGTCAAGTTTTCTGCATCAGGATTTTTGCATAAATAATCATATCCTGAGAAATTGGAGGAATTTGGGTTTATATATGGCAAAATCTGCTTCACAATTTACTGACAAAAAGCTTCTCTATTGTTCAGTACCTTATTTTTGATATCCCAGACTCTGTTTGCCTAAACCAGCTGTAATGTTCTCTGAAATTCAAACTCTCTGTTTTTCCTTTTTCCCTGTTATTTTTAACTTACTTTTTCCAGTTTTATTGAGACATTTATAATTTACAAATAAAATCATACAGATACAATTGTATTATTTTTAAAGTATACAATATGATAATTTGATATTCATATAGTTTGCAAAATGATTACCACAGTCAAGTTAATTAACATATCCATCACTTTCAGATCACCATATTAGATCTCAAGAACTTATTTTTCTTATAAATGAAAGTTTGCACTCTTTTATCAACCTCTCCTCATTTCTCCCACTCTCCAGCCATTGGAAACCACCATTATACTCTGTTTTTATTAATTCAATTTTTTTTTCAAATTCCACACATAAATGATGTCATGTGGTGCTTGTCTTTATCTGGCCTATTTCACTTAGCATAATGCCCTCAATTTTCATTCATGTTATCACAAATGGCAGGATTTCTTTCTTTTTTAAGGCTAAATAAAATTTCATATGAACATATAACATTTTCTTTATCCATTTATTCATTGACTGACACGTTGTTTCCATATCTTGAGGATCATGAATAATAATAAATGTGGGAGTACAAATATCTCTTCAATATCCTGTTTCATTTCCTTTAGATATATACCAGAAGTGGGATTTCTGAATCATATGGTAGTACTACTTTTAATTTCTTGAGACACTTCAATTCTATTTTTCATAATGGCTGTACCAATTTACATTCCCATCAACAGTGTACAAGGAACTTTTCTCCACATCCTCATCAACAATTTTTTATCTCTTGTGTTTTTGTTAGTTGACATCCTAACAGATGTGTGGTGACATTTCATTGTGGTTTTGACTTGCATTTCCCTGATAATTAGTGATGTTGAGCATCTTTTCATATACCTGTTGGTCATTTGTATGTCTTCTTTGGAAAAAATGTTTATTCAAGTCCTTTGTCAACTTTTAATTGTTATTTGTTTATTTGATTTGAATTGTATGAGCTCTTTATATATTTTGGTATTAACTCCTTATTGAGTATGTGGTTTGCAAATATTTTCTCCCATTCCATAAGTTGCATTTTCATTTTTTTTAATGGTTTCTTTGCTATCCAGAGCCTTTTAGTTTGATGTTATTGTTTATTTCAGTTTCATTGCCTTTGCTTTGGTGTCAAATCCAAAAATCATTGCCAAGACCAATGTCAAGGAGGTTTTCTTCTATGTTTTCTTCTAAGAGTTTTATAGTTTCAGGTCTTACATCACATCTTTAATCCATTTTGAGTTGATTTTTGTGAATGATGTAAGAAAAGGGTCCAATTTTATTGGCGTTGACTTCTGGAATTTTACCTTAAGCTTTTGTTTGCAGTATATTCCCTTGTTTCTTAATTTTTCTTTACTCTCTGTTGGTTTCTACACATTAGATAAAACAGCCATCTCTCCCAGTCTTGACAGACTGGGATCATGTAGGAAATAAACCTTGTCAATCAGGTTGGCCTGGGCTCTTGGCTACCTCTCAAATCTTTGTAATTGTCCAAGTTGCCATCTCTGTTCTTCATGGCTCCCAATAGAGTAGGAAATGCTAAGCCCGTCCGTGTCCCAAAGACATGAGAAATGCCCACACACCTGTTCAGGCTCCTGGAGAACTACTAATTGCTTGTCCCTTCACCTTCCCAATGCAGAGTAATTGAAAGTCTGGCCTTCAGGCAACACAAACTGGGATAGTCAGGATTAGATATGCAGTCTAGACCCTATCAGGAAGAAACCGGGGAGCTGGGTGTTTTTGCCTACTCACTCTGTGCTGCGCTTGAGGGAACAGTTTCTGGAAGTGCTTGTGTGCCCAGAAAGAACCACTTCTTTGTTTTGTGTGATTTCAGGGAACTCATGAATACCAAACCTTGTCAGTTCCCAGAACTAGGTGTTTTGAGCGAAAGTCCTAACAATTGGTGTGCTCAATGTGTGGACAAGCTCCTTTCAGGGAGAAACTGGAGACTTGGTTTTACTGTTGGAGAGTTTTACGATTGGAGTAAGCCAGGGGGATGATGGTAGGGGATATGCACATGAGTTATTTTAGGCTCCCGGGAGGATCTCAGTCAGCTATCACATGTAGGTTCATTAGAAGCCAGACCCTCAGGCAGCCGCTGGGAAAGTATATGGTCAAATCTCTTCCAGGAAGAAAATGGGAGATAGGCATTTTTGCCTGCTCCCTTTGTGCTGATGTAGACATAGGATTTGCTCCTATGAACGTTTAATTACTGCTTCTTTGTTTGCTATAGTCCTGTGGGATTCGTGAAAGCAAGCCCCATTGACTCTCAGAGCTTGGCAGTTTGAGTGTCCATCTCTCATATGGCAGTTATAAAAGTTTGGGTACTATATGTTTGGTCCTAACCCTTCATTAATCAGGAAGAAGTTGGAATTTAAGAGTTCCCTCCCAATCATAAGATTCTATTCCAAGGGTAAAATAGCTATAAATTCAGTGCATCCATTGGAGGAGGGAGTTGGGAACCTAATATCTCACCATCTTGGTGATGTCCCTCCTCTACTATGGTTTTTTATTGGGGTCATTTTGCTAGTTGGGACTTTGAGTTACTGATGATTAATGCTCTGCTTTCTCAGTATTGAGTTTATTAATAGAAAAAACTGATCAAAAATTCTGACTTTCATGATGCATCTTCATTTCCTGCTTAAAAATATTTCCCATATCTGATCTATCCATATTCAACTAAGTGTATAGAAACAAACGGCCAAATTTTTTTGACAAAGTCTAATATAGTAGCTCTCTGTGGCTTTCTGTAAACAATATTTAAAGCTAAACATTGGTAGTAGGGTCAACTGTCAAGAGAAAGACTGAACGGCTCTCTAGAGGAACAGTCACTATTTACCTGAACATATCATCACTGGGGCTGAGATGGAGTCAGAGCAATTGAGAAAGGTGGGATCTGGGACAGGGACCATCTTGCGAGTGATGAGTGAGGAGGGGATGATTAGACCCATGAAAGGTGAGTGAAGAAGCAATAGTCAGAAAGGTTTAATGAACCTTTGGACTTGACCATCATTCCAGCCAATAAGAACTCCTCTCAGACTCATCCTGAGATGTACTGTATAAATTGATGATGCAAGTGGAAGAAGGTCCCTAGCAGTGATGGGCCAGGGAGAAGAGAAGAACACAAGAGAAAGGAAAGCCCATCTGGAAGAACTGAGGAACAGAAGTTTCAAGCAGGGTTTAAAAAGCCTTTCCTATGTAAGAAATGTATAATAATAGTGAAATTTAAAGACAACTTTAACTTTTAATGATATACTATTTTATCTATTAGTGTCTTTTAAATAATAAAAAGTTGATTGTAAAATTCAAAAGGGGAAATTTAAAAAAATTTTAAATTCACTGAGTAGCAGTATTTGTATAGATCTGGCCTCCTATATTGTAGAACACAGTTTAATAGACAATTTTGTTGTTTAAAATATGTACTGAGCACTTACTACATGAGTTTTTTTTAATCAAATTACTTCTTTTTAAACTCAACCTACACTAAAACTTTGGTCTCCAGTTGATCTTGCAAAACATGGGACTACTGACCTCGCTCTGCCCTGAAAGAGGAGGAAACCAAGAGGTTTTAAGGGCTGGACCTTCAGCACTGATCAGGGCAGTCAATTTGAGCAAAGACAGAGTGTTAAATCTGTGAATTCCTGCTCACATTTTGCTCATGTGCAAGAATTAAGTTGATTTTGGAAATAGGTCAGTCACACATTTAAAAGTTCTATTGAGACACCCTATTAAAAAGGAAAAGGAGTTTATTTTTAACACTTAAATTGTTAGATTGTGTAGTTCTTTCCATTGAGGAGTCCATATTGGCTATATGTAGCATTTGGTGATAAATGTTTCTTTTAATGACCTATGACAAATGAAATGTAACAATTCCCCCATAAAGAAGTGAATTTAGGCCAGACTTATGAGTATTTTCTACATCTAGATATCTAGGATACAGGAATTAACTTTTAATAATAGTAACGCTAGTCTTATTACAGTATCCCAGCTCTTACATCTGAATCTTAGGTAATGGCAAGTCAATTCTTTTCAAACTATATATTGAGTTTTCTCCCCTCATGTCTCACTCACTAAATTAATAAAAAATAATACCAAGGAGTTAATTTCTTTAAATATTTTTTATGAAGAAATATTACAGAAGAATCTTAATGCATCTCTTTTCTAGTTGGCAAGTTGTTTTATTTTATTTTTTCTTCTGAAATAGAAGTTAAGACACTGAGACAATAAAATATATATTTTTAAAAAATATTCTACACAAATCATCAACTATTAGGGAAAAGAAAAAGATATTGTCCAACATTTTTGTTTTCATATGATAAAACTAAGGTTCAGAAACAGAGCCAGAAGAGTAGCCTCTTCTCTGGGCTTCTAAGCAAACATTTCTTGCATTATATTTTACCTCCATGGAATTATTGCTCAATTGTATTCTGAATTATAACTTTTTAAAAAATTAATTAATTGTTTATTTTTTATGATGATAGTGGTTAATGAAATCCAGTAAGTTTCAGCTGAACATTTTAACAGTAAGGAGGATATATATATTTACATTGTGTGTTCATCTCCCAGAAGTCTGTGGTGACAGACTTCTTTCTGTCACCACATATTTGACCCCTTTTACCTCCCTCCCCTGCCCTCCGGTAACCACTAGTCTATTGTCCATGTCTATGATGAATTATAACTTTTTGAGTTGTAGCACTTTTATTATAATATGGTTAAATGGATCATGAGAAGAGTTCCTTCCTACGTGGTCCGTTTGCATAAAAGTGATAAATGAAGCTCAAGAAATAAAAGATAGAAAGTAGCTCTAGAAGCAAAAGCATTGGATAGGTCCTACAGGAATACTTATATTAAGAGGCAGAAGAGTAAAAAGAGCCCATGAAAGAGACAAAGAAAGTGCCTTTAAAGCTTAGGAAGCCAACCAGTGATATAGATGGTGCTGGAAGTCACCTGAGTTCTGAGGGGTGGAGGAAAAGAGTCAAGAAAGAGAAGTGAGGAACACAAGTATGAAGAAAATTGAAGAGAAACGAGGAAAAAAGAAGGGGAGGAGAAAGGAAAGGACCCAACAGTAGTTAAAGGAGTGATGCTAAGAAATCATATAAAAATACAAAGAATTTGATTGTTTATGTATAAAACACAGATCGCAAATGTAGAGAAATCATATAAAAATACAAAGAATTTGATTGTTTGTTTATGTATAAAACACAGATCGCAAATGTAAGTTACAAAAGAGAAAAGAGATTATTGATGAAATGGGGTCCAACAGGAGGCAGGAGGAAATGAAACTGACCCTGGAAGCGGGGGATCCATGCTTCTCTGCCACAGACAGGAAGGAGAAGAGAGACGCAGGATAGAGAAGATGAATTGTGAAGAAGCTCTCACCAAAGGGCCTGGGTCTCAGTAAGTTACTAGATAAGAACATCTGCCAAGAGAGGGTACAGGGGATGGCAAACGTTTGAAATAATCATTACCAGGTTTTTGAGAGCAGTTGTTCCTTGCTTGAGCCAGACGGTCTCACAGTACAATTCTCACATATTTGGTAGTAGGCTTGAAGGAAAGAAGAAAGGGAACGAGGAGTTCCAACGTCCACACTGATAAAGCCAAGAAAATGAGAAGTGCTCTGTGTTCCTGATGTTTACACACTGATTTTTTTGTAATCAGGGTGTCAAGAATGAGACTTTGACAAAATATGATGGCGTCAGTACCTATAAGAAAACAACACCTTCCTGTTACACTGTGCACATCCATGGAAAGGCAGTGAAGGCAGTGAATGAGAGTGAGTAGAAAGATAAAAAAGGCTTTAATCCAGACCCCGTGCCTTTCCAACCTTGGTGCTCTCATGTCTATGTAAAACAGGGTTTCCCACTCAGAACATGTCTGGGAAGGTGGATGAATGGCCTTTGAAGATCAGAGTGAATGATGAATGTAAATTCAAAACTGCTAAATCAAAAACATCTAGATTTAGATTTCTTTCTAAAAAAAAGGTGGGTCTATCATAGAACCAACAATTGAGTCCTTCGAAAATGCAGACCGCTTCGGTCAAAAGTTAATTAAATAATCAAAGCACTATCTGGAAAGAAAAGGAGCATGAGCTGCTTTTCGAAAATCCTGACTATTAGAAGAGCCTGTACCAAGAGAGTGTTTGAATATTTTTCTAGAACTTGAGTTTAAAATGGAGTCTTTCACAAACTCTATTAAGTGTAAGTCCCGGGGTAGCACCAGCCTACAGTTATTATAATTCTTTATGGAACACAACTTCACAGCTGGTGAACATTTTATTTATATCAGCCAAAATGTTTTAGCTCCATCTAATTTTCACCCACTGAAAAAAGTATTGCTGAGGGGTTTTAACTGGCATTCTTGCCAACAATAAATATAAATTCTGACTTTCTGTTTTACTAAAAAAGAGAGTTTTAGACCATAATGGAGGAGATTTAAGCTGGGCTGGGCTCCAGCTGAAGCAGAAGAAGACACATGTTTCAATTCGAGAGACTTAACTGAGGTCCTCATAACTTAAAGAGGATCTTGAGAGAAATAAAAACATGTTGTGTAAATATAGAAACATTAAGATCTTTGGAGCATTGGGTCTTTGAAAAAAAAAGGCACATGAGAATTCTTTTACTTTTAGTTGCTTCTTCATCCCTTAAGCATCCTATGACTAAAGTTTTTTCTTTCCAGAAAATTATTTCACATCATCTCTGGAATTGTTTGTATATAAGTTCATATGTGTGAACACAATGTGGCCCCAGGCTACTTACCCTCACACTGTTACCTCCTACCCTTTTGCCCCATGAATTTTCTCATTATTCCTGAGACAGAGATAGCTAATTGCCCACCAACCATTTGTTCAGCGTTTCCCAATATAGAGTGGTTTCTGGAAAGGGGCTGCCCAAAGAAGAATTATATTTCCCAGCTGTCCTTGTTTCTAGGTAGAGAAACATGACTAGTTTTTACCTCTGGGATGTGAGGGTAAATGCTGTGTATCATTTATGTAAACTGGCAGTGCCAAATAAGTAGATGAGCCTTCTTTATCATTTTTGTCATCCTTCATTTGGATGCAGAACATCTAGAGCCGAGGTTCCCAACCTTTTTAGCACCAGGGACGAGAGCTCCTATGAGAATCTAATGCCTGATGACCTGAGGTGAAGCTGAGGTGGTGAAGCTAGCACGGGAGAGTGGCTGCAAATACAGATGAAGCTTCGCTCACTTGCCCGCTGCTCATTTCCTGCTGTGTGGCCCGGTTCCTAACAAGGCGTGGACCAGTAATGGTCCATGGCCTTGGGATTGGGGACTCTTTCTTTTTTTTTTGTATGAAAGCCTTGAGTCCCTGAATTACCATATAGAGGTGAGCCACCAGCCAACCAGGAACAATCATATTGGGCATTTACATGATTGAGAAATGAAATTATAGTGTGTGATGAGTCTAGACACGTGGACCTAAAAGTATTGGCTTATACATTTCATCTTCTGCATTGAGATCTCATACATATCAGGGACTGTGTCCTTTTGGTCTTTGTAAATGTAGTTTCAGGTATGATAAAGACTTAGTAAGTGTTTGTGGGATTGAATTATGTTTTATCAATTATTTTATTTTTTTTCAAGAAAGGTTTTATAAGAGTTATTCTTTTCTCTTTCTTGGTTCTGAGGTACAAATATTGATGTTATAAAAAGCTGCAGATTGAAGTTGTGCTGAATATGGTTTTGTTGTTGTAATGCTGCTTGATACACAAACACCCAGTCCTCTTACTTCTCCCAAAGCACAGTGCCATTTTTCAGAACTGGCTATCAGCCAGTAACTCCTCATTAGATCTTAAGAACGGGTACTTTTTTTGATTCACAATGTTTTTTTCTGTTTTCTGCAGATTTCTTCAGGTTTGCCATTCACAGACAACCATTTATTAAGTCACACAAAAAAGGATCAAAGAAAATTGTTATTCCATAATAAAATTATGTACTTTCTCAATTTACAATCAGTTTCTGAACTCTCATAACCCTTTCATTATGGCCAAAAGTAAATCAGAAGTTTAGCAATGGGGTTAGTGAGTACACAGTAGGGACCTGAGAATAGGGGGACAGAGGTTAGGGGATGAACCTTATGGGTCCAGAGTTAGTTCCTGACTTATGCTCTGAGCTACTGGGATAAGCTCCAGCCACCACAACCCTGAACTGGAATAAGAGGGTTGGAAAATAATTATTTTACTTATTTTTATTAATATTTCTTAAATGTATGTATTGACCACACTTATTTCAATGTTTAATATGAGAAGTGTTTTAGTTCTTTATGTAGAACTTTGGTGATGTTTTTGTGATCAGAAATATGCCACAAGAAATTACCTCTTGTTTATATCAACTAGCCTATGGTAAATTTGGTTTCATTATACGTCATTTTGCTTAAAATCAGTTTCCAAGAACCTATTCATGATGTTAAGTGAGGACTTCCTATATGTTTAAAACTGAATGTGTCTTCTTTCCACTCCTTACTCCCAGAATTGCTCTTCCTGAAGTGTTGAACTCAACAAATAGTGCCTCAACCACCCAGGTGTCCAAACAAGGGACCATTTGTAAATCTTCCTAATCCCTCACTGCCCACATCCAATCAATCACCTTGTCCTCTCAGTCCTATCTCCTTAAGGAGCAGTCCTCTAGCAACTCTTCCTGACTCCCACAGCTACTGCCTCTGTTCAAACATCATCATCTCTCATCTGCATTACTGCAGCCGTCTCTTAACTGCTCTTTCTGCTTCCACTTTCACCCCACCGTATACAGTTCTGCACAATGATGTCAGGCTGATCTTACCATAGCACAAATCTAACTATGCCCATTCCTTTCTCTGACCCCACACTATATTAAAAGGTTCCCGTGAGAAGACTGCTATGAAAAGACAGTTTATTACTCAATTCTCAAGAAGAGGGAGCATGCCATACCATGCAGGGCCACATGGGAAGCACCTGTATTGGTAGGAAACAGAAGAGGGTGAGGGGAAAACGTGGGCCAGAGACTTTGTTGAGATTTTTGCAGGAAGGAATGGGTGAGGCAGGGTAGGTACACTAAATAAGCTTATAATTGGCTAGACTGAATAATTTCGGTGGACTCTGGGTGATAGGAGTGGTTCCTAGTTGTCTCGTTCTTGGCCTTGGGGTGATTTAGGGCAGGGATAATATTCGTTTGGTGTGTGAGTTTAATTAAAGAGATGGTTGAGGCAGGAACTCTAGCTTGGTTGGTTTACGTATCAAAGGTGAGCTTGTTGTTTGCTATCTCTAGGAGTTAGCTAACCTTGGGAAGGACAGTCTCTCCTGGGGTCCACAAGGATCCTAAGATGTCAAAGCATAATAAAATATAGGAAATTAGAAACAATTAATACGCCCTCACCTATGCACAGGCAGAAATACAGACAAACACTTATTCCTAAACGTTTTAGTTGGGCATAGGCGACAGGAAACCATAGAAGGATTTTAAGCAATAGAATGGCATGATCAAATTCGCTACTTTTTGTTTTTAAAATAAAGTCAGGCTTCTGAAAATATTTCCAGTCTCATCTATGTATCATTGTTTCTTTCCACTATATATTCTGTACATTCCCTCAAATACGCTGTGCTCTCTCTTGCCTACAGGACTCTGCACATACAGGTGTTCCCTTTGCCTAAAATGCCCCTTTCATTCCTCTTCACCTGGCTAACAACAGAGTTTCCTTCCAGACGAGCTCAGAAGTCATCTCTCCCTGAAAAGCCTCTGCTACCAAGAGGGCTGCACTAGTTACCCCTAGCTCCTCACATATCACCTTGCATATCCTGAACTGCAGTGACCTGTTGCTTGTCTATCTGCTAAAGCTGGCTAAAACTTCCCTGCAGTGTGCCTTAATCATCTCTTAATCTCCAGGGCCTGGTCCAGATTATAGCAGGCACCCTATACATATTTTAGTAATTTAAAAATGAATGAATGATTGATTAGGGAAATACTCTTACAATTAGAACTAAAGACATTATAACAAAGAACTACCCTCTCTATGAAGACTTTTATTTGATTTCCAGTAAGATGTGGGTATCTTAACTCAGATGTTTTCCCTGCGTGCATCTCCATTGGAGCAATGATCACATCACACATCATATTGTCTCTTTGTGGTTTATCACTTTGAGAAACCAAACATTCTCAGATGGTAGGAGTCTTGCAATTTTGTTGTTTTTGAATTTCTAATAGTGCTGGGCAGATAATAAAAATTCAATAAGTAACTGTATTCAAATTAAAATTGAAAATTAAGTAAGCAATGGATACTTTTCCAAAGCCTATCTTAAAATATTCCAAAGAGAAATGGTGTTTTATCCCAACCATTCTCATAAACATAGTTCGACTATACTAATTCAAAGCCACTACTTCCACTTTCCATTACCAAAAGAATACATATCCCAGAGTAAACAACCAGAAACATTAATAATAGAGGCATAGAAGACACCATTCATGTTTGTTGTTTTCAGAACCTAATCTTCTTCTTTCATAGCCAACTAATTAAGGCTATTAAATGACTAATGTCTCCAATTGTTTGGGTGTCCCAATATGCTATACTATTGTAAACCTTATGTACTTTTCTAATCCTTAAAAATCTTAAATTACATAGACGTTTCTAAACTACAGAGGGGGGAATTAGTTTTCTTTTAGAAGAACTATAAAATATTGCTGATAAGAAAACTGAAAACCAAAAAAAGAAAAAAAAACCCAACAACAACAAACCATGATTTAAGCACCAAACTTCTAAACTTTGGGGAAAAAAATGTCTGGATCCCAGTTAGGACAAGAGAAAGGAAAGCAAGAAGCAGATTCTAAAATTCAATCTATTTCTGCTTGAATGTCAGGTCTGTGTATGGTTTGTATTGGGTTCTTGTAACATGAATACATTTTCTTTCTTTTTTTTTACATGAATACATTAACATGACAGTTGTAACTGAGAATTATATCCCAATTAAAAAATAATAAAGAGATAAATATATAAGAGTAAATCTAAATTGGGCTTACTGTAAACGAATGGTTCTTTCAAGCTTCAGAATTTAGTGCTTCTTTAGTCAGATAAAACAGAAGACCTTGGCCATTTGCCCAACTCGAGGGCAAGCGACAACGAGATATACATGGCTTAAGAACTAGCCATTACTTCTTGGCTGACCTTCCATACTGCTGAAAGATGCTCTTTCCTGCAGTGGCCATCACTAAATCTCAGCTGACTGACCATCTCTGACATCGCAGAGTTTCTTTCTCATAATGTTTGTTTGCCTTCTCTTTACTCTGGGTTTATCATCCTTGTTTTAACTAAGCCCTCTTAAATGACTTCAAGCCCTCAACCTCTTCTTACTAAATCATGTGACCGCTTTTGTCTAGCAAATTAAATAAAAGTCCATGAGGCTGAGACAGCCCCTCATTCTTTGGGATACCTTTCCCTCCCATTTAACATTCATATGCAAATAACAAAAATAGCTCTTAAGTTTGGTTCTAGCTGAGAGAACTGGTAAAAGGCAAGAATCTCTTTTTACATTAAGATTTTAGTGGTTGTTTGTGATAATACCCATTTATTGTGTGCCTGTTATATACTATTAACTGCAAGATGGAAAGACAGCTTTAATAAAACATGATGGGCATGTAGTAAATTTATTTTTCTAAGTAAATAGAGAGGCCGTGGATGAGGAAAAACACAGAAGTTATAGTTAGGCCTCCTCAGAGGGGTTGGGAAAGCTTCTTGGAAGAGAGCATGACTCTCTAGAGTATTACAGAAACATTTGGAATTAGCTGGTAGAGAGGGATGAGAGTGTGTTTCAAGCAATGAGAATAGCATAGGCAGTGTCATGTGGAAAGGCAGGAAAGACTGAAATCATCTCTTATCCCAGGTAGAAGGTACCTTCTTTCCTATTCATTTTTCCAGCCCTGAAAAAAAAAAAAAAAAGCCACATTGGGTATAAAGATAAGATTGAATTAATATTAATATAGAACTTTTATTTGTGCCAGTTATTGAGCTAGATATATCCTTTATACACATTTTATTTAATTGTCAAAACAAAAATTGAGAAATCTATTCACCTGAAGAGTAAACTAAGGTTCAGAGAGGCAAAGTAGGTTGTCTAACGTGGCCTGTGAGTGACAGCCTGGATCCAGTCTGAGGTTTAGGTATCAGAGTCCGTGCTTGTTTTCTTGTACCAGGCGGCTTGCATATTAAGCGCTGGAGCCCTTGAGGGAAAGTTGCCATCTTTCAGGGAGCAGAGACCACAATAAGATTCCAGAGCACTTTAAAGAAGTTACTGTAACCCTGTATCATTGTTAGTGACTCTCTCCTGGTGCTCTCTCATTTTACTTAATATGGAATTATGGCTTTTTTGACACCAAAGGGCAGGACTTCGGGTCTTCATCCACAATTTGCTATGACCTAAGGGCGGCTCAGTTTTAAACACTAGATTTGCCTTGAGTATACAATACATTACCTGATATGATTTTCACCACTATGCTGTGAAGTTGACAAAGTAAGCACTAATATTTTTATTATCACTAGTTTATAAATAAAAAATCTGGAGTCCAGGGATGGCGTGTGTTTTGCTCAAGTCACATAGTACAGTGAACACATGGTGATGCCAGGAATAGAACCCAGGTCAGGCTACCCAATAGGGTGATGAATCCAGATCACTGTTGAGAAGTCAAAAATGAAACTTCTGCTGTGCTGACAGGGCAGAGCAATTAAGGAAAAGAGAAGACAGCATTGCAGCTGCTCTCACCAAATCCTAAACAGTTAGGGGTTGGAAGGAGCCTGAGGCTTCATGTAGTGCAACTGGCCTCTGTGACAGCAGGACAACTGTAGGCATAGAGGCCAGTGTGAGATGCACAGCTGCAACTTGACTGCAGACATAAGGGGCCAATAAGAGTGTTGGGGACATTGTTCCAGCACTGATAGGATGAGATTTTTAGCAGGTTTAAGAAATCTCTCCCACTGGGCTGGAGAATTGTCATGCAGATGAAAATCAGTGTTTCAGGATAGATGTTGAAATGGGCTGGAAGTGCAAATAGTACCACAACCCTCTTACTTTCTCTCCCTGGGTTCAAGCAGTTCAGATTTGTCTCTATAAATACTACTTTTCCCAATTTTAAAGTCCTTTAATCAAGAGACTGAAGGAATTATTACCAAGGAAAGAAGACACATTGGATGTGAGGTCAGACAATAAGTTTGCTTTCATTTTGTTTAGTTCAGTGAATGTAAAAAAACAAATAGAACTCTGTCAGAGATTCACAGAAAACCTCAAGTAGAAAATAAAATCCGTACCCAGGGAACCAGTTTTTCCCAATTTTAAAGTCCTTTAATCAAGAGACTGAAGGAATTATTACCAAGGAAAGAAGACACATTGGATGTGAGGTCAGACAATAAGTTTGCTTTCATTTTGTTTAGTTCAGTGAATGTAAAAAAACAAATAGAACTCTGTCAGAGATTCACAGAAAACCTCAAGTAGAAAATAAAATCCATACCCAGGGAACCAGTATCATATTTATGTGTGTGTGTGTGTGTGTGTGCGTGTGTGTGTGTGCATGTGAGTCTATGAAAAACAGAGAGTGAGTGTCCTGCCACGTGTGTGTGTGTGTGTGCGTGCGTGCATATGTGTGTGTGCATGTGAGTCTATGAAAAACATAGAGTGAGTGTCCTGCCAGAATATATCTTTAGTGTCAATTGTCCATGATTGCGTTTTTCTGTCTGATGGCACATCATTTATTTTTTTAATTTAACTTTTTATTTTTAGATAATGGTAGACTCACATGTAGTTGTAATACAGAGAGAAATAATACAGAGAGATCCCTTGTATCCTTTATCCAGCTTCCCCCAATAAAAATGTCTTGCAAAACTCTAGTACAATATGGCACCAGGATATTACCATTGAAACAGTCAAGACACATAACATTTCCATCAATGCAATGATTCTCCAGGCTGCCATCTTGTAGACACATCCACTTCCCTCCTACCCCCATTCCCTCTTCAACCTCTGGCAACCACTAATTTATTCTCCATTTCAACCATTAGTCATTGCTAAAATATTATATAAGTGAATGACACATAATGTAACCTTTTGGGATTGGCTTTTTCCACTCAGCATACATCTCTGAGGATTTATCCAGGTTGTTGCATGTATCGACACTGATCATCGAGTAGTGTTCCATGGTATGGATGTCCCATGTTGGTTTAACCATTCACTTGCTGAAGGTGATTTGCAAACTTCCTCCAGGGGCTCAGGCATCCCCTGTTTTCAGTATTTAGAGACATATTTTTAATGGAGCAGTTTCAGAAGCATCTTCCTAAGCAGAAGGAAGTAGCAACAACAAGGAAGATTTTCTAGGGGTTAGGCAACCTCTGCCAGCCTGGAAAAAATATGTTAGAAGCCCATTAGTGGGACTCAAGCAAGAGAATCACCACTAAATAGGAGAATCATCCTGAAGATGGGAAATACAAATTTCTCAGTGTCTTTAATCACCCAAAATAGTGTTTCCAAGTATGTATTATTCTCTGTCTTCTAGGACCAAAATATTAGCCCAGCAGTGAGTCATATTAGGCATTTTCTCTGAAGTGTGCACTGTGAAAAGAATTCTGATGTGTGAAATAGAGAAGAGTATGTATAAGCCAGTGGTGATGCTTATAGTGCCCTATGGCCTCCACTGTGACAGCCATGAAGAGCATCTAGAGAA
>NW_006494614.1:11523370-11543772 GCF_000325575.1 Pteropus alecto | reverse complement strand
ACCCTGACAAAGCGAGTACTCATCTGACACCATATTACAATATTGTTGACTATATTCCTTATGCCATACTTTGCATCCCCATGACTATTTTGTAATTACAAATTTGTACTTCTTAATCCCTTCCCTTTTTCACCTGCTCTCTTCAATACCACCTTCCAGCTGACAACTATTGAAATGTTCTCTGTATCTATGAGTCTGTTTGTAATTAGTTTGTTCTTTCTGTTCCTTAGATTCCACATATGAATGAAATCATATGGTATTTCTCTGTCTCTGTCTGACTTATTTCACTCAGTATAATAACCTCTAGGTCCATCCATGTCATTGCAAATGATAAGATTTCATTTTTTTATGGCTGAGTAATATTCCATTGTATATATGAGCCATAACTTCTTTATCCATTCGTTTGTCAATGGGCATTTATTATGAGGGATCCTTTTCCTCCACATCTTCGCCAACTTTTGTCATTCTTTGATTTATTGATGACAGCCATTCTGACAGGTGTGAGGTGATGACTCACTGTGGTTTTAATTTGCACTTCTCTGATGATTAGTGACCTTGAGCATCTTTTAATATAGCCATTGGCCATCTGTATTTTCTCTTTGGAGAAACATCTATTCAGGTCTTCTGCCCAATTTTTATTTTTATTTTGTCGTTGTTGTTGTTGAGTTGTATGAGTTTTTTATATATTTTGGATATTAACCCCTTATCCGATGTATCATAAGCGAATATATTCTCCATTCAGTAGGTTCTCTTTTTGTTTTTGCTGTGCAAAACCTTTTTAGTTTGATGCAGTCCCATTGGTTTGTTTTTTCTTTTGTTTTCCTTGCCCAAAGAGATATATCCAAAAAGAAATTACTGGTAGCGATATTAGAGAGATTACTGCCTATGTTTTTTCTAATAGTTTTATGGTTTGGGGTCTTACATTTAAGTCTTTAATCCATTTTGAGATCTGCAAATATTGAAAACAAGAAGAGAGAAAGAATTTTTCCTCTGTAAGAAGACAGTCTTTATTCCAACAATAAATAAATAATTTTTCAGAATAAAATCTACCACTTACTCTCTAATATAAAGTAAAAACTAATTGAAGTTGAAATAAAATCATTTATTTTTCTTCTCATTTCATTTTATGTACAGACCTCTGAATTCTTTGTAGAAAGCAAGATTATTATAACAAAAGACATACGTAAATGACAACATGTTGTTATATTAGTAAAATATTTTGTCTTGAGTTTTTGTTTTTATTTTGTTCCTCATCTTCCCAGAATGATACCTGGAATAGCGGTACATTAAGAAAAATCTATACCACGCAAATAAATTCAAAAATTTGTCTGGAAATATAAGGGAGTGAGTAGAGGGACCTTTATGGAAAAACATTAAGCAAATTAATTTTGCCTAATATGCCCTAAGGCCAGATGGGAGGAAGCATGTTGCTAGCTTTTAGCACCACACAGGTAGCACCTATCACACTGGCCTAATTTTGCCACTTTGTAGAAAGCCAGCCCTGGACAGCCTCTGACTCTGCTTATAGCTCTGTAAAGACAATGTCTAGATGGGCAAGCAAGGGATTACAGCCAGAGTCCATTTTAGCTAGACTTGTGTATCGAGCACTTTTCTTCAGTGCTCTTGCTTCTCCACCCCTCCTCTTAAGACATACATCCCTCTGCTGCTTTCTAGGGACGTACAACACTGATTGCCCTGCTTCGGACCTGACAAAAGCTCCAAATCATTTTCTGCTTTCTTCTCTCTATCCTGTATCTGTGTGACTTAGAACCCTTATAGGTTATTATCAGTTGCTTGATTTAGTTAAAATACAAAGCCAATTAATCTATTTCATCTTTGAAGCAAGATAATTCCCCAAACCAGGTAAAATATCCATATCTTTAAAAGGATCCTTTGGGATTAAGGCAAATAGTAAGATGTCTGTTCCATAAGGAAGCTTGTGTAAAGAAATTTCTGATAGGTATACTCAAAATACCCCTTAGTTGTCAGTCATTCAACAACAGCAAATAAAAGCTGCAGCTTCAGCCATCACACTGGGTTAGCTTTCTTCTCATTCATTCTAAGTCATTATTGGATACCTCACTCCCAATTAACAGACAATGACATTTACTGGGATTTGTAATGCTGTGGATACTAGACGGTGCATTTGTTTTCAAAGGAAAATACCTTGAGAACCTAAGGCAGCTTCTACCTAGTAGGGGCCTGTATAAATGATGAGGTATGTGTTTTCCTGTGCTTTATATTCTGATTAAACTTTCATCCGTCAGAAAGGAATAAGTATTATTAGACTCAAAATACAGTAGAAGTTGAAATTTACCTTCTCTATCCCAAAGTACCAGTCATTCATTGAGTGATGATGATAGAAGTCCTTTAATGGGCCAGAGATGGGTGTTTTCTCCCTGAGACAAATAATAATTGGTATATTGGCCTTGGTGTTTTGGACCTGCAATTAAGTGGTCTCTTCTTTGAAGTTTTATCAAATATGTATGTTTCTCTATATCTATTTGGGTATAAACAGGTAAAGCAGTTTAAAGAGGACAAATGTGTTTCAACTGGTTATAGATTTAAGGTAGTAAGATTGTAAGAGACAGAATTAAAGAATTCATGATGAAAGCAAATCCATTTTATATTGTCTCAGAGCTTTCTTATGTACCAGATTCTGTGCTAAGTACTTAACGTATCTCAGGTAACTGGGTTCTCACAATAAACCTTTGATTTAATTATTTTATGCCCATTTTATAAAAGAAGAAAGCTTGATTTAAAGATTTTAACTAATTTGTTCAAGGTCCCACAGGAGTTGTTGGAGTCAGGATTGAAATCCAGTTCTCTTTGACTCTAAGGCCTATATTTTTAATTACCCAGCCTAGTAATCATTACTAGGTTAGTAGTCATGATCAGTAGGACACGAAGATGTTTCTTCCTTTTATTAATCAACTGATTGAGTACTTTCAATAAGTCATTCCTTTTTTGTTTATTTCGATTCATCTATAGAGTAAAATGTCCAAAATGTCATCCTACATATGTATGTTTGTTTCAGATATTTATTGTATATTATGACAATCATTGAAGAATAAATAATTTAAAGAAACTGTGAGAAATGAAATATAAAATTAGCAGCTCAATAGTCTAGTCTTATTATGAAACGAATTAATAACTTATCTGATATAATCATGGTGACATTAGAGAAACTAAACTTGTGGTGCCATACAGATATTTATTTCATCTCTGAAATTAGGCACTTGGTTTTTTTTAAAGATTCTCCTTCACTTCATGAGCAAAAGGACAATGGTGATCTATATTTAGGGAAGATTATTTCCATTACTTCCTATAATAGTCCATAAATGTTGGGGGGAAAAAAAGATGAATCATTGTGGTTAGAGATTTTTTAACATTAGAATATAGATTCAAATTCAAGAGGTTCAGGTGTCTCAATATAGGCTAGGTGATGCTCAGTAACGATAACAACGTCAAAACAAAATTTCAGTGATTTAAAACAACAAAGATTTGTTGCTTTTTCTCAGAGCAATAAGAAATCTCTGCTCATCCTAGTCATTCAGAAACTCATGTTGATGGGGCCTACCATCTCAGGTTTTGCTTGTCCACATGTCAAATAGAAAAGAGAGCCTATTGTAGGGTCTCTCATCGGAATTGATTGTTCTGGCCCAGAAGCGATATATGTCACTTCTAGTCACAATTAATTGGTCACAAGGTGACCAGGGCAATCAACATTATCATGTGCCATGTCAGGATGGGGTGGGGAGTAGTGTCATTACTGACTGACAGGGCTGTTCTTTTTGTTTTTCATTTGTCCTTTCTGCTGTCTCTTTCCAGGATTGCCGGAATTTTCTTGTGACTTCTTTGCACTTTATATCAAGAAGAGTCTTGTCTTGAGTTTATTTTACACAATACTAATTTCCTACCTTTACAATCTTGTGATTATTAGGACATATTTAGAATTACCTAGTTGTCTTCTGAAGATATCCTATGATTATTGTGGTGAAATAAATACTGATATAGGTTAGTTCCCTTAATAATAAAAGGCTTGCACTTTATATCTCTGTACTTAGATGGAAAAAAAAAATCATATTTAGGGATTAAAAACTATTACTATAAGATTTTTCACCCAGTTTTATAAGTAGGTCAGTCCTTTATTTTACACTAAAGAGATATACGATGGAAGGGATATATCCTACGTTGGCAGAAGAGTGAATAAAAGAGTATGTTAATTTGCATTATTTTAGTATAGTGATTATTAGTTGTATTAGGGTTGAACATTTGACTTTTGTTTCTAACATGTCTTTCCTAATTTTGGTGGATGCTGTGGGTCTTCAGCCTATATTCCTTAGAATCCTCTTGGTGTTGCTATGCTTGTCAGTCTGACTTCTAAAGATCAAATATTGCATTTTTGTTGAAGGATTACCCTCAAGCAGTCAGAACCCATTTTGCTTGCTTGCATGGAGGGCCATGCAAAGTGATTACAAATTAACAAAGTAACATCACCCCCAGGACCCTAAATCGAAACTGTTGTTGTGAGGCTATAAATACCTCAGCTTCCTTGCCCTTCAGCTGGGATAATTCTGAGGTATGTGTAAATTACCAGAGCTTGTGATGGGGTTAGGGATCAAGCTTTAGTTGTCCACTTGTGGGAGCTGTCTTAATTGCATGTCTCCTATTGGTTGTCTGTGGTTTTCGAAATCACCTCCCCACACTCCACCCTTACACACTCCCTAATGGTCCCCGTAGCTCCAAATAAACTTCATTCACTCTGTCTTTGCTCAGAGTATGGCTTCTATGGGAATCTAAGTAAGACAATGAACAAGTGCCAATTTAAAATAAACATATTTGTGAATGCATACAGTTTTGGAATTAAGACAAAGGAAGGAGGAATATCACCAATATGAGCTCAGATGTATCCTGTTGGATAATGATAGTGAGGTCTTAGGAAGATAACAGCATTCTTGAAATATTCTCCACATGAAAGACTTGTAGGCAAACACATTAAAGAAATGCTTTAAAATAAAACCACTTTTCAGAGATTCACAATGTACATTAATACAGTAGCAAAAGTTCTCTGAAGTTCTGAAAATCTGTTTAATATCCTTTAGTTGAGAATTTCACAATTGTGTTTCACAGAACATATTTTTCCGCAGGGAGCCCTGTAAATCACACATTTAAAAATGCTTATCTAAACTGTATTGTAAGAGAGAATAAAATGTTCTTTTTTTAATAATCAGATTCCATTAATTTAGAATTTGAAAATATTCAACATAGACCAGCCTAAAAGGTCATTACTTTTTCAATGAAGAAGAAATTTGCTAAGCCTTAAACCAATTTCAAATGGTTCTTCTTAGATAAGAAAACAGCTTTTTAAAAACATTAGTGGTATCCATTAATCTCTAAATGGAGGATGCCAACTTCAAGAGAATCTTATTTTCTTATTAAGGGAGACTTTTAACTTAGAAATCTTAGGAATTGAATCAGTTATTTGAAAATTTTAAAAACAATGGCAAACAAATATTTATTAAATGTCTACTATAGATTGGGTATAAAATATATTTATAAGTACTTTATATTGCAGATGAATTTTCATTCAGAATAGCTTTTCTATTAAAAAAAGAAAAAATATTGAACTTAAGCCTGAGATATTTCAGTTATTAATGTTTTTGTTTTTTACTTTTAACGTTCAAATAATGAGCTCTGTCAGAGACAATCTACGTGAAAGTTCCCATAAAGGTGCTTTATGAAAAGTGCTTTCAGCTAACATAAGCATCACTCTTTAAAAGAGCTAAAAGTTATTAATGTTATCAAATTTATTTAAAAAAAAAAACACTGTTAGCAAGAATGTAAATGAGAAAATTTTCAAGTTCAATTGGAAGAGAACATGAGGGAGCAAGTTTCTGACATATAAATATTCAGATGAGAAGATGGAATATTGTTATGTAACAATTCTAGCAATAAGGGAATGGGATTTGGGATATTATAGACATTTTAAAATTGTAATTTATGTGAATGATGATCTGAATTAACAAAAATGAAGTAATTTCTAACTTATCTAAGCAGTAAAATTAAATACTAATTAAATAAAATATTTCAGAGGGTACTAATGGCTTTATAGTCATTAAAGTACTCAGTGGAATCTTTTGGGACTTTTTTCCCAACAGCTATTGAATACTCAGATGATTAATAATTTAAGATAGTTTTAATATGGCCCAGCTTATTTGATTAAGATAGAGAACTAAATGTAACTTTGGAAGTGTCTTACAGTACAGCTATGGTGGAGTTGAAAAATTATTAGACATAAAACCAAGAGGGTCTATGGCCATGCCACCCTGAACAAGCCCAATCTTGTCTGATCTCGGAAACTAAGCAGGATCAGGCCTGGTTAGTACTTGGATGGGAGACCACCTAGGAAGACCAGGCGCTATAGGCATAAAAAATAAAAAATAAAGGATTGTAAACTGACAAAGTCAACCAAGGAGTGCCTCGCAAAAAAAAAAAACAACCAAAAACCAGGAGAAATAGTCAATCAAACCCTATGGCCTGATAGCCACATGATTCAATTTCTCTATGTCTCAGTTTCCACTCACACACATAAACATATTACACACACACATATCCATACATATATATATATATATGTACATATATAAATGCACATATGGATCAGGATTTTAAATTAAATTTATTGGGGTGACATTGGTTAATAAAATCACACAGGTCTCAAGTGTGTAATTCAATAATATGTCATATGTATCTTACATTGTGAGTTCACCACTCAAAGATGAATTTCCTTTTGTCACCATATATTTGATCCCTTTTACTCTTATCTGCCTCCCCGCTCCCCCTTTCTCTCTGGCAACCACTGTTATCTGTGTCTATAAGACTCTGTTTGTTTGTCAGGTTCGATTGTTGCTTTCAGTTTTATATCCTATGTATGAATGAAATCATATGATTCTCAACTTTTGTCTGACTTTTTCCATTTAGCATAATTTAGTGAGGATTAAAAGATAAAATGCATACAAAAATGGTCTTTAAATTCTAAAATAAAAAGCACACATGTGATGATTATTATTAGATACAACCATCTGGCAAAATTATATTTCTCTCTTCTCTATCAGAGAGTAACACTGAGGATCTTCCTGCCTATTCAGATTTACTATAGCCCTTTGGCTGTTGATTCTTAAAAGTCAAGCACTAGAGGATTGAATTATGTCATTCTTACCAGTGGAATGTTATCTTAAACATTTACATAAATTAATTGACCTTGGGCATTTTTTTTTTGTCCTGATAACCACTTCACACTTATTTGATATGTCATCATGTATTTGGTTTCAGACTTGAATTCAAATGCCAGCAGCACTACTGAGTAACTGGGACTTAGAACAAGTCACTTGACCTCTCTGAACTTCAATTACAGATCATTGTAAAGTGACAATAACATAAATCGACCCTGATGGAGTTTTTATAATGTTTAGGTGAGATAATATATTTACCATGTAGTGCACAAATAAGCACATAATAAGGGCTCAATCACTGTTGAGTTCTTTTTCTACCCTCCTCCACAAAGTTTACTTATTTTATGAATTCTCTGGGCTCAAAATTGTTCTCAATTTAAAGGTAGCACTCAATAACTGGTGGTTGAATAGATAAATGATCCCCCAACCTACAGTCTTGGGAAAGTAGATGCCCATCCAGGTCAAGTCCAGACTCTTTAGTCTGATTCTTCACATCTACCAGAAGCTAGCTTGACCATGAGGTCCAGTGTGACTCCACAGCTCTGCGCCTGCAGCACAACTCCCATGTCCTCGCTGCCTCCACTCCAACATTTAAAATTTTTGATTTGCCTTGCTGAGATTTCACTGATATTTCTCCTTTCCTTTTGTGTGTGTGTGAGAGAGAGAGAGAGAGACAGAGAGACAGCGAGAGACGAGAGAGAGAGGAAGAGGGGGAGGGGAAGGGGGAGAGTTTAATCCATACTCTGGCAATAGTTATTGTCTCAATTGGGAAAATACTCCAGGGAGCACTATGTAGAATACAGTCAAAGCCTCTAGGTCTTGACTCTCTTGATTTCTTCCCAGTAACAGAGGTTTTGTTTCTTATCCTAACAGACATTAGTCAAAGATTTCCATTAGTGAAATTTATTCTTTGGCTGGAATTATTTTAGCAACATTGTTTTTTCATAAACAAGATGTACAAATCTCTTAAGTCTAGAAGTCTTTTACCCTTCAGAATGGTATTTGAGACTTGATTCCAAAAGGTGCTGTATTCATTCTCGATTCAAAGAGTTCTGTTGCATGATGAAATCTATAACGTTAGCAGAATCCAAGCTTTGAATAAACCTTTCACTCAAGGTATAGTTACATCACCTAAAAAATAGTGTTCACAGTGGTTTGTGTGACTGTTTCTATACCTAGATGATGAGAAATGCTTGCATATGTGACAAAATTCTAAGTTCTGACTTTATTGTCACTGGTGTAACAGGGGTCAAAATATAAGGAAAAATCCTATGGCCCTCAACCTATTTCTATGAGAGGCCCCCAAACCGCCAAATTGTAAACAACCCAATTGGCTCAGATCAGTTGTAAGATTTGGCCCACATAGCAAGGTGGGATTTACATGGATTTTTAGCAAAAGCAGGAAACAAACATCTTTTCTGAAATGCAAAATCTGAAGACAAGAAAACCGTGTGGACTAGTCCTCATGTTTGTCTAACTGCATATGTTGTGACAGAAGGAACCCTGGGGGCTATTTCAAAACAGATCATAGTGTTCCACAGATGAAAAATTAGAAGAACATTAGAAGCAGCAAGATAGCCTGACTTAAGGGGGTATTATTACCTCTCCTACCTCTCCTACTTAATATTTAACTCAGCATATATGTTGTAAGAAATAAAATAGAGAAAAATGTGGGCATGACTGGTGATAAAATGCTTATCATTATTTGGAAAAAAATATAAAAATCATAAGAAGTTAATTTAGTCTAAGTGATTGATTAACAGATGAAGGAGAGCTGTCTCCTTTTAATCCCAGTAAGGTGACCTATTTCCAGGAAGATTGAGACAAGTGATAGCAGATCACTGACCATTCAAAAATTAGTGACCACAGGGATTTGACATAGAGGTGAAGCTACTGAGTGAAAAAATTAGAGCTTAGACAAGTGATTTTAATGTGATTTTAAATAATGTATAATGAGAGAAGATTTACATTTAATATTAATTCTAAAGGACAATAATTTAGTGCTTTTTTCTGTGATAATCATTACAGTTAGTACAGAATGCAAAATTGAGAATTTGAGGCCATGATACATCTAAATCTTACAAAAAGTTTAACTTCTGCATTAAAACTAAACTGTAAGTTATTTAAATGTGATCTAATATGAGATTACAACTAAAATTAAGATTATAATTATAGTATGCTAACTATTATTAAAAACTAGAGTCTTTTATGAATTGGTTTTAGTGAAAGTCAGGTAGTAATCTAAAAAAATAGATCTAGAAATAATAGTTTCCACTAGAATTTTCTGGGTAAGTTTAATATAAAATACCTGACACTTTTTTTTTAAATAAGAGTTTAACAATTTAATGAAACATTATCTTAATTTAGGTCATACATCTTAACAGTCTTAATTTTTATAACACTGGATTAATGTATATTTGTATTTAACCAAAAGACTCTGAGACTTTGCAGTTTTCTTGCTATATTGTCTAAAATTACAATCAGGATTTTGTAATACGTATTTGAAGTGAGGTTTCCATTTCAATCCATGATCTAAAAAAAGACTTCAAACAAATCCTCAAGAGTTCATTGCAAAACATACGCTATTCCAAGATAATAGTTTTCTTTTAGATGCCTCTGGAGGACTATTAAGACCTCATAACTGAAGCTGGGCCAAAATAATATAAACTGGGAAAATGCTGCCATGATACATTGAGCTGGTAAGAGAATCCTATACATGATAGGAAAACATAACTCAGAAAAGGGAGTAAGATAAGTTAAGAAATTTCATAAGCGCACAAAATAGCAGAGTTAAAAATTGCATTGACTAGAACCGCTTCCAGGAAAATAGAATAGAGGCACTTTTTCCTATTCCTCCCACTAAGCACAACTAAAAATCCTGGATGTTATACGTAAAACAAACATAAATACACAAAGGTGCACAGGAGAAGCCATACTGTCTAGAGCATTCAGGACCTGAGGAAACCTGGTGGTGAATTTCCTTGTTCCCAGGGTTTTTTTTGGCCTCATGTATCACAGACATAGAGCTACAGAAGCCAGAAAACCAGAAATGCCAAAGGACACAAACAGAAAAATCCTTATTAAAATCCTGCTCTCTCTAGTCAAAGGACTAGGGAAGGAGAAACCTGGCAAGGCAGAAACCTTTATCAATGACTGCTCCACTCCAGCCAGACAGCACAGAAAAGAAATGGTGGCCCTATCTACTCAAGCAAAGGTCTGGCGGTAAGCCTTGACCTTTCACCTTTGCAAGGCTGCAAACAGGTACCCTACCTCCCCTGCCGGGAAGGTGTCGAAGAGCTGGAGTGACAAGGACCCTACCCTGGTATCAGTGAAGATTACATGGGAAGCCTCTCTGCCTCCTCCCACCCTGCTGGGAGAAGAGGCTTCGAAGAGAATCACTACTTTACCTCTCTCCCACTGTGGTGATGTCAGTAGAGGCTACAAGGCAGCTGGAATTCCCACTTCCTTTAAATTTGGACTGTAATACTGTTTTCTACTAAAAGGAACCAGGACTCCCCGGAGAAATGACTGATACACTGATACCTTATCTAAAGAAGAGATGGTACAAGGTGATTCTGAAAAGATGGGACAAGGTGAGTCTGGAATAAATTTTTGTTCTAGAAAACAAAGAACCTTTCAAAATTTAATGTCGAAAGATTAGGTCAAAGGAACTCAGAAACAAGCCCCCACTGGCCAAAGTCATAACAATTCGGGCATCATACTGCAGAGAGAGAGAAAAAAAAGAATCTGTTTTTAAATCTATGAGTCTATGTGATGCTTAAAAGTGGAAAAAATGCATAAATTACTTAAAACATATTTTTCAAAACGTTTAACTTATACCTAAACAAGTGTTTAGATTTGACTTCCAACAGTAGAAATAGAAATGAGCTAAATGATACTAAATAAAGCAATTGCATAAAACTCATAGTAAAGACATTCTGTAAGATAAATGGCATGAATCTTCAATAGCCAGAGTGGCACCACAAAAAAATACTATTAAATATTGAAATACACTTAAGACACAGGAAAACCAGATGCAAAAATGAGATCCTGGATTGAATTTGATTTTGACAACTAGACTTCAAAGGAATTTTGGAAAAACAATTGGGAAAATATGAATATGGAATGAGTGTCTATGTTATTAGGAATGTATTATTTATTTTATTAAATGCAATGCTATTATTTTGGCCATGTAAGATGACAATCCAATTTTTTAGAGGAGCATACAGAAATATTTAGGGGTATAAGTTTATATTGTTTGTAATTTGCCTTAAATTTTTTCACTTTAGAGAGCATGATCTATATGTGTCTATCAGTTGGTTTTAATTACACCATAGTGGTGTTCACCTGCCCTAATTTGGAATACGCTCTCCAGAGGTGATCAACTAACATTTAATGAAAAAGCCACATACCAGAGGCAGCTACTGCAAGTATCTTACTGTGCTTCAAATCTCCAATCAACAATATAGGTTTTGTCGATTAGTTTCATAGATGTTGGAAATGATTTTTTGTTGGTAAAATCAGTGGTATTAAGGATATGTTGGCTTGATTAAAATTATTGTAGAGGAACTTTCTGCCTTTATATAATTCAATAATCTCAGTCCTTAGCAATGGTGCCTTATGTTTGCCCCCAAAAAATACTGGACTAGAAAGAAGGCACATATTCTACTTATAATGCGCCATTAATTCACTCTTGAAGGACCGTGCTTCTCTAACATTGGTAGATTTGACAAATTGTGATATTATATTGATACAGAATTATCTTTCAAATCAATTTTTGTTTCCTAATGGTAGATATAGTCCATCATGTCTTTTGAAATGAATTTTGATGCTTTAAAATATGTTTATCTATTTGGTGATGGACAGAGAGGAGGGGGGTTGGGAGGCCGGGAGATTGGGGTGAAGTACAAATTAGTAGTTGATAGTTGGGCACGGGGAGCATGGAAGAGGGAATGTAGTTAGCATTAATATGACGGCTAAGTGGAGGGCCAGGGGAAAGAGGAAACAATTTGGGGGATCATTTTATGAACATTATAGATGTCTAACTAACGTACCGTATACTTGATACTAATTTAAATAAATAAATTTATTTTTAAAAATCTGTCCAAATTTTATACTAAAGTTTGTTTCAAACAATAGAGATTTTCATCATATGAGGCATAATATTGTATAGGAAGTAAATAGCAGGGTGGTTCGTTAGTTATTTTGTAATCACCTCTTTAGATTTATATTCCTTTGTTCTTTAAATCCCAGCTGATTTGGATTCATGTGCTTAGGAATCATTTTGTGAAATGTAATATTTTTTTCCCAAAGAAAGCTCTTTCATTAAGTTCTTTTCATTTCTCACTATTCAAAACAAATGTAATATAAACTTACAAGAAATGACTGTTTCTACCTGACTGCTTTCTTTACATAGACTTTTATGAAATGAAAAATTAGCTAGATAGCTTAATAGTTATTAATGATAATATAATTATAACAAACTTATCAGAACAATTGTTTTCTTCCATGCCTAGATGGGAAGATGATTCACTTAGGATATAATTGCTCCTTCCTAATTGGAATCATTTGTGTATAAAGATTTAGAAATGAATGGAAATGCCAAATTGATGGAATTCAATCCAGAGAACTAGCTCCTATCCCACCTTTAATAGGCTTTGTATTTATAAGCATTATAAACCTTTAGAGGCCTGATAAAAACTGCTGGCACTCTCCAGGGAAAACATATACACATACACTCAAAACTTTTCATCCAAAACCAAGGGACTCACAGACCATCTGAAACTCATCTATTTAACTGAAGGCAAAAATCCATAGGGCAGAGGAATATAGAAATACACATTTTAAAGATAAAATACCCTGATAAACAGTTCTTTATACCCAGAACTGTTCCAATACCAGTAATAATCCCCTAGGAACATAAACACATACATTCCCTTTTTTCTTCTTCCTGTTTATGGGAATAATGGAGATTAATAGAAACTAACAGATATAAAGACCTTATAAGACCATCTACTCCCACCTCTTTATTTTATAAGTGAGGAAAATGAGACCTATGGGGTAAGTAATTTCCCCAAGATGGTACTATTAGTTAATGGCAGAGCCAGATCTCAAGATTTACAGGCCAAAGTTCGTTGGTCATGCTTTCTCCCCAGGAAAAAAAGACCAAATTCTCAGCATCCTGAATGCTGTGATATCTCTTCTCCAGTGTTAGTGCTCATGTGTCTGGAATCATAAAGTTGTAAGAGTGAGAAACATTTGAGGTATATATTTACTATTTCATATATTTCTTGGAATTGTCCTATTGGAGGGTTGCATATTTTGAGGCTAAGGTTAGTAGCATGAAAATTTAGCTGGCCAGTGTAGAAATTAGGACCTGCATGAAATAACTGGACCCTCTGACAATGCAGAGAGGTTGTCTGCTTGCTGGGTGAATCTAGCATGCTGGTTCTGAAAGGCTGCGCTGGTTGGCATTTATGACATGATGAATTTACTATGATTCAAGCCTGGAGCTTCAGACTTATAGGCTTGCAAGCTGAATCTGTCAACATTCCTAGTGTAATGCTGTCTCTCAGGGGCTGTCACACTGAACCAAGGTCTCCAAGACTGAAACATAGAACCAGAAAGCCAATTTATTAAATTACAATGAGAAATACACTGTGACAGGATCTGCCTCTAAGGACAGATCTACAAAAGAAGCCAAATCCTAATCAGAAAGTTGTTTCTGAACTTTGAGTCCAAATAAGGGGAGTTAGATGAACACAAAGCAGTAAACTAAAGTGGTTCAAATGATCCATCTCACAGTAGGGATGGTATTGCGTATGGAAACCAGAATACTTAAATTGAATTCTCTCTCAAAGGGTCTTAGGGATTTATTCTCTACTTTAGACAAATTCCAAGTAAGTTGAGATTCTTCTCTTTGACTCTGTGCTTAAAATTCAGCACAAAGGTAGATGTATAATCAATCTGTGTACAACCTCCTTAATGGAGAGAAGGAATCTCCTGAACCTAGCTTCTGGAGTGTTCTTTGCACAGGTTCATGACAGCCTGTCCTCACTCTCACTAAGCCCAGGGTTGAGGAGTAAAAGACCAGAAATGATTAATTGGAAGTGAGACTTAATTTGATTACTAAGTGCCAAGAAAATTGGAGCTTTTTAAATTAATGTATAATTTTTCTTTCTTAAAATGTCTTTACGCCTAGACTTTTACCTAGACTTTATTATGTCTACTTCACTGCAAACTTAGAGGATTTTAAAGACTTTGGGCTACATGAATGATTGTTGAATCAATCACTTCACCTTGCACATGATGATACAGAGATCTAATATCCAGTGACTTCTCCAAAGACACACAGCAGTTAGGAGTGAAGGAGTACTGAAACCAGGGATTAGTTCTGTCCTTAGATGCAGGAAATGACCTCAGGATATCCTCACTCTTTAGAATGCCTTCTTCAAAATGTTCTAAGTCGCCTGTAGTGTCTGAAACTGACCAACAATGTTGCCTGGCAAGAGTGACCTGATTCTCAACTGAGAACCTCATGGGTTCGATCACTCTGTCTCATCTCTGAGGCTCTCTCAGCCCCTCTATCCTACCCAGAGGGTCAAGCAGATGTCCTCCAGACCTCTGGGACTTGAGCTTGTGGGGTTGTCCTGGGCTCACATAGCTAGATTCCAGTTCTAGGAAGAAGTCTTATAAGTAGATCTTTTTTATTGTCCAGCATGGTTCCTTTTTTGCAGAATTAGGCAAGAATAGGCATTAGAATGGTCCTGGCATGATGATTTAACTAACTCTCACTTACAGTAGATACAGGATGAGTTCAGAGGTCTAGTCCATAAATACTTCACTACTAACCCTTTGTTGAGCCATGTGTGTGGACTCATGTTTTGGCTATTGTTTGTTCATATCCAACCACAGTGCTACCTCCTGTCTGTAGTACCTGAAGGTGGAAGTGGTAGCAGAAGACTTTCTTTACACTGTGTACCTTCTACCACTGGCACCCAAGGTGGTCACTCTATCCTCTCCACAAGCTCTAAGCCATGGATCAGTCAATCCTTGGGGGCGATAGCTCCTATCTCCTTTAAAGGTTTTCAAAACCATTGCTCTGCAAAGCCTATAGACCATTCCAAATGACGTCTTTTTTTTTTTTCTGACAATCAATATAGTGATGGCATGCTAAGATCAACATTTCTCGTGAAAATGAGATTGCTCTTCTCTGTCAGATATTTTATTGTTAGTATATAAAAACACAACTGATTTTTTATCCTTCAACTTAACTGAATTCATTTATTAGTTCTAACTCTTTTTTGGTGGAGTCCCTAGGGTTTTCTACATGTAAGATGATGCTGCCTGAACAGAGATAATTTTACTTCTTCCTTTCCAACTTGGATGCCTTTTATTTTTTTTCGTAATAAATTTCTCTGTCTAGGACTTCCAGTACTATGTTGAATAGGAATGGTGAGAGTGAAGATCCATGTCTTATTCCTTATTTTAGAAGATAAGATTTTAGCTTTGCAGTATTGACTATAATGTTAGCTGTGGGCTAATGATATATGGCCTTTATCATGTAGAGGTATATTCCTTTTATAACCAAATTGTTGAGATCTTTTATCATGAAAAAGATTTGAATTTTGTCAAATGCTATTTATGCATCTGAGAACGTCATATAATTTTCATCCTTCACTCTATTAATGTGGTTTATCACATTTATTAATTTCCATATGTTGAACCGTCTTTGCATCCCAGGGATAAATTTCACTTGCTCATAGTGTATGATCTTTTTAATGTACTTTTGAATTTGATTTGCTAGTATTTTGTTGAGAAATTTTGCATTTATAGTCTTCAAGGATAGTACCCTATAGTTTTCTCGTAGTGTCTGTACCTAGCTTTGGTGTCAGTGTAATGAATGCTTTTGGTGTCAGTGTAATAGAAGTGTTCCCTCTTCAATGTTTTTAAAAGAGTGAGAGAATTGGCATTAATTCTTCTTTAAATGTTTAGCAGAATTCACCAGTGAAGACATCTGGTCTTGTACTTTTCTTTGACGGGAGGTTTTTTTATTACTGCTTCAATCTCCTTAGTCTTTACTGTTCTGTTCAGATTTTCTATTTCTTCATAATTCAGTTGGTAGGTTGTATGTTTCCAGAAATTTTTTATTTCTTCTAGGTTATTCAGTTTGTTGGTGTATAATTTTTTCATAGTAGCCTCTTATGATTCTTTGTAGTTCTGTGGTATCATTGTAATGTCTTCTCTTTCATTTATAATTTTATTTAGCTAGTTCTCTTTCTTTATTTTACAATTACCTTACCTAAAGTTTTATTACTTTTGTTTATCTTTAAAAAAAAAACAACTCTTATTTTCATTAATTTTTTTCAACTGTTTTTCTAGTCTCTATTTCATTTATTTCTGCCCTGATCTTTGTTATTTTTTTCCTTCTTGTAAATTTGGGCTTAGTTTCTTTTTTCTTTTTTTCTAATAACTTGGGATATAAAGTTAGGTTGTTTATTTGATAGCTTTCTTTTTTCTTAATGTAGACATTATTGCTATAACTATCCCTCTTAGAACTGTTTTGTTGCACCTCATAAGTTTTGGTATGTGTTTTCATTTTTGTTTGTCTTAAGATGCTTTCTGATTTCCCTTTTGATTTCTTCCTTGGTCCATTGTTTATTCAAAAGTGTGTTGTTTAATTTTTACATATTCATGAATATTCCAGTTTTCCTGCTCTTATTGATATCTACTTTCATACCATTGTGGTTGGAAAAGATACTTGATATGATTTCAGTCTTTTTAAATTTGCTAAGGCTTGCTGTATGGCTCTACATATGATCTATTCTGAAGAATATTACATGTATGCTTGGGAAAAATATATATTCTGGTGCTTTTGGATGGACTGTTTTGTTTATGCCTCTTAATTATGTTTGGTTTATAGTGTTATTCAGATCTATTGTTTTCTTTTAAATTTAATTTTCTCTCTGGAAAATCTATCCAATGTTGAGAGTGGGGTATTTATGTGCTCTACTATTATTGTATGTCAGTCTATTTCTCTCTTCGATTCTGTTAATATTGCTTTAAATATTTAGTAGTTTCTATGTTGGGTGCATATATATTTACTTCAAAAAGATAAATGTTTTGCATTAATGTAGAATGAGTGTGACTCCTGCCAGTTCTGTGGAAGGGATCCTATCTGATCACTGGATGGGCCCTTTGTTAACAAGAAAATGAGAGTGATAAAATCACAAAAGCATGCATAACTACAGTTGTGTACCTACACTGCTAGCCACGTTTAACTTGACTCTGGGAGGGGGGCGGGCAGGAACTGACATATAAGCCCCCTTTTCTCACCAAATTGAATGAAAAACAAGGTCGGCATTTTTTAAACCAGTGGCCACATTGTGAAAGCTACTGTACATTGTCCATTCATTTGAAAATCAAAGTCGCTATAATGGTGTAAAAGTGGTAACCAGTGCCTTTTAAGTTTTTTATGGTGAATATTTTTTCTCTAAGATTGAGAATTATCTCCATTGTCTCAACAGTCGGGGTTGGCAGGACTGGCCTTAGATGGTAGCTGAGCCCAGCTGGAACTGAGCCCCAGAGCTGTTTCAGATTTCACAGCCAAGATTGATGTCTGTAGACCTGGCTTTGAAGGCATGAATAGTGGTGTCCTCTGCCAGGTTCCTGGATAAAAAAAAAAAACTTTGAAAACAACAAGGGATGTGAGAAAGTCCAGCAGATTCTGGCACAAATTCCCCAAGGAGAAAAAGGATCAGAAACTGGAGAGTTTGACTCAGGCTGGGCAAAAAATATATCTTATATCATAGGAAGATAAGACAAGCCTATAAAGCCACTTCAAAAAGAAAAAGGACTTATAGGAGGAAAAAGAGGAATGTAACCCTTGGTTCATTGGGAGAACAGAATGAAGGAGCATCTTCTGAGCTCTAAATAATTTAAAAGAAAAAAAATGACCTTATTAAGAAAATAATTTTTCTTTGATGAAAGGTAAAATGCAGTTTCTCATTCTGTATCTTTTTTGTTACTAAGATATTTGCCTAACCTTTACTTTCTTATAATCATTATGTTATGGTCAATCACTTTTCTTAATCAAACATTCTTCTATGTAAATATTCACATGCAGTGTGTTTCTTGAGGCTCTTTATATTATGATAAGTCAAAAAAAAGTCTTGGGTTTTAATACTAATTGTGAACATAATTGAACCTATTTTTCACCTGCAGTCATCCCCTCTCTTGCAATTAACATCTCTCAGCCTAGATTCTCCTCTAGACACGAGCCAAGAATAAAACTCCCTTGTGATTGAATGAGTTTTCATGGCTGCTCTTTTAATCATAAAAATCCAAATTTAAAGGATAGGTCATTAGTCTACGGCCATGCCACCCTGAACAAGCCCGATCTCGTCTGATCTCGAAAGCTAAGCAGGGTCGGGCCTGGTTAGTATTTGGATGGGAGACCACCTAGGAAAACCAGGTGCTGTAGGCGTAAAAAATAAAATAAAATAATTAAAAAATGAAAGATTGTAAGCTGAATTATCTTTTTTTTTCTTTTCTTCTTTTTAGTTACAAAATAATGATGACAAATGTATGTTCATGAAAATCGTGTTTGAAAAAATTCTGGGAACTTATTTTGTTTTCTACTATATGCCAGGAGTAAAGATTAGTGCTGCGTAGATCAGCATTAGCAGTGGTTTCTGACATTTCCTTAACTCTTTGCATGGTCAATTGGGGTTGAATACCTCAAGGTGTCTTTCAACATATGAGGTGTTGGTTGTTCAGTTATATTTCACTCTTTTCTGCTGGTTACTTAACATCTGGTGGGCCTTCCCAATGGTGTTGGCAAGTCTCATCCCTCACAGAGTGACTGGAAATGTACAACTTGTTACTTGGTGACCACCAGCAAATAAAGAGCTCTTGTTTTCCAGTCTGCTTATATTGCCAAATGAACGTGCTGCTCTAATATCTAATAGCCTTTACAAGCTTTTGGGTTTTGTTCTTTTTAGTAATGATTACTTGGACTTTCCAGTTCCCATATTGTCCTGTCATTTTCACAGTAGGGGTGGGGCCAGAGACATTGCTAAAGAATCTCTAAAGTACTGCCTCTGAAGCTCATTAAACCAAATCGGTCACATTTTCCATAGTCCCCAAACTGCAGCATCTTGAGAAACCAGCATTTCATCCAAAGTTTCCCTCCCAGTAAATTTTGGAGCACTCTCTAATGCCTTTATTTTCTTTATTTCCCAATTCAGGTCTTTAGACAAAGGTATACTTCATTTTACACATATAATTAGTTCCCCAATAGTGGTGTGAAAATCAGGTATTTTTTAAATTAACGTATAAGCTAAATTCACTAGGGACGATGATGGCACAAAAGAAATCCATTAGAATTATTTAATAAGTCAACTCTCGTGACCATCCTTAACTTACAATGTATGCAAAAAACAGTATGTTCATATGTCATATATCCTTAACTATTAAGTGCACTTGTGGGTGTTCCCATTACAATGTGCCGCTTCAGGGCATTGATTTCAATACTGGCCAATTTGAGTAATATTAATTTCCATTGTTTGGAAATCCTTTCTCTCATTTATGTTTTCATTTGTTGGTTTGGTTTGGTTTTGTTTTGGTTTTGGTTTGTTTCTGAAGTGAAAGATCAATAAACCTCGGGCCTGGGCTCTTTTTCCTGAAGACAACAGGGACAAGCAGTGTGTTGATAGGAAGGAACACACTAGAAGACTGTTGTCTATCCTGATTGGTGGGTGCCTTGCTCCAAAAGTCACTAAAATTTTGCTATCATCTCTTTCACAGCAATGTTTTTGTTTCCTTTGAATAAGAAATATAAGGCATGAGTGACTTGAATCAATCACCTAATAAGCTGTTTCCCAAACTGTAGTCCAAGACACACTAGTCACTTGACATTTTCCTTCAATATATATGTGCTAGTGACCAATAGTTCACTCATACATTTGGGGCATACTATTTCTTCTTACTAACCACTACAGACATAACACCATTATTATCTATATTAATATTGACATTATTGAATATTATTTAAAGATATAGATTTCCCTCAGAGTATTAAAAATAATTCTTAAATACAGATGATGTGATATGAAATATATGAGAATTTTAAACATCTTAAACTCATAAAATTATTTAAGCTTTTCT
>NW_006494614.1:11498278-11523344 GCF_000325575.1 Pteropus alecto | reverse complement strand
AAACATCTATTTTTAACACTATTATTACATTACATTGACAATTATTTTTTTTAAAGGATGTTTCTCTGGTCAAAAAAGTATAAGGAGTTTTGCTATATAGAGTATCTTTTGAAGTTTCACTGGGCCCTGAAGAGTATATGGTTTTACAACAAATTAATAGATTTAAATTTAATTAAGTAATTTCTAAATCTATATATTCATGGGATATTTTATCTGGGGTATGCCAAATAACAAAGCTTTGGGAAATGCAAAACAAATGCTTGCTTTCTACCTTGAGATCATTCGTTAACTCAGAAAGATGATTAACAATTAAAATCCAGCACATAAAATATCAAAGATTCGACATAGTACTCCAACATCTGCAGCATTATTAAATAATAGAATTACAACAGAGAGGAAGCCATTTTATTTACTAGATGTTATAGACCCATTGCATGAGATGGAAAATGATGCTGGCACTTTAATGATTCTTATATGATATTTATTATGTAAGGATCAGGAACACGCAAATTCTGCTCTATTCCCCCTCTAGCAATTAGAATGAATGAGCCACTGCCAACCTTGACGCTCTGGTAACACATCTATGTACCAAGTGCTGCCCATACAGAATAGCAACGAGAAAAATAAATAGAGACAAAATTGTCTTTGTTTTAAGTTCACCTTGACATGTTGAAAGTATACCATTTCCTTAAATTATGATTTTCTTAATGGGTCCTTCAACGCACTTCTGATTGACAAAATTTCCTGCTTTTCCAGACCCTTGCAGTAAAACTAAGGAACAGATTCCATGTATGATGGCAAACTGAGGACTGCAACTAATGTGTGCAGCGTATCTCATAATCTGTTTCTATCAACAGAGTCAAAAACTAAGGCAAAATCAATAAAAACCATTCTCTGTTATTCCTGTAAGTTTGCTTCATAAAGTGATAGTGAGTAAAAACAATGGTAATTGTAGAACAGACATACCTGCCTGCTTTGCATGAAAATAATCGTCCTGAAAGGCCCAGGTTTATAATACATGAAGAGGAAACTGAGATAAAGAGACTCTATAACATGGTAGGTCTGGACTTCTGCAATATCTGAAATATCTGGCAAAATCTTGAGGTTTCCCAAGTGGAGCAAAAGTCTCAAACTTTGCCTAATTACCTTTTGCCTGCTAATACTGTATCCTGGCATTATATTTATTAGATTTATTCTGTAATTTGGAACACTGATTAGATCTAACCTAATTCCCTTATGCTGATTTAGCTGCACTTTTTGTGGTACCCTCAGAAAAGATGGACAGACACTAATGCTTTATACTCTGTATTTTTTCCTAAGATAATGCTCCTAATTTGTTCTTTCAACAAATATTTGTTGTGCACCCACTCTTGTGCACACACTACTTTAAGAACTTTGGTATATCCTTTAATAAAACTAAGATCCCTGATATGTGGTTCTTATATTCTATCAGGGAAAGACAGACAATAAAAAATAAATTTAAGTAAAAGTTAAGGGGAAAAAGAAAGAGTAGAGTAAGAGAAGGAGGTTCGGGAGTATGGGGATGACACTTAAAATAAATAAGGAAATTAGCCAAATGTACATCTGTGAAAAGGATGTTCTAGGCAGAGGAAAGAACCAGAGTGCAGGCCCTAAGGTAGGACATGCCAGGTATGTCGGAGGAAAGCAAAGAGGGCAGTCTGGAGTGGAGAGACTGACGCAGGTAAAGGAGAGAAGATCAGAGGGAATGCTGGGGGGCAGGTGACACCATGAAAGGCCTCTGGTCATGGAGAGGACTTCAGCTCTTATTTGAGTGCGATGAGGAACAATTGCAGAGTTTTGAGTGGAGGAGTGCTCTGATGTGAGGTACACTTTTAAAGGATCATACTGTCTGCAGTAAAGAGAGTAAACTATAAAGGGATAAAGGGGCCAAGCAGAAAGACTCATTAGAAGATAAGTGCCATAATCCAGACAAGATATCATGACAGCTTAGACTTGAGTAGTAACACGAAGGGGATGAGAAGGGTATGAGGGTGAGATAAAGAGGACTCAAGGATGACTTCAAAGCTAGTGGCCTGAGAAACTAGGACAAAGATGTCATCAACTGAGATGGGAAAATCATCAAAGGAATAGGTTTGATGAGGAAAGATAAGAATTCAGTTTTGAACACATAAAGTTTGAGATGTCATTTAGACATCCAAGTAGATATGTAAGAAGTTTTGTGTGTGTGTATGTGTGTGTGTGTGTGTGTGTGTGTGTGTGTGTGTGTTTAGAGATTGGAAGTAAGGAAGCTAGATATTCCTTTTCATTTCTGACCTAATTCTCTACTCCAAACTAATAAAATATTCACCTAGAAAATTAGCACAGTTCCAGTATAGACACTGCAAGAGGGTGAATTTTGTTGGAAGCCTTGAAAACAGATTCTCTGATTCTGGATCTTAACTAAAAACATACCCAAAACATAATTTTGGTTTGATTCTTTCACCTTGACATTCTGGGCAGTGAGTGAAATTCCTCTAGATGGTAATGGCTTTCTACCCATAAAACCACTTATTCATTCATTCATGATATAAACATTTATTCATCTCCTACATGCAAAGCCCCTATTCTTCCTCATAGTCCATTACCTTGTTTGAATAGCAAAAGTAACTAAAGTTCAAGGGAAAAACGAATTTGAAAGAAACACTTTGTAGAACAAAAGTTGGAAGGAAAGCTTGGCAAATCTCTGATTTTGAGAAGAACTGCACCTAGGGCATCCTGATGTGAGAGCAACATTTCAGGGAATGTAACAACAGCAAACAAAAGCACTGCCTGGGGCCAGGTGAGTTTCTGCTGCCACAGAGAACTGTTGAAAAAAATATTTTACATGTAACACATACATTTTATGCCTTAGGGTTCTTTGAAAACTGAAAATTGCCCTCACATATTCAAGGTTTTATTTATTTATTTATCTATTTATTTATTTTAGTGTTTTTTTTTTAATTGAAGAAAGCAGAAGGTAAAATCAAGAAACTAACCCCCCCCCAAATTATGTTCCAACATTAAAAGTTTTTTTTACCTAAAATTCCTTGAGACAATATTAGAAAGATGAGGAATCTTTGTGGGTAGAATGCAGTAGATAGACACTATAACAAGTCCATTAAAAGTAGAAATTCAATTCAACAAATGTGTTTAGTGTCCCTCAAGTGCAAGGAATGGTTGAAAATATGAGGAATAATGAGAAATGGTCCTTCTATTCTATATTCAGAGCTTAAAAGAATAGAGAACTTGATATGTCCACATAAAAGACGCTAATACAAGGCAGACTGTGTTTAATAGAGAAAGAAGAGGTTAATTATGAGAGTGGTATGATTATGCTTCCTGGAGGAGTAAAAATGTCTGCTAGGTTTTTAATAAAATATGAATAATGAAGACCAGAAACCAGGATGCAGAGAAATTTCTTTGCAGAGAGAACTTCAGCATAGATCTGGAGATAGGAATAAAAGTTGTGCGTGGGACAGTTAATGGTCCTGTGTTAACACAGCATTAAAAAGGTAGGGGCTAAGTAAATGTACACATGTATAAATAATATTATGTAAGTGAAAGTACCCAAGCAGGGTGTCTGGCATACAGTTAAGGCTCAATAAGTTAATCAAATGTTAGCTTTCATTGGAATATAATTCAGAAACTGTGATAATGACTAAGAATGAGATGAAAATGTTTCAGCAAAAGTGAAAGTTAGTAATTATAGATGGACCCAGCTAATGCAGATTTTTCAGGCTGCATGAAATTAGAGATAGATTTAAAACTTTTGAAATTATGTGTGATGGCTTCATTGAGATATAACTGACATATAATAAATTATACATATTTAAAATGTACAATTTGGTAAGTTTTGACATATGTATATACCCATGAAACCAATTCCACAATCAAGATAATAAACATATCCATCATTCTCCAAAATTTTTTCTTTGTAATTTCCTTTGTAATCTCTCCTTCCTACTCATACCCCTAATCTCCAAGCAACCAACAATTTGCTTTCTGTCAACTATAAATTAGTTTGCATGCCCTAGAATTCTGTATAAATGGAATCCTAAAGTACATTCTCTTATTTGTCTAGATCCTTTCACTCAACATAAATACTTTGAAAGTCAACCATGTTATGGTATGCATCAGTAGTTCATTTCTTTTTATCACTGAGTACTATTTCTTTGTGTGGATATACCAGTTTGTTTCCATTCATCTGTTGATGAACATTTCATTTGTTTCCAGCTGGGGGCTTTTACAAGTAAAGCTACTATAAATATTCATGAACAAATCTTTGTATCAAGATATGCTTTCATTTCTCTTGGGTAAATATCTAGTCATGGAATGGCTGGATCACATGGTAGATAAACATTGAACTTTTTAACAAACAGCCAAATCCTTTTTCAAAACAGTTGTACCATTTTACATTTCCACCAGCAGTGCATGAAAGTTCCAATTCCTCTACATCCTGCCAACATTTGGTATTATCTGTCTTTTTAGAAATTTATTCTCTCACCACACACAAATAGCCCTTCTTCACTGATGGGATAACTTCTATGGGCAACGTTTTCAATGAATTTAAAAAATAGTACAGTATCCATATCATTCATAAAAATGGATAAATGCCAGTGAAAATAGCTAAGTTAAGAAAATAGTTAAGGGGGTTGACTTCTAGAAAATAGGCTGAAAGATAGGAAGAAAAGGAACAAGGTACTACTGTTATATATTATATTTTAAAGACTATTGTCTTTTAAAAGATGCTATGGATTATTTTAACAAAAAAAAAATTTTTTTAATGAATAAACCAAAGTAGTTTCAGAGTTCTTTTCACAATAGCATATGTTACCTGTGTTTAATTAAAATATACTATTACGTGAAATCCTTATTAGTTACCTTGTATTTTAAAAATATCCTGTGAATTAATCATCATAATTAGTGTATTTTCTAGCCCTTAAATCAGAAGAAGCATTGCTGCAGATAACCTGGAAAAGACAAAGTGTTCAAGAATTTCTGTTTATCCTAAACAGAGTTCACACTGAAACAATGAATAAACATTATGAAGACAAGTATTTTTTCATAGTCATTAGTCACACTTCATTAAATGTTTAGCTTTTGGAAGTTACTGGTAGAGATTAAATTTAAATAACTGACAAAAGTTAGAATTATTTGTAATTAAAAACATGCAGCTTTAATTTGTGTGTATTTAAGGTTGTAGAGTCTCATTATTGCCCCTGTGACTGTTTTGATTACAAAATGAATAAGACCTGGGAGGCAGTGTAATAAAAGGGTGAAGTACATGGCCTCTGGTGTCAAAGAGCCTGGGTTTATCTCCTGTCATCACCATTTACTAGCTATGTGACAACATATGTAAGGCAGCATTATAAAGCCTCTATTTCTTTATCTCTAAAAGTAGTATTAAAATGATACCTACTTCTTAGGATTGTTTTGAGGAGTACATGATGCAAATTCTAAGCATAGTGCCTGGCACATAAATGCTCAGTAACTTTCAGCCATTGTTGTTACTTGGGATTCATTACTATAAAACACCCCAAGAGCTAAAACTTAAGTATTATAGGAGTCTTTAATTAGAAAATGCTTGGATTTTATAAACATCCATGCCAATTAAAGCACTTAATCATTAAATCCTAAAATGACTCAAATGGTTTTATGATAAGAAGAAATAGACATCAACCTCTAGTTGATTAGTTAATTGCTATATGTAGCTAATATTAGTTCTGCAAAGATTTGTTAAGTCATGGTTAGGAGATGAAGATATAAAATTACAGTAAATTCTGTAAGCAATTAGTGTACTGACATCAATCTTTCTATTAATTTATCTTCTAATTCACCAACTCTTTCTTCTGTCATCTCCATTCTGCTGTTAAATCTAACCAATGAATTTTTATTGAGATATTGTATATTTTAGTTTTGGAATTTTCATTTAGTTTGTTGTAAAATTTTTTGTTTCTCTGCTAAGAATTTCTGTCTTCTTAATCATTTCCAGGATATTTCCCATTATATTGTTGAGTGTAATTATAAGAGCTACTTTAAAATCCTTGTTTACTATTTTTCAACATCAGGGTCAGTGTCCATTGATCATCTTTTCTTTTGAGAATGGTACACACTTTCTTGTTCATTGACAAGAACTTTTGAATTGTAGCCTGACATTGTGAATGTTCAGTTGCAGAGATTAAGTTCTGTTATTGCCCTCTGATGAATGTTGATTTTTTTCTTTTTTTTCTTTTTTTGGTTTAGAAGTCAATTAACTTGGTTGGACTAAAACTGTAAATTCTGTGTCTTGAGAAGCAGCTCAAATCTTATTTAATTTTTTAATCTTTAAGGGGACTGCCCACAGTTTACCATGCATATGCGTGATTCAGGGATCTGCTGGAGATTCAGCCAAAGTTTATACACAGAATTTGTGTTTCTTCCTCTCTGGTTCTCTCCTTTCTGCAATTTCACCCTCACTTTCCAGTGGCTTTTGGTTGCCCTGAAATCTATTTTTTGGGCAATAGGATCTCAAGTTTTCTTTAAGAGTTTTACTCACCTCACACAGCAGCAATTGGAGTCTACCCTCAATCTACAATTCATAAAATTTAAGAAACTTTCCTTTTATCATTCCATTCCCCTAAATGCTAAGTTCCCTTCAGAAACTGCCTGCTTAGTTTGTTCTCCATTGCCTTCCTGTGGTTGATCTTTGTATTTTTTCAAGAGTTTATACCTGCTATTTGTAGGAGAATCAGTCTTATAGTAGCTTACTCAGCCATACCAGAACCACACAGACTGATAATTACACTTAAATTCTACTCTCCACAGGATTTGGGCAGGATTAGTGGTAAAAGGTGCAAAAATATCTGGATCACTCCCACCTTTTCCAAGAGAAAGGAACTCTAATCCGATAGGGTCAGATTCCAGAACACTGAACAGACTGTATTTACTTGTGGGCAGGGTCATTGTTTGTTCAAACGTCAACGATTCCTTAAACAGAGTTGATGCCAAATTCCACAAGTAGAAAAATCAAATCACTTTCTTTTCTTTCCACCAGGAACGCTGAGACAGTTTCATTGTTTCATCTTCAGGTGCTTAATTAGAGGTAGATTTGAGATCTGGGTTTAAGAAGTTAAGACCCCAGATCTAAGCCCTTTTTGGAAAACCTAAGGGCACTTTGCTAGAGTTTGGGAGATATACATCTTTAATGCTTTTATTTTTAAATATTCAGATTCTTTTTATAATTTTCCCTTGAAGAAATTCAAGGGAAAGAAGGAGTGTTTAGGCAGCAGAATTTGGACATTCTGGGTCCCCAGCAAAAAACAAAAACAAAAAAAAACAAAACACTTACTAGCTCCCCAAATCTTTCATTAAGGCCCTAAGTAGTGACAATCAGAGAGTCTGACAAAAAGTGAGTGATGTAGGAGAAGGAAATCAAGGAGGAATATAGTAGAAAATAATCATTGGGGGACCTCAAATATTTTTAGAAACTAGAGAGAATTTTTTAAATCTTTAGATCTTATATAATCAAATTACAAACAAGTTCCCGCAATATGTTACACAGCAGGAGCTACAACCAAGATGTACTCACTCCAGCCCAGTAAGTTTCTAGCAATACCATATGCCAACAAGCAGTTAATAAGTCTACATTCTCCAAATCAAAGAACTTTGTTGCTGAAAGAATTATGAGCCTCAGTATTAAATCAAGCCCCACTGGAAAATCCCTGAATTTTTGTTTCATTAAAATTTTTACTATTATAATTCTGAAAAATTTCTTGCGATAAAGAAGTTTCTTATATAGTTTGGTAGCTTCAAAATCTTACTGAGGTATAATATCATGTATAGTGTGTAATTAACATTTCAGCCTTTGTTAATATATGTCCCAGCTTCATCACAGCTTCCTGTGCTAACAGATGAATCGTATCTTTGTACATGTTTTCTTTCATATAAAAGATCTTGTAGATAGTCAAATGTGAATATTTTGTGATAAACATTTTCTCTTTCTGTCTTGCATTTTTCAACAGTTAAAAAATCCATATGTAATCATATAAACAATATTTGTAAGCTATAACAAAGTATATTTTCTATGCCAACCATTAAAACTTAATAAAATGAATATCTCACTGGTTATATGAAAATAGCTCTGCTTTTATGCCAATTTACAACACTATAAAAAGTTATTAAAACTTAGCTGATTGTTATAGACTAATAAATTTTCTTTGACTATCTAAGTCTGGAAATGATGAAAAGCTCTTCAACAACCTGGCCTTATTTAAGAGTGATTAAGTTCTATAAATCTTCACAAATTACTAAACTGCCATAAGATTGCCCACTCTAAAAATAGAGCAAACCAAAGACAGACAAAAACTAATTGCTCCAAGATCTGTTCATAAAAAGCACCACACCATCTCTAACCTTTGACTTTAGGCCCACATCTAGAACCAGCTATGTAAGGAAGCCTTCCAAAATAGTCTTACGGCCAATTTAAAAAGTGTTCGGCCTGCAACTAGGGATCATATAAAGTATGTTCTGGCCCCAAATCTTCCAAGACAATCTCTTACATCCTCTAAATTCTCTATTTCTCATTTAAAAACCCATATTTCTCCCATTAAAATAATCATACTTTATGCATTCATTATCATAAATAATTCATCTACATAAAACTATGATTATTTTTTTTTAAGATTTCTTAGTCTCTCTTCTGCATCTAATTCATCTAAGGATTCATTTTCCATCCTCTCTTAGATTTCGGAAAATAAGCCATCAAGCTGAAGTTCTTTGGATGTGAATCTATGCCTGATACATCATTCATAACTAGTAAAACTGTTTTTAAAAGAAAACAAATGTTTTGCAATGTGAGGTAGTATTTTTTCATGCAGTTGACTTTTCAGTTGTCTGCAGTGTCTTTGTTTTGTCAGGATGTAATCATCTAGTAGCCACACAGAAATGCAAAAGTCATATACAGTGTGAAGTGTAGATGTCTTAAATGGATCCTGAGAATGCCAAAGTGTGGTAATTATTGAAGCTCAGTGATGAGTGCATGGTGGTTCACTATCATATTCTAATTGTATGTTTGAAAATTTTCACATTAAAAATTAAATTTAAAAATGTAGAGAAAGGGTTCTTTGAGTATAGAAAGTCACTCTGGACTTTTCCATTACAATGAGACCTATGAACAAATAACCATTTAAAGTGCATGTATTTAGAACTGCTTAATTGTATTCAAATTCATCTCCTATTTCCAGACATCTCTGATCTGGAACTCTGTAGAAACTGGAAAATCAAGAAATTAGAAGAATGAGATTTCCTTTGTAACTACTCTAATTGGTAAGAGCAGAGCTCTCATCATTCTTATGTCTATGCCACTTGCCCTTCATTCGACATTTAGCTACTGCAGAGGTGATGTGCACATCATTACTTCTAGTGCTGATCATTGCCATCAACGTTGATCCTCCCAGACTCCTTATGAAAAACATAACTGCTATTTAAAGGAACTTGAATGCCACCCCATTTAATTATGGAGACCTTAGTCCCTATTCCCTTAGTCTGGATTTATTATCACCTAACATTTCAGATTTATGAGAACAACCTGCTAAAATTTCTAGAATTAAAGTGTTAAGTTGGGGTGCTTTCTAAAAAGTACATCATGAAACTTTAAAGACAATCATTTATTCTTTTAAAGACTTTCGGAGATTCTTTGATATTTCTTAGAATTTTTCTATTTATTGAACATAATGCATTAAAAAGAAATTCTCTCCATAATTCCTTAGCTAAATTATTCATACTAGAATTTAGTTTTATAGGTCCCCACCTCAATCATTTTCATGGAATCATTTATTCCATTATTTGAGAACTGAAAACATGCCAGGCATTGTTTCAAGTGCTGAAGATATAGCGATTAACAAAACAAACAAGGAGTTCTAAAGGAGTTTATAATTAACAAAGAAACAGATAATAAAAAAAAATAAGTAGTACTCCAGATGCTGATAAGTGCTCTGGAAATAAATAAAGCAGTAAAAGAGGGATAGGGATGCTAGGGAAGGGATGTCGGTGTTTTATAAAGGGTAAGCAAGAAAGACTTTATTGATAAATTGATATTTTAATCATGGAGGTTTGACAGGAGTAGTAAACAATAAAAATAACTGAAAGAAGAATGTTACAGACAATGGAATAGCAAAGGCCTTAAAGCAACAACATGCTTAGTGAATTCAAGAAACAGCGGGGAGTGGAACTAGGTAACAAGGTGGGGCCAGATCCTGGAGGCCCTTGTCGACCACTAGAAGAAAATTGCCTTGCATACTGAGCCAAATAAAAACCATTCCAGGGCCTCAAGCAGAGAAGTGGCAGGATACAATTTATCTTTTCACAAGGGTCCCTCTGGCTACTATCTTAAGAATAAACTGTAAAGGCTCAAGGTTAGAAGCCAGGAGACCAGTAAGTAAGTTAATGCACAATCCAGGCAAGAGATCAAGGCTGCCTGGCCCTGGGTGAGAGCAGTGATTAAACTCCAGACACAGTTTTAAGACAAGGCCAACAGGATTTGCTGATAGATTGTATACAGGGTATAAGAAATGTCTAGAGTGACTCAGATTTTTGTTCAGAGCATCTGAAGAAAATAATTGCCATTTGCTGAGAAAGGGAAGCTATGAAAGAGTAAAGCAGTATGTAGATCATATTCTAAGGCCTGGGTTTGTTGCTGCCTTTCTCCTTTTTTCTCCCAAATGGCATAGAGTTTATAGGCACATTATATAAGCCATGAGATGACAGGGTTTATCGATACTTCTAGTGAATACAAGAGTGGGCTTCCAAGAGCATTCCTTTCCACCCTCTATAGTCCATCCTTCTCTCCTAGAACACAGAACTAGAAAAATCTCGCAATCTTTTCTGAAAACATACTAATTACTTTAAGCCAGAAAAATATTTAGTGCTTAAAAAGGAAAAAGATCAGATGAGGAGGCCGGGTGTGGGGGGGAGGGTAGGGGGCAGGCGGAGGAGGGTGGAGTGTCAAAGAGGTGGTGAACTGCCTACAGCTGTATCTCTAAGAGAAAAGAACACCTCACAGGAAGTCAAAGTCAAATCCCTCTGGTGCAGGTACCACCTGAGTTCAGAGCACAAGCAGGATTTGAGCAGTTCAGGAGCCTATCAAACAGAGAGGAGGGGGTGGTTATCACTCAGGCAGCTCAGCAAGAACAGTTCCCATGGAGCCAGTCCATGTATAGGTAGCCTAGGGGAAAAGCATGTGTCGAATCCCAGGTGTGGTGGCAGGAAAGAAAGCAGGACGGGGCCATGGGGCAAAGGCAGATCAAGAAGAGAAACCTGGGCTGAGCCTATAGATAGAAAGCACAGCAAGAAGGCAGAAATTATGCCTGGCAGGATAACCACCTCCCCTGAGACTTCTTCCTGGATTCTCCTCCCTTGATTTCCCAACCACCTAGCAGAATTGATGTCCCCTTTGGCACCACCACAGACTCTGCACACTTGGTGGAGGTACCTACATTGTAGATATGTTTATGCACCCAATATCCGGGCAGTTTCTCACAGAGAGTGAAAGTTCAATCAACACTTATGAAAGTGAGCTGAAGGCTGGGGCACAGGAAGAAAATTAAGATAGCACTTAGAGTCTCTTCTCAATGTAAAGAAAGCAAAAGACAACTGTGTTAGTTTCCTATGGCTGCTGCATCAAATAATCACAAATCTAGTGGATTAAAACATTACACATTTACTCTCTTACAGTTCTGGAAGCCAGAAATCCAAAATCAGTTTCATTGAGCTAAAATCAAGGCTCCAGCAGGGCCAGCCCTCCCTTCAGATGTTCTTGGGAAGAATCTGCTCCTTGCCTCTTCCAGCTTCTGGCTGCTGCTAGTATTCTTTGGCTTGTGGCTGCATCACTTCAATCTCTGTGTCTGTGGTTACGTTGCCTGCTATTCTGTACTTGTGTGAAATCTCTTCCTGCTTCTCTCATAAAAGCACCTGTGATTGCATTTAGGATTTACACGGATAATCCAGAATAATCTCCCCATCTGCAGATCCTTAATTTAATTACCATGAGAAGATCCTTCCCTCCTTTTTTTTGCCATATAAGGTAACATTCACGGTTTCCAGGGCTTAGGATACGAATAGCTTTAGGAGGCCATTCATCAGTCTACTACAGCAATGAACTTAGTTACAAATAAAGACAGAAAGAATGAAGTGGAAAGAATATAGGAGGGAGAGACACTTCTCTCAGAATACCTTATATTCTTTTGACTCTTGGGGAATATGTTAATGTTTTTTATACTTAAAAGTAAAGTTAAATCAACAGAATGAGAAAGGAGAACAAACCTAAAGCTGAAAGCAAACTGAAAGAAACTGCCAATATTTCAAATAAATAACATAATCATACCTAAGGAGTAGAGAGATAATATTAATCCAAAAATGTATGATCACAGTATTTGACCATTTACCTCAGTCCTAGCAGGGCAGGGGTGCCAAATGAGCACCAGAAACAAATAACTGAAAACAAATCCTGGACCATTTTTGTAGGTTTATTTTTAACTTGTAATAGTGTGGACAAAGCAATTCTGAAACAATTTGAGATGCATTATAGAAGTGAACAAATGAGTAAATATACTGATGTTTTGAGAAGCAGGGTTCTCATTGTAGAAGGGGCATAAAAATATGGAATAAAGAAAAGCAAAAAAGAACCTCATGGAGAATTAGATTTGGTGGTATTGGTAAATAAACTATTGTTCCTAAAACATGTATATGCCTGTATATATACATATATGTATACATGTATATATGTATATATGTATTTATATACACACACACACACACACGTATACTTGTGCATGTGCGAGTGTGTGTATATATACCAGCAAATATTTCCCAATTCGGCCTACTAGGAACTAGAAGCAAAGACATCCCAGTAGCAATGAGTATACCTAGCATACAGACCTTAATCTCTAATACCATTTCCCACTACAAAACACCAGGGCTCCTGAGAGAAATGGCTGGTTTCAGAACTTGAACAATGTGGATCACAAAAAACTGGACTATCTTATGCCAAAGTAAGGAACTAATCAGCAAATGATAGGGCATATCTGAAGACAGAGAAGCAAACCCTCAGAGGCTCTGACTGGTCATATCTGTGATAATTTGAATGCTAAAATCATTAAGGACAGTAATGAATTACAACCCTTTGAAAAAATTGGAATCCATGATCCATTTATCAAATAAATAAAGGATATATCCATCAATGGGAGAGAATGGCGCTTTGTAGCTCATAGCAAAACACCAAGTGCAGACAGCAAAATGTGGAAGAAATACTAGAGCTGGCAAAGTACCATTTTGCAAGCATCATATTAAAGGTTGGTTCAGGCTAGCACCATCAATGGGCATAAATGTAGGGGGAAATTTTTATTAAATTTAGATTGTCTTAAAGGGTCTCTTCTAGATTGCTTATTGATTACAAGGAAAAAGATAGTGATTACAGAGTGGAGAATTGAACGCTTTAACTGGGTTCCAGTTAATGTCACTGTTAAGGGGCAGGTGGAAATCATGAGCCTCAAGGTGATGATCTGACAAGGATACGACATCACTTATGAAGTACTCCAACCAAGAATACATGACCAGAATATAAGCAAGAGAAAACATTAAACAAACCCAAAATGAGTAACATTCTATTTTTAAAAAATTTCAGGCTTCAAAACTGTTAATACCACAAAAGATAAAGCTTAGCAGTGTATAATATCCCAGTTTAAAAGAGCCCAAAACACATAACTAAATGCAATACATGATCCTAAGCTATATTCTGTACTGAGGAAAAATAAAGACATTATTAGATCAAATGAAAAAAATTGAAATGTGAAAGATGGGTTATGTAAAATGTATTAATGTTGAATTTCCTGAAATTGGTTAACTATTTTATTCCTATGTGAGAAGATATCCTCATTCTTAGAAAAAAAAACACAGAGGTATTGAAGAGCAAAAAGACAATGAAGCATGCGGCTTACTCCTGAGTGGTTCACAAAAAAAAAGTATGTGCATATGTATAAAATATCTGTACATGGATGTGGAGGGTAACACACAAGCCAGTGACAAAGCAAATGGAGTAAAATGTTAATGATGGGTGAATCTGGGTAAAAGATATATAGGTGTTCTTTGTGCTATTTTTATTCTTGCAACTTTTCTGTGACTGTGAAATTATTTCCATATAAAAAGTTTTTAAAAATAGAATTGTTCACTGTATTTTAAGCTGTTAGAAGATGTAGCAAAAATGATTGAGCCAACAATAGGGTTCTTTGAGATGAAATAGTGCTGTGAAGCACTTTTAAAAGAGGCATCACTTCAAACAGATTTTTGTTGACTCTCAATCTCTTACTTTCAAATTACTTTATCATGAAAGTCTGTACATCCAACAGCAACACTTCAGGGTCTTCATGTTACTCCTTCTGAATTTGAGCATGAATGAGCCACTATTAAGTAAACCTACCCCTTACAGAAATCTTTCAAAGGATAAGAGTAACAAATGTATTAAAGATAAGAAAAAATTCTAGCAACAGCTTGGTCTAGAGAATCATAACTCCAAACTATGGGCTGAGGTTTTATGAACACAGCATTAGTGACCAAAGAATCAAATTTAGAAGGGCAGTATTCAATACTACAAGAGAGAGTAGACTTCAAATCCTTTTATTTGTTTGTTTGTTTGTTTTGGCAAGTTGTCAGTTTTCTTAGAAAAATAAAGAAAAACTATGGGGATTATTAGAATTAGGAAATGCTAATATACAATAAATGTTCCTTCACAAGGGGCAGCCTGGGGGTTTTCCATCTATACTCATTTTGCCAGATCTTTCCTGAGCTGAACAAGAAAGTTAGGAGCCTGGCCAGAAGCATGAGGGCATGCTCATCTCCCACTGTTTTAATGGTCTTTTGCCTACCTCTCTCTTTAACACACTGCTAAGCTTCACCTGCTCTTATTGGCCCCATCTCCAGCCATCCTCCAGGGAATGACATCAGTCATCTCACATGCAGTCTCTTGTGTTTACTCAAACCAGATTCCCACTCTCCCTAAAACAAGTAGGATTATCAGACACTCACAAGTTACACCCCATCCCTATGGCACTTGAGCAAATATTGCTGCTACAAGAATTATAGTATCACATAACAGAGCTGCAAGAAATTTATTAGACCTAGCTCATGACTTCTGTTTTACAGAGAGGATTGTTAGACTCACAGGAGCAAAATAACTTGCTCATCCCCCAGAGTTGTTGAATGGTTTGCAGAAGTTGTTTGTTCTCTAGCCTCCCAACAAGTCATTGAGTTTCCAAGCAGCTCGGTATGTGGTTCTGCATCCGGTAACCTCCAATGTGGAAAGAGCCTATGACTTTGCCACATTTTTTAGCATAATTCATAAAATCATTTCTTCGATCCAATAGGTGAAGTTTACTTTCTGCCTTTCTTCTCAATCTCAAGCTCTCTTCTTCTCCTTTCTTTCCATACCATTCCTTTTTTCCTTCTCTCTCTCCCTCCCCCTCCATTCTTCTCTCTCTCCTCTTACTTTATCTAGTATTTTTTTAAGCACAACAGAAAACAATTCATAGAAAACAATTTGGAAAATACAAAAGTACAAAAATAAGTTATCCATAATCTCACCCCATGGAGCAAACAGTTGGTTAATTTTCTTCTAGAGATTTTTCTCTGTGAATCTAAATTTATATGCGTATAGTCTCAGCTTGAATTTAAGCTGAGTGCCTTGGACTATGTAGGCCCTGTATACCAACAAAGGGACCTGAAGTAAAAGAAACTAGAACTTTCGTAAATTCATATAAGACAACTTCAAAGCCTCCTAGGCACGGCCAGTGAGACCCAATTATACAGAGGCACTAGACAGTAAAATTTGTGACACACATTCATGAGACCTCATTTGTACTCATAGGATAAACTGGTGACCCTTAGAGAAAGTCAGCCCACAAACATATTACAAAATAGTTACCATACACTATATACATTTTTGTATCCTGCACTTTTAACTTTTAATATTAAGTGATATTTCACATGTCATCAAAATACTTTAAAAACATATAGTGACTTTTCAACTCTGCTATTTGCTATGAGCACATGAAGACTGAATGCCCATGGAACTGAGTTTTAGGTATTGACATTCTCGTCGGGGCCTCTGAGGGAGGGCTCCAGCGACAGGCAGATTATTTCTTTTCCCAAATGAAATTGGACTAGATACATTAAAGAATGTGTTTCCAGTTAAAGCAAAGATTGATTTCTAAAGATCACACAATTATTATTCAATGCGTTCTTGGGGTTTATATCAACATTTCCTGACTCGTTATGATGCATTTTAGTATTTTTAATATTGTTTTAAATTTCTCTGCCCTGTGTCCCTATAGAATGTGCCTAGTCTTGGTAAATAAAATGTTATCTTAGTCCTGGAAAAAAACATAAAATGTTTTATCTTTAAAAATGCTAACATAAATTATTCTCATTTTCTCACTCAAGTTTCTTATTACCAACTATTTTGTGGAGTATTCATAAATTTTTTCTCTCTTAAACCCTATTTAGGAGAGGTGGAAGAGTCAGCTAAAAATATAGAAAATGAAAACAGGAAAGTGCGAATGTTAGGGTCACATTTGTGCATTTATGTGCTGCTCCGTCACTGTGCCTAGCTCACAGGTCACCTCTCTGCTACATTGCAACTTGCTTTTGACTCACCTACTTCACTGGAACTTCTAGATTTTTGTTTTGTTTTAATAGACTTTATTTTTTAGAGCAGTTATAGTTAACAGCAAAATTGAAGGGAAAGTACAGATATTTCCCATATACCCCACACCAGCATAGCCTACCCCATTATCAACACCCCTCATCAGAATGATATATTTGTTATAATTGATGAACCTACATTAAAACATCATTATCACCCAAAGCCCATAGTTTACATTAGGGTTCACTATTAGGGTTGTGTATTTTATCGGTTTGAATAAATGTATAATGACATGTATCCACCTTTATAATATCATACAGAGTAGTTCACTGCCCTAAAAATCTTCTGTGCTCTGCCTATTCGTTCCTCTCTCCCCTCCTAAATCCTGGAAATCACTGATCATTTTTAATGTCTCCATGTTTTTCCCTTTCTCAGAACATCTTAGAGTTGGAATCATACAATATGTATAGCCTTTTCAAACTGGCTTATTTAACTTAGTAATAGGCATATCTTCTCATGGCTTGATAGCTCAGTTCTTCTTAGTGCTGAACAATATTTCATTGTCTGGATGTTCCACAGTTTGTCATTCACTTACTTAAGGGCGTATTGGTAGTTTCCAAATTTGAGCAATTATGAACAAAGCATCCATGTACACAATTTTGTGCAAATATAAGTTTTTAACTCCTTTGGATAAATACCAAGAAGTGTGATTGCTAGATTATATAGTAAGGGTATGTTTAATTTTGTAGGAAACTGCCAAATTGTCTTCCAAAGTGGCTGTACCATTTTGCATTTCTACCAGCAATGAATGAGAGTCCCTGTTGCTCCACAGTCTCAGTATTTGTGGTGTCAGTGTTCTAGATTTTGGCCATTCCAATAAGCATGTAGTGCTTCTAGTTATTGGTAGGGTTTTTGTTGGTAGTGTTGGGTTTGTTTGTTCTGTGTTTGTTTGTTTCCACTAACCCTGCTACTGCCCATCTCAGGGCCTCCAGCTGGAGTTTGCTACCTCTGCCTCAACTTGCTGAGTCAACTTGTTCTCGGGTTCCTTCAGGCCCAGCCCAAAGTTTTCTTCCTGAAGGATGGCTTTCTTGAAGAGTCACCTAGGGTTAAGTCATCCAGTTACACACTCCCAGAACTCACTAGTTTTCTCCTTCATAACACACATCTCAAATGGATCAAATACTTGCATCATCTGATACTTATTCTGCTCACCAGCTCTATGAGAGCAAGGACTACTCTTTCTTGCTCAGCAGTGGATCCCAAGCAGCACCTTTCACAGAGAGGTACTTGCCAACCATTTATTGAATAATTAATGGATAAATAAAAATCTGTCCACAAATGAGCATTAGTGCCCAGCGTTCCTTTGCTAACCATATTAATTAGCCATACAGGTGAACATTGCTGTAGAGGATCCTATTAGATATCTCCATTGGTAATCTTCACTGCTAGTTTTATATCAAAATTTAATTCTTCGAATAAATTTGTGAGAGGTATCAGAGACTAAAACTTATAAAGAAACCATTGAAAAGGTTTTAAAAATACTGTGAGAAAAAAGTAATATTGTGAGATAAAAACCTATTATATAATTTTAGAAGAATAAATGGATTGATAAAATCCCTCCAATATCAACACACTTAGTAAGTGCCTAGAGATATTAGGAAAATCTTCAGAGTGCAAGGATAGAACCAATATGAAAAGGAAGTCAAGCAACATTGACATTCCTGTACCCAAGCTTAAAGATCACCTGAATCCAAAACCAGTCTATGTCACCTAGCAAGCACACATAGTTCATAGGGAGAACAGGATAAATATTAAAATCAGTATTAGAAATCATATTAAAGGGATCATACCTATGCAGCCACTGAGCCTACCTAGCTTTTTCTGCCTCAGGTATCCTCAGTAAAGACTCTTGTCGCCCCTTTTCTGCTCCGAAGTTAGGCTTCCTACTTAGGTCATATTTTAGGTGTATCCTGTGTCAGAGTCTATAGCGCACATGCTGCCTGGACCCCTGAGCACAAATCCCCCATGTGAGCTCGTTCAGCTCATGGAGGAAGAGAATGTGGGCTCAGGAAGTTATCCAAGTTGATAACTTCCTGAGATGAGACAAGTTCTTTGGGAGAATGGTGTCACTGAAAAAACAGGAGGGAGCCAAGGACAAAGAAGACTTGGGAGGCATCCCATGTAACACAGAAGGATTCAAGCCAACAGCTTAGTCACAGCTAAGATGGGAATGCACCAATGTTGGGCAGTGACATGACATCCAGACAGAAGCTGAACAGTAATCAGTGGTAAGACCAAACTGTGGCACAGGAGTCAGAAGAGGAGGGTGATGCCAGCAAAGTTACAGTTTTGAAACTGAGCTTTGAGAACTTCATAACTCTGAAATGATTGCCCAACCATGGGAGGATACATGGAGAATGAGAGGACCCCCTCCTTGGAGAGGTTCTTCCCAGGATGGTTGGCTGAATGGAGAATAAGAGTCACTATTCTTGCGCACAAGCTGTTGAGCGAGAGAGAGAGAGAGAGAAAGACAGAGACAGAGAGAGAGAGAGAGAGAGAGAGAGAGAGACAGAGAGAGAGAGAGGAGAATGAGAGAGAAACTGAATCCCATCACAACAAAAGTGCTACTTAAGAAGAGGGTCTGCCTTCTCTTCTCCCATAGAAAGGGTATAAGAAACATCCACTGACACTGACACTTAAGCATGTACTTTTGGGTCTCCCACATACTCACTGTATTAGTCAGACAGAGAGAGAGAGAGAGAGAACACACACACGTATGCGCGCGCGCGCGCGCGCACACACACACACACACACACACACGAATTTATTTTAAGAAATTGTCTTATGCAATTGTGAGGACTGGCAAGTCCAACAGGCTGGAAACTGAGGGAGTTTGTTATATTCTTGAGGCAGCATCTCTCTTTTTTGAGCAACCTGTTTTTGCTCTTAAAGCCCTCAACTGATTGGATGAGGCCCACCACTTTAGTAAGGGTAATCTCTAACTAATCTCCAACTAATTGTAGATGCTAACTACATCTATGAAATACCTTCAAAGCAATATCTAATGAACCATAGCCTAGCCTGGGCTAGGCACCGTATCCTAGCCAAGTTGACAAATAAAATTTAGCTATCACATTATCAACTACAGACAGGCAACTACATATGTCTACAGATCAAGGATCCTTTTCTGAATACGTTCAACATTGAAAAATCCTACTTCATATCTGCATATATTATTTTGGAGCATTTTATCCAACATGTCAGAGCATTTGGTCATTTATTTAGAACTGAGAAACTAAATAAAATAACTTCTCAGTAATTTTTCCTATATCTGATATTAACATGTTGAAAACTGAGTCTAGCAACTGATTTTGCCTTCGTGGCATTTGGATGGTCCTGTTAGAAAATATTCGTTTTCCTGTTCATGCATCAAGTCCAACGTAGACATCGCCCTGTTCAAGGGGTTTTCCTGGATTTTCTCAGCTGCAATTATTCTCCTTATTTCATATGCCGACCTCTATTATTTAACTTATTGAAGCTTAGTTGATAGTAAAGTCATTGGGACATATGTCTGCTCCCCCACTGGATTATAAGATAACAGATATGATGAAGGCCTAGCATGAGCTGAGCAGAGTGCTGGCCCATTTAAAGCAGGTACTCAATGATTGTGTGCTGTTTCCTTACTTCTGGAGGGCAGCAGTGTCTAATTTATCTTCTTGGAGTCCCATGACCTCAGCAGTGTTGTGCATATACTCAGAAAGCATTTGTTAAAGTGGATTGTGTTTAATTCCAAATCATCAAGTTCTCAATGAACTAAAAGTCACGATATAATGCCTTAAATTTATAAACATGGGTTTTGTGTTTTTGAGAAATTGTTCTTTTAATGAGACCTAAAAATGTCATGCGTAATTGAAAACTTGACCATTTGAGTACATGGCCATTGAGTACATAGCCATCACAGTGACAATGGTGACAACAGTATCATGTCTGTCTTATCTGAATTCATAGATATATCACGTATCTGTTTATCATACTCCCTTCACCCTCCCAAAACATGATCACTTGATTCATAATGATTATAACTAATTTTGTGCTTCTTCATAGATACAAAGCAACATAATTTTCTTACTGTCACATATGTCAGATTCCAGATTGCCTTTATTTGCAGCAAAATATATATATTTCTACTCTGAGATGTAGAAAAACTCCTGCTGCTGATAATTAAAATGTGATTTGTTTCCATGCTCGAATTTTACTTTTTCTAGCCTGTTTCTGTTAGATTCTTTGTTTTGCCTTCGGCTTCTACAAGGATGACCGTTCGCTATGTTTTTCTAGCCTCAGCTGTTCTCCTGCCTCCCAAACCTACGTTCTTAACTGCCCACAGCACACTCCTCTTTGAACTTCCAGTCAGCCTCATCTGTGAAACTCTTCATCCTCCAGAGAGAAATAGTGTCCTCTCTCTATTCCGCAAGTCACTAATGTCATCACTAATCACTGATCACTAACGTCATCACTCTCCCTGGCTCACCCAGGCTCCAGGCTTAACCAGGCATCGCCTTTTGTTCTTTCCTTTCCCTCACAACATCATAGTGTTCACCAAGTTCGTTTCATTCTTTTATATGGGTTGCTCTCCATTTCACCCTCCTTCTTTTTCTATACTTTGCAAATTTTGGACTTTCAGTCACGCCACATATAAGCTATTATAACAATGTTTTAAAACTATTTCTAAAACAATTTCATGGATTGTGTTCTGGTCACAACACTTCAATGACCTCAATGCCAAGACACAATCCTAATATAGCCTCATATATTCGACTGTACTTAAATTCTACTAGCACTTGGCATAAACTTCAGTTCTTCTCCTAATGATGCCCTTCAAAAATCAATCATTCTTTCAAACTTTGCTTTTTTTCATCTTGTACATTCAGCTCAAATTTCTTCTCCCTCCTAAAGCCTTCTTTCATCCATCAAGCTGGAAAGGACCTCTTCTTCCACAAAATTTTTCCACTTTAGTGTTTATCCCACTCATTCAGAAATCATTACTTATTATCTTATCTGCTGTGGTTACTGTTATTTAAATTTCCTCATATGTATCTTATTTCTCCACCTAGGTTGTAAATGAGTCTGAGAAATAGCAGAGAACCAGACAAATTTTCCTGTATCCTTTACATATTTAACCTGGTATCTGGCACATAACTCTACACTAAATAAATGATTATTGGTTTGATATTTTTCATTATCCCATTTATTGCCATTAAATATGCTGGGTTCAGGATCTAAAATATCCTCAGTGTTTCGCTGGATTTGAATAACAAAGTAATACAGGAGAAAACAAGAAGTTAATTCATTTTCCTCCATATGTATTGTCTGTTGTTTGTCAACCAAAGAATTTTGCTCCATTTGTGGAAGCAGACCCAGATATTGCATCACAAATTTCTCATTAACCAACCATTCCTGAGAAGTGCAGCATACTGATGCAGTCTTATTCATCAGAGGTATTTCCTGGAGAGAAAAAAAATCTCTATCATTTAAGTATCTTTGTCTTTTATTTTGAAACATATGGAATGTTGGCCTTTGCACATTGTAGAAATTTACCAAAATAGATGATGCCCAAGCCGATGGCTTTATTAATGTCATAAACCAAATGAGATGACTGCTCACAAAGTGAGAACAGTAATGAAACTGTGCCCTGCTCATTACGGCCCCTTTTGAAAAATTTACCATCACAATTATCCATTTGTGTTTCATTCCTCTAGGTGGTGAGAATAGTGTGGACTTTAGCTCCACTAATCACCTCCAGCTAATGTTCTCATTAGTCTCCTTAAGTTGTCATATGACACCATTGGCAATCTGTCAAGAGCAGGAGGAAGTAAAAGTTCACAAAATCTGAGTGGGGAAGATTATCTAGGTCTGAGCTGTGGTCTATTAGGCACTGAATTGTGTCCCCCTCAAAATTCCCATGTTGAAGTCTTAACGCCAAGTACTTCAGAATGTAACACAATTTAGAGATAGCATCTTTAAAGAGGTAATTAAATTAAAATTCCGTCATTGGAGTAGGCCTTAATACAATACAACCAGTGTCTTTGTAAGAACAGATTAGGACAGAGACATATAAAGTGAGAAGACTACCTGAAGACACAGAAAGATGGTGTCTATGAGACAAAGAGGGAGGTCCTGGAAAAAAACAACCCTGCCGATACTTTGATCTCAGACATCGGTCTGTTCATGAAGGCTGCTCACCTGGTTTTGCCCATGGTAACGGAATCTCGTGCCTAGTAAGTAGTAAGGCCCTGATGTCTATATGCAATGTTTCCCAAGGGTTCCTAATTTATGAGTATTTTGACAATAATAAAAAAATTATCGAAAATAACCTTATCAATTTGGAGTGATGAGAATACATATATTTATAATATTATGCTTTCTGTCTTTGCATATTTTTTCTCAAAATATTGTTAGGTGACTAAGCCTACACTCTCTAGCTGAAAATGTATATCATATATACATTGGTAAACTACCTCAACAGGATGTTTCCAGGGTTCTGATACTATCTTGGCTTCCTCCTCACCAAGGATTTGGAGATAAGTTCTAAATAGTGTCCGGGACACAAAGTCTGCTCCAAAATGAATCCTCTTGTGTCCCTCACTGTCTGAGCTGGGAGGTCTGTCTTAACAGTCCTGATCATGGTTAATCCTTACTTTTTATACGTTAACCCCAGCAGTGGTCTTATAATGCTATAGCTCTGTCTCTTTAATTTGCACATTCTGTTTCTGAATCTCTCTGGCAACTGCTTTCTCTTTGTAGAATTAGTTTTTTGTTTGTTTGTTGTTGTTATTGTTGTTGTTTTTATTGCCTTATGATGACAGAGGAGAAAATTTAAAGCCTGTTCGGTGAGTAAAGTCTCCTCTAGCTTCAAGTCAAACTAAAAACAGTCTCACTTGCACAATGCTTTCTACTTCTTATATAATACCTTTAAACATCCCCAGGCAAAAGCAACTTAGAACTTTGCTTCATGCCCAATATCCTCTTGGTTATACATAAAATGTATCCTGGGTATAAAAGAGAATTTTTATTTTTTTAAAAAAAAAAAGTTTATATTATTAAAGAATATATATTAGCACTTGACCTTCTCTGAAATTAATAGTAATTTTATTAATGATATTTTAATATAAACTTATTAGTACCATTTGAAATAACACTAACTTAATTATAAGAATGTGATAGCAAAGAGTTCAATTTAATTTTTAATGGCTATTGTAATAGAAAACTAGAAAATGAAGTTTAGGTTAAGAAATCAACGAGAAAAGACTTTGGAAAGAACCTGTAATTATGTGAAAGTTTAAGTATGTGAAAAGTTATCATAAGATGGAACCATTAAAAAAAGGACTTCGACAAGGCTGCATCTAAAAGGACATTCTTCCAGAGATATGTGATGAATTCTGCTGATACAGCAAGTCACTGACTGACAGGATGTGCCCTGAGACCTCACTGTACTAATGTGTAAATGATAAGATACTTATACCCCCCCAAAAAGAATGAACATTGAACTCGAAGGTGATTCTTTGACACCATAGTCAAAACTTGTGTCCTATATCACTGATCCACCACAGGTGACCTCTCCGGTTAGTTCACATATGATTGTGATAAAACAACTCTATAAAAGCATGAGAGTGCCTGTGAGTGGGTATATTTGTCTGGGGGTAAAATTTGTGATTAATAAAAATGTTAAATGAGAGGGAGGAGTAGAGAGTTACAACTCAAAGGGCATCAAGTAACAGTTAAGCAAGATGAATGAGCTGTACAACATTGTGCCTATAGCAACAAAAATGTATCCTAGACTTAGAATTTTATTAAGAAGATACATCTGATGCTAAGTTTTCACGGTAATAAATAATTTAAAAAATAATAGATCTGTTAAAAATATAATTCTTTGTCTTTGAAGGAAATTCTTAAACCTTTCCTCCTAGATCTTAAATTGTAAAGTTATCAGTTGTTATATTAGGCAATTTCACAAGTTATCCTAATTATCTATACTGCTTTAATGTCCTTTAATGTTATCCTTAATAGGATGGCAAATTTACCATAATACACTCAGATGTGCAAAATAGACATAACTTCTTTTCCTCTATACAACTGTATTAATCTTTCTTACACATGTCTACAGATGGAATAATATAAAGAAACATTAATTTAAATTCTGTTCACTGCAGTAATTTAAACATTTCCTTTAGCTAAATGCTTTGTTACCTTAAAAAATACGGTTAATGTCTCAGGTTCTCCTCCCTCCCCCTGCCCCAGAAAAGTAGATGGCGGGTGAAAGAGAAATATCAGTAAATAAAATGTTAGAGGGGCCAATTGATGAAGGAGTCTACATTCTATGCTAAGAAACTTGCATTTTTC
>NW_006494614.1:11462834-11498179 GCF_000325575.1 Pteropus alecto | reverse complement strand
TCATCTGAGAAGTTTTAGGCAGAAAATTAGTTTATAAGTTTGGAGTAAAAAGTGAAAGCCAATTCGGCATCTATTCTCAACCTCCTTCCTCTTTACCTGCCTCCCACAGTAGAGGTTGGAAAAATATGAGACATTTACTTACTAACCAATCTTTTAGCTAAGAGGACTATGTGGCCCAATTCTAAACAATAAGTTATAAGAGGAAATTTTTCAGGAACATTCTGTGAAAGTTTTGTCTTCTTAGAAAAATGAACGGAGTTCACAAGGCTTTGAAATATGAAGGCTTTAAATAAGACATACTGCATAGAATTGTAGGTACCATCCTACAATCATAAGGCCTCAAGTGTGAGAGCAAAAAGCCAACAGTGAATAATAGCAAAGCAGAAATAAAGAACCAGGGTCCTTGATGGTATCACGGAATCACTGAACTAGCCTTAGACTTATGCATCCAGACAAACCCTAAAGTGTGAGAAAACTTATGTTGTACTACTTACATCAACACTAGTTGTGTTTTCTCTCATTTGCAATCAATCAAAGCATTAAAAATGGATACAAGTGTTACATGGATCACTCTAACAAGATTGGGGATTTGGAAGGAGAAAGACTAAAGTCAGAGAGACTATTTAAGGGAGTTGTTGCAATACTACAAACAAAAGATGAGAATGGGACCTGAAAAGAGAGAGCAGGTACATAGATATGCAAAAAGTAAAATTTCTTAAACTTCTCTATAGGAAGAGAGTAGGACAGGTGATTTAGGTTTTGGCTTATGTGACTGGATCATAAGCTATAGAAGATTTGAGTGTGAAGATAAATTTCACTTTGAGAAATATCAAATCTGAGGTACCTGTGCAACATCACATAGAAATATCTGCTGGACAGAAGAACTATTTCCATCTAGCAATGTAGATTTGGGATTCATTAAGGTCACAGTTTAAACCATCAGAGTAGAAGAGATAACTCAGAGAGTGTGGAGAAACAGAAGGACCAAGGACAAAAGCTTAGGGAACACCAACATTTAAGAAGGGCAGAGAAGCATAAGGACCAAGGGAAGACTAAAAAGAAGCGCTAGTCTAAGGAGCTAGGATGTCTGAATGAGTTTATCGTGGCTGAGTCATAACCTTCTGTGTAAAATTATCAAAAGATAAAACCATTAGAGAAAATCACAAACAAAAACCAATGCTGAATGTATTGCTTTCCTAGACTGGGAAGAGCTATATTGGTCAGACACAGTCTCACTGAGGAAAGCGAATGGTTAATCGTATATAGGTTTTTATGGGGATGTCTTTATTTGGTTTTGAGTTGGTCACAGAGATAAGAGTGGTTTGACATTAGCCATCGAAAAATGTTCCTTGGAGCAAATTCACTGCCAATTGTTTGACTTTCTAAGTGTCAGTCTGTCACTGGTATACTTTCAGAGGCATGTTCAGTGAAGTGAGTTGTCACCGACCAATTAGAGATGATCAAAAGGAGTTGTAAAGTTTGCTTGTTAACACCGTCATAGAACTGTCATTGATTAATTTAAAAAGTTTAAAACCTGTCCTGATGGTTGTTGCCATGACTATAGAAGAATCAGACTTTTCCAGGACTATGGAGACTATTCTCAAAGTTAAATGGTATAAAGATTAAGTAAGATAAGGGCTGACATGTGTCATTTAGGTTTAGCAATTTAACCTTAGGAGCAATTTCAATGGCATAGATGAGGAGCTAAAATACTATAATTCTGCACTAACCCAGTCATGCTCACAATTTTCTCCCAGGGCAGGAAGCCAAAAGGAAAAATCTGGATTGAGGGAAATATAAAGGAGAGTGGAACTAGCATTTACCGAGGATATACCAAGTGCTAGCAGCTGTGTTAGGTATTTGACATATATTATCTCATTTAATTCTCAAAACTATGCCTTAAGGCAGCTATTAGGAGCAGTAGTAGGATATCCCTTTTACAGAAGATAAAACTGAGGCTCAGAGCATTAAATAACATTTGCAAGGTTATACAGCTAGTGATTGGCAGGGAAATAGCTGTAGTGAGGACTTCTGTGAATTCAAAGTCTAGGCTTGTACCATTATACCACGTTGCTGCTAAAGAGGAGATGGGAAGAGCTATGAGAAGCACCTGCTCCATCTCTTCCAATCTTCCTCTTCTCCTTTTAAGCTACCCCTCCAAGCCCCTGCAAGACAGTGACCAGGAACAGAGATGCAACTAGAGACCTTAAGAGTACAAACCCTCAGAAGCAGAGCCCAGTAAAGCCATGGCACCGCTCACACATGAAGAATGACCAAAGAGCAGGTACTTCTGTTCACTCACCATAAATTTTAAAAAGATCGAATTATTTGAGTGTTTTATGTAGGTGGCTATTGAAACTGTGCAGTAGTTGGCCAAGTACAAAATCAGTTGTTTTCTTGACTGACAGCTACATGCATTCATCTCCTTATAATTACAAAACGATACTTTCTATAAGAGAGATCTGTAGGTCATAAGACAATATTAACAGTCTTGAGATTGAAATGAGTCACTCGGTAGATAAAATGCATATTGGTAATTTGGTAATAGTTGTTATTATTTATAGTTCTTAATCACTCCTGGGATGGTGTCATTTTCTTCCTGTACATTTATTCATTACAAACAAAGCTGAATCAGAGAATAACATACAATGTTCTTGAGCTCTTGGAACCTTCAGTCTTTGGGGACATTTGGGTTGATACTGCCTTTAAAAATGCTGACATACCAGCTCTAATACAAGTTATTTTAGACTACTGTCCAGTGTGACCAGTCACAGAAGAAAAACACCACGGACCGAACTGGCTATCCTTCTGAAGTTCCTCCATAGGGATTTACCATAGTCTCTCAGGAAGCACCTCCATGAGTTATCTCACTTATTGAACCATTTACTATTGACTATGTCTTAGGGTGCTGGTAAGGCATTCAGCTCTATCCTGGAACAGTCTGTCTTCTCATCAATAATGACAACTTCGAATACAAAAGACAACTTAAATTTTACAACAGCATGTGGGAAATGTTTCCTTTGTGTTTTTTGTCATGAAGTTCTGCTTTGCACAAAATGGTGTGGAATGCGCAAGCTTTTTTTGTTATACAAAGAAATTTGCTATAATAATTTTCAATTATCGTAGCATTTCACTTTGAGTATGTATTTATAGTATGTTAGACAGAGACCTCAGGAAACTCAAATATAAACATCTATAATGAATTCAACAGGAATTATTCACTGAAATGTTCCATCTTCATAATTAAAAATTACCACTCAATATCACCAAGTTCTGTCTATGAATTAGCTGAAAATTTTCCATTTAAATTAATACAGCCATCTTTCAATGCATGTCTTATGGGGATATAATCCTCAATAGCTCCAAATAGGCCCTTATCAGGGCCCCCCAAATAATTCCACCACAGAGTATGGAGAATGAAGTTTTCCAGAAATCATTTAAAAAAATCTCTGCACCCAAAGGCACCACACATCTTTGCAAGGAGAACAAACAGCTTGCTCCGCACCTAGACAATAACCAAAAGAAAAGATCTCCTGCCCTATGAGCTAGGCAGCCTGACACCGGATGCTGGTGGCAGATTGGTTCACAAGGTTCACGTAGCAGGTGACAGTCTCTCTGGGACAGCCCAGGGAAGGTTCTCCAGGACCATCGTCATGGAGAAGACATATAGTGGTATGGGCGATGGGCGAGTCAATACTCCTTAATCCAGAGAGAGATCTCGATGGGGGAAAATGACTCCTAAAAACAGGTAGGTATAAATCTGGTTGCTTATTGATTAGCAGGGCCAATCCCAAATGGGAGAGAGTTTTCTCTCTTGATGTGGTTCTAAATGAATTCCAGCCTGGAGGCTTTTTAAAAATCATTATTTACAAATAGTATATCTAACAAATGCAGTCACATGACCAGACTAGTAAAAACAAAATAAAATAAAACAAATGATAAATAGGGTTAGAAGTCTACAACCTAAGCAATTAAATCAGAGCTTCTGTTATTGATTTTAGTTCTAACTTCCACATCTCTGACCTATGTAACCATTTTAAGAGCTAGATAACTTAAAATTCACTCTTACCTGGTTCAAAAGAAAGCTGTTCTTGTCATATGTCTTTGGTTCTTATTTTGCTATTCTCCAGAAAAACATCTTTCCATATTTGTCTTTAAGAGGACTGCTATACATAGAATAGAAGATGAATAGATGTATTTACGATCAGTACCAAGCCTGAGGCATGAAAAGGAAATTTGAGCTTTATTGTATTTGTATTACCCACTCTTCTGCTTCATCCCTCACATTTCCAACATAAAATAGAATCATTTAATGCTTGCTTGAAAATTACTCTCAGATTCTCTTATGAAACCACTATCAACGATAAAAGAAAAACCATGAGCAAATTGCACAATGGAGGTTTTATCTCCTCTTTAGTGTAGACCAGTATGGTCCCAAAGCCAGTCATTAACTCTCAGGAACGGTTTAGCAGGCTCCTTTTGTTTCTGCGTTTGTTAAACTTTTACCTGTTCCTTGGATGTTTCTGATGAACGTTAGAATAATTTGCTATTGTTTCTGTACACATTTGCCAACTGTGTAAAAGTCACTTAATATGTACCAGAAGAGGTTAATTAGCCTCCTTTTTTTTTGATACTGTATTATTTTTCATCACTACAGATACAAGGATGTTTCTCGTAGCCTTTGCCCAGGAATTCTATATAGTTTCTCCATTATACTAAAGCATAGAGGAGTAAATTACTAGGAGTGACTCCTGCTCCACCCTCCACACTCCTGGCAGTCTTCACCAAGCTGACAACTCTCTGACACCCTGCTGTCAGACCCCAGCTCACATCACTGCCCTACCTCTCCCCGATTCCAGATTCAGGCTCACTCTCCTTTTCTGTCCCAGTTCCTCTTCCTCTCTTAAGTCCTCTCATTCTATTTCTTCCTTTTGGCCTCCTGAAAGTATATGGCTCTGTGTTACTCAGTTGGTGCTGAGGCCCATCATGGGCTTATGAACAGATGGGAAAATGGCTCTGAGCGCTGCTATAATTTGCTTAGATTTTGCTGGGACTGTGGATTTTGCTTAGACTTCTCTTACCACTTCACATAATTTGCCAGTGTTTTGTTAAAATTCAAACATATTGTCTGCTTAAGGTAAGTATACAATATCCAGAGGAACCACAAATGTAAACGGTATAATCAGAGTTAGCAGCTCAGGGTTTCAATGTGTAACTATTAATAAGAAAACATGGACTTCCAAACCATGGACTTGCAACAAAGGGAAATTTATGTATATAAATAGAAGCTTTAGAATCTTTTCTTTAAAATAAGAATTCATATTACCGAAATTAAGATACTCTGTTTTTACTAACTTTTAAAGTTTCCGATAGCCGAAAGGACCACATCATTGAGTATATCACAGTCCCTGGTGTTTTAGAACAAGTTCTCACTGGCCATGACTGACTCTGCACGATGACCCTCATCATCACGTAAAACTGCGGAGGTGAGGATTTCATCCTGTTCATAAACTGGACTGTCATGATTTTTTACACTTCTTCAATGCCATGTATATGAAACCTAGATTTATGAAAATAACTGTAGAAAGAAAATTTTTAGACTATGCTTATCTGCAGTATTGCAAAGTATCCCAGACTCATGAGGTGGTCTGGCCACACCACTGCCTGAAGTATCTGATGAAGATGGTCCACGACTTCATTGAATTACTTACTGTTTTAATAGTAAATACTGGTTCATTCATCCTTTCTCTTTTTGCATATTCCAGAGTTGTTGTCAACCTGCCTTCACTGTCATTTTGACTCTGTCCACAGAGTAGGTAACAGATTTCCCTGGGGGCGGAATTCTGTAAATGTGGATAGGAGTGGTGGTGGATAGAGACACTGTGGCAGCCTGACCCTGCCTGGTTTTTTCCTGCTCAAACGAGTTCATTCCTGACTGCCCTCTCCCCTACCTCAAGGAGACTCCAGCTAACATCTGTTTTTTCATAGCTTGCCAACCAATTAATGTTCTTCCTTATCTCTGTAGCTGTGTAGGAATGACAAGACTGTATAAAACTGCCTATTATGTTACAATCAGGGCTCAGCCTTCGGATAGAAATCCGCTGAGCCGGTGCCAGCATCAATAAACGCTGCCTCCTGCTTATAGCCTTGGTGTCCCGTTTCTCCATTCAAGAATCCTTCAACGACATGACTCTTGGCTTCAGCAACAAGAAAAAAATTTTTGACCTGGACAAGAATAGTGGTAATGCAGCAAATGGAACAGAAGCTCAAATAGAATAGATAAAGGAGAAAACAGGAATTAGAAATAGTAAATATTGACTTTATGAGAAATTGCAGTGTGAATGAAGAACAAAGAAATGAGACCATAGTTGGAAGGGAATATATGAGGGAATTTTTAAAAAATGAGATTTCCTGGAGTATATTTGTATAAAAGCATATTTTTGTATATGAATATCCATAAAAATATTTATTATATCATTTTTCAAATGAAAAAGAGACAGGAGAAGTAAGGGAGTTTAAAACAAGTGGTCTAAGGGCCTTTAAATGTGAATTTAAGCCTCCACCTCTAAAAAAACAGGAAAAAAAAATCTTTTAAAAACTCTTAAATATTCATTCCCATTCTATCAAAACAAACAAACAAAAATCTCAGCAAGCCCCCTGCCCTTACACTAACAAGGCAATCCCTCTAGCTTCAAATCTTATTTTCAGATTTAAGACTAGCTATTCATGAGGCATTAATTCAAAAATAGTATTGAATTCCTGTAGTTCTAGGCCCTCAAATAATTATAGCAAAACTAATGAAGGCTCCTAAGAATGTTTGAATTTAATAGGAAAAATAAGACTGACGCACAAAAATTAAATGCCAACGAGACAAGAATTCCTGGGCTGTCTCCCGAGATGGTTTTGAGAAGCTGGTGTAACAGTATTTGGAGGGTGACAGCTCTGCTTGCCTGAACATCCGAAAAAGCTCCATGGAGCTGGGAGTGAGATTTGATCTGCATATTGGGGGAGGGTAGAATGTGACTAAGTGGAAACAATTTAAAGACTGGCATATTGGGTAAAGAGACAACTTGAATAAGCATAATACAGGGACAGTGATATATACACTATGTTAGGGAATAATAAATAAGCCAACTAGCCGCAGCAGAAAGGGCATTTGTCACTTGATGACAGGTAGAGTCCAATAAACACTGAAGTGGTTTCCAGAACATAACCACGGACTATTTATTTCATTTAATAGTTAATAGAGTTAGATTTTAAGATAATAAAAGGAAGATTATTGTCCCTGATAGTTCTGAATATTTAAATTTAACACAAATCTTGTACATTTTATATATTTAAAGGCTACATCACTAAATGGTTTATTTTTGTTTTCTTGAAAAAAGACTAACTGACTAGCTATGCTTCAGCTTCCCCTTATTTAGGATGATTCCAACAGTTTGTGACTTTATATTATTTGATTATTAATAGTTTGAAAAATATTTCATCTGTCATAGTTCACAATCAATAAGTCATACAAATTTATTTAAATTGTTTCATATATGGAGAAACTTCCATTAAGGTTTTTGTTGTTGGCAGTGGTAGTGGTAGTGTATATAGAGATGTGTTCATATATAAGCTTTAATACTTGGAAGATTCTCTCATATACTACCTTCTGGTTCCATACATTTCAAATCTTATTTCTTTTTCACTTTTTACATACATTTAGAGCAGGACACTATAGAACATCATGAGATAACATCAAGCCCCGCCTCTTTGTAATTCAGCACAGGGTGATATGCATGCTCCTGGAGCTCTTCCTATACCAGGGCAGCTAACAATAGCTAATCTAGAGTCAGAAATGACTGCAAGCCATTTAAATAGATCCTACTAATACCAAACCAAATCAAATTCCTCTTAGCTGGATCCCCAAATGCCTGTAACCACTCTAATATCACTTAATATGAGAAGAAATGTGACAGAGGTAAGTGGATGTGGAAGGCGACAACGGTGTTAACTAAGGTTAAAGTGACAACTTTTGTCCATTGTACAAAATCATATGACCATGTGAACACATGCTGAGGCCACTCCCGTGCCTTATAAGGGGCCCCACAAAGAAGGGTCCCTAAAGTTTAAGTTTAATTATCTTCATATTAAATCCATCTCTGAGTATCTGCATTTAAGCAGTAAAATAGGGGGAAAGAATTTAACACCATGTGGCCTCTAAGCTTTCTTTATTCAGCATTCAAGAGTGATTTCCACATGTTTAACATATCTGATATTTAAAGAATATGAATTACTAGAGCACATGGTTCTTGACAAGGTGGTCACTACATATACACATGTGAAACAACTGAAGAGTGATTCCTGATGAATTACTGCTTGCGATGTACATATTAATTATCAAGACATAGAAATGATAAAAGGGTGGAGTGTCCTAAAGTTAGCTGGTAATGATGGGACGGTCAGGGAAATCATCTGCAAGGAGATAGAATTTGAACCTAACTCTGTGAAACATAAATGCAATCAACCATAGTGGGACTGGATCTGAGGACAGAGCTCTGTCTTAGATAATCAGCCTTTGCAGTGTTGGAAGAAGAAGTGGGTGGGGAATCTATCAAACATGTCAAAATTCATTAAGAATATCTCTCATTGTATTCCAGGAGTTACTGTACCGAACTCTTTTTCAAAAGGACAATGTCTCTATTTAATAATAGTCTGCTGACTGGGCCACAGAGATTTGCAATCAACGTCCATTTCAATTACATAAGTTTTTAGTGTAATAGAGAAAAGCAATGTTGGCATGCGCTGTAGGCCAGACTATGGAAAAAAGTCCTATTATGTTGAAGTTGGATGTTGTAATAGTATTTGATAAATTGGTGGTTCTTTCTGTAGGACTCATTACACTTGGAAAACTAGCATTCTTCTATAACCTTTTTCATCATTCCACTTTGGAAAACTCTCGTCCCTTTTATCACTTGGCTGGTGTCAAGCAGATCATCAAAATTATTGTTTACAACACTCACATCTTCAGAACTGTCTATATAGATTTTTTCGTGAGAGGATTTTGAAATAATACCAGTGCACAGAGTTAAAATAGAACAACCATCTCCCAAACTTCTAATAATCAGGTACTAATTTGATCTTCACTTCATTCTCTACAAACAATCTTTGATGACTTATTTAAAGAACATAATGAACCACAAGAGAACGATGTGAAAGAATTCATATTTACCATTAGAATATTTATTCTTGAAAACAGAAAAGTTGTCATGACCTCAGGTATATTTCTTTAGTCATATCTTGAAATATGTTTGTTGTCTGTGACAAAGACCAATTTAGTTTATAGAATCCACTCATTTTCTCTTTCTTTTTAGGATTACAAAACTAGAGCTAAAGTAAATTTAAAGTAACCTTAAAAAAGCTAAGAATATATTTAATACTAGAACTGGTTGGGATTCATTAAAGGATGTAAAAAGAAAAGCATGCCAGAGAAGGAAAGTTTAAAAAAGAAAAGAGAGAGGGAGAGAGAGAGAGAGAACAAGCAAGCAAGCATTCTTTGGTTAAATGGGTACAAAAGCCAGCAATTTATATGTCAATTACCTTTCAGAAAGAACTATTAAATTTAAATGATAGAATTATTGTCATTAAATACGTAGTTTGCTCAAATATTGGAAGGTGCAAAAAATAAGAGCAATTTATTAACAGGTAAATTAGACCAAAAAGATATTCACTTTTATGTTTATTTGAATTCAACTAAAATATAAATTAATGATAGGTCAATTTCAGAAAATTTCTGAACTCTTTTATGTTTTCTTTTTTTAAAAAATACTAGTATTTATTTAGTCTAAAACAAAATGTAATCGAACTCCTATAGACTAAAACTTGGGCTTAGTCGTTTTGTTTTTTTTTTTCTTGCTTTCTTATTCTATGTAGTTTACTTCTCCCAAAGCTCACAGAGAAGTCTTGGGGTAAGATTTTTAGAATACCTCCCTATCATATTTCTGATAACCACAGATAATCCCAGTCAAAACTTTTAAGTAGGTTGTACTTAGGGTCTACATACAATTTATCATCCAAACGAAGATTGTTTTGAAATTAAAAGGGAGCACAATTATTAATAATTAGACAAGAGAAACAGGTAACCAAGGCCAGTAGTCTCTAATGGTACAGACCTAGCATAGCCTCCTAGCTTTAATTCCTTGATTTGAAATTAGCCCCCCTCTCTTGCCCAGACTACCCCCTAAACCTCTCCTGAAGATTGGGTCTAAGGGTTTTGACTTTGCCTCTGGAAGCTACTTGGACACCAAAAGTGGAGGAAACCAATCAATACTACAGGCTAGGTTGAACCAATCAGACTGCTACCTTCCTGAATTTGAACAGAGACCACCAGAAGATGATATACATTGTATAGGAAGGTTATGTGTTGAGTCAGTACTGGATCAGCACCACATATTAGCTAAAACTATAAGAGAAAAACAGAATAGAAAAATGAGACTGGAGAAGAAAGTGAAAAATAAGAGAGAAAGAGAGATGAGTCACCATGAGCCCCCGGGAAACCTAACTTTGCAATTCAAACCTCTATATGGCTCAGTTGCACTTAAAATGTATTCCTCAATTTAAAAACCAATATATTCTTATCATATGATCCAGCAATTGTGCTCCTTGGTATATACCCAAATGAATTGAAAATTTATTTCTACAATTTAACCTGCACATGGATGTTCATAGCAGCTTTATTCATAATTGCCAAAACTTTGAAGCAACCAAGATATCCTTTTGTAGGTGGATAGATAAACTTTGGTACATCCAGACAATGGAATATTATTCAGTGCTAAAAAGAAATAAGCTATCAAATCATAAAAAGGCATGGAGTAACCTTAAATGCATACTACTGAGTGAAAGAAGCCAATCTGAAAAGGCGACAAACTATATAATTCTAACTATATAACATTCTGAAAAAGGCAAAGCTATGAAGACAGTAAAAAAATTAGTGGTTTTAGGGGTTAGGGGGTGAGGAGGGATAAGTAGAGCACAGAGGATTTTTAGACAGTGAAACTATTCTGTATGATACTGTAATGGTGGATACATGTCACTATACATTTGTCAAAACCTATAGAATGTGTAACAGCAAGATTGAACCCTAATGTTAGCTATAAACTTTGGATGATTATGATGAGTCATATTGTAGATTCATTGACTGCAACAAATGCACCACCCTGGTGCAGGATGTCCATAGTGGGGGAGGTTGTGCACATGTGGGGGCAGCAGGCACATGGGAAATCTCTGTACTATGCGTTCAATTTTACTGAAAAGTAAATTTTATTAATTTAAAAAGAAAGTAAAAAGAAAAACATAGAAAAAAGTCTGGAATATACATATTTCTGCTAACAGGGATTATCTTTAAATGGTAGAATTATGGATGCCTTAATTTCTTTCCTCTTTTTACTTGATAATATTTTCCCAAAATAAGATTTTGGATTTGCTCTTCAAATATTGTGAAATTTTTAAAAGTTACATCCTTAAATAATTTTTATTTATACTTTCTTGATTAATGGTACTTTATGCCCACCCTAATACCATTTTTGATTGAAAGGAACATAAAGTAGGATAATGCTTTATCTTCTTCCTCCAATCAAAACCAATCTCACTCATATTGACAGATAAATAACTCAATTGGACTCTGTATGTATTTATACCATATTATTGGCAAAATCCTTAAAATAAAGAAACTCAAATGTCGCCATAGATTAATCGTTTTTCTTAATCAAGGGCTCAAGCCACACTGACTCCATCCCGTGGGTGCCATTCCAATACCTGAACCCCCTTCCCCTGGACAGCTTCTTATTAAGCTTTAGTTTTCAGCTTCAAAGCCACCTTGAAGTGGCCTCTCTTAAAAGAAGCATCAATAACTAGCCCCACCTCCATCCCTGTCTTGTTATTTTCTTAGCCCCTTGTTTGTTTGTCTGTTCCCTTCATAAATTTATTCCATTTGGTAGGCCTTTCACCTACTAGTTTGCATGTGTTTTATCCTTCCTGCTGCCATCTAATCTCTAAATGGAGAAGAACTTTGCCCCTCTTGCTTACCATTGTATCCCTGTACTGAGACAGGGATATACTGGCACATACTTTTAGTTTGCTCAGTAATTTTCAGTTCGATAGTTGGAAGAAACATCTATCAAGAATACTGGTACTATAGTTACCAATCCAATGCATTTCTACTGGCTAATCGAGGTCCCTGCCCTGTTTCACAAAGATTATTGTACCCCGCTCCTAATTTCACTATCTCATCTGTCTTATCCTCTGCCATGAGTCCATTCTCCAAACTACAGGCAGGGAATTTTTTTTATGCAAATTAGATAATTATATCTTCTGTTTAATTTAATTATTTAAGGGTCTTCTGTTGCTAATAAGAAAATAATACTAATACAACTTATAATAGAAAACATTTACTGGGCAGTTACCGTATGCCATGAACTTGTATTAATCCATTTAGTTCTCATAAAAACTTTTGAGGTATATATTATTAGGCACATTTTATAGATGTAGAAACTGAGGCACAGGAAAGCTTAAGGCCATAACATGGTTCACCAGCACTTCCATGATCTAGCCCTCATTATGTGGGTCATGAAGTCTATTTTAATTTTACTTTTAAATTAAATTTATTATGGTAACATTGGTTAATAACATTATATAAATTTCAGTTGTACAATATTATAATTTTATATCTGTGTACTTTATCGTGTGCTCACCATCCAAAGTCTAGTTTTTTTCTGTTACCATATATTTGACCCCCTTTACCCAATTTGCCCTCCCCACCAACCCCTTCCACTCTGGTAACCACTGTTCTGTTGTCTGTATCTATGAATTTGTTTTTGTTTGTTTTGTTTGTTTGTTTGTGGCTTTTTGCTTTATATCCCACATAAGAGTGAAATCATATGGTTTTTGTCCTTTTCCATCTGACTTGTTTCACTCTCAGTGGGAATATAAATTGGTCTAACCTCATTTTATACAGATCTCCAGCTCCTATTTAGCATGCAAAAACGCCAGATGTTTTAACCAAAAGTACAATAGGAATGGACTCAATCTCACCTTTCAAACCAGACTAGACTTCCTTCATCCTCAAAAGCCTCTACACCTCTGCCGGTGTCCTTTCCCCATCTTACAATGCTGCTCTGTGATCCTCCCTTTGTAGACATAAATGCTGTCTATCTTTTGGAATCCTGCTGCAGACACTCTTGTATGATTTTGTCCCACATCACCCTAATTGAAAGCCTTCCACTAAACACCCATTAATCTCATTATTGACAGTAGCCATTTGATAAATGCACAGTCTCCTATTAGTTATTTGTTTGGCTCCTTGAATTAGTTACCTTTTCGTGTGCATTGATTCATCTCTCACATGTACTTCAAGAACAGGAATTACATTTTACTCTTCCTCCTTTTCTTGCATTGTCCGTAGAATGCTGCTTGTAGGTATGTCTCACAGGTGCCTAGTAGAGACCCATTGTTTGATTTGTCAGTTGATCTTCTTCTCACTTTATGGGATCATTGTCAGGAAGTGTTAGGAAATATCTGGCATTGAGCTCACAAGTATTTAGCTCCAGCATGAATTATGGTATTTCTATCTCATACCTAAAAGAACTAGTAGTCTACTAATTGTAGAGTACACTTGAGAAAATCTTTTGCACATTTTTTTTTTTTGCTTGTAATTATCTCCATACAAGTTCTGTCATCATGAAAGGTAGAGAAACACTCAGCACAACTTCCAAAAGTTGTGTTTTCCTCATGTTTGACACGTCATCACAGACATCTCTGTTATGCTTCTGATAGTATTGCTTTGCAGGCTGTTTCTATGGTAATTTTAAGTTTATATAACATCAGCTTCTCATAATCTTTATGAATATTTCTTAAATTTGTGAAAATTATATATAATTCAACTTCAAAATGATTCAATTCATTATGTAGAATTTAAGGCAATAATTCTGAAATAAAACTAGGTAACAATATAAAAATACTTTATAATAGTGAAGGAAAAGGAGTATGGATTTGGATCTGTGCTGAGATTGTAACTATAGAACATGTGAGGAAGGTGCTCTAGGTGGCCTTGCCAACAATCATCGTTCTTTCCAACAAGCCCATGGTTTTGTGCAGACATCTACCTTCTTCACAAGATCATGTGTTCAGAGAGGTCTAGCCCCAGGCCATTCTCAGGCAGGGGATGCTTTACAATTAGGTTAAGCCAGAGGCAAAAAAGAAAACCTTGGCAAGAACATGAGCATCAATGTGAGAATCAAAGCAATTAAATCTAGGGAGCAGGTAGGATCAAACAACACATTGAATTAACATATTATTCCCACTTGATATTTCAGGATTTATTTTAATAGCAAACAACAGTCCCCAAGAGTGGAGGTAAGAGTAAGCACCTGAATAGAATGAAGTTTAAAGGCTGGAAAGAAAGATAGAGATAAATTCCAGTGAATAGACCACCACGAATAAAAGTGAGATAATATAAATGTACACGAACTTAAAGCAAATGGAATTTTTTACTTTCTAGGATATTTACTTCAAATTTTTATATTTCTTCAGAAGCTTTCTCTCCTATTTTTGTGTCAATAATTGTAACTAGTTATGTAGAATAAGAGCATCCCCTTTCCTGGAGAAATAAAAACATCTTAATTGCAATTGTTCTTTTGATATTATTCCTGCAGATCAGCGTCCCATGTCTGTCATGTCATTCTGCCTCCAAGAAGCACAAGGGGCTAAGGGTTAGGACTGACCAAGAATTGGACAGAGGTCTGCATTTGTGATCAGGAAGCTATGTTTAAAATTCCAGCCTTTGTTGAGGGTCAGGAGAATTAGGGTTTCTGAGAGAGGCAATCATATCCTTTAGGTTCTGGACAAATGAGAAATGAAAAGAGTATCAGATGGGCATCAAAAATCATATTTTGGGGGTAAAATGATGAGCATGGCTTTGATCTGCAGCCTAAACTTCTCTCTTTCCCCAAATAAATCTAATTGGTCTAAAGGCGAGCCACTAAGAAAAGGGAGCCCTCCTTACATGAACAGAGCCTAGGCTGGCTCCCTCACAGAGCAGGGAGTGAGTCTCACCCTAGGAAAGGAGTGGATAGAGAGGGCATAAAGAGGGACAGAAGCTACTCCCCTGTATTGAGGAAAGAGAAAAAATGGTCCCTCCCTTACATTTTGTAACCATTGTTCTCTTGAGTCATCTGGCTCTCCAACCCAGCTGTGATTAGTCAGGAGTATGGTGGACTTTTAGCAGGAGGAAAAGAGCAGTTTATTGGAGCAGTCCTGCTTCTTCTTTCACGTGGCAGCTCCTTTGTTTCTTCTTCTTGGAATGATGATGGCAGTCCCTGTTTCTGTCCCTAGAGAGCTCTAAAATGGATTGGGACTATTAAATTAACTCCATAAGCACATTTTACTTGAAACTAAAAATTTACCCTCCATTCTATTCTCCATCTCAAATTATGTCCAGCCATACTGCCTAGGTTTTCATAACCTAAATAACAAGGGGAAAAAATCAGCAGTGTAAAATATGCCTCAAATTTGGACAATATAAATCGAAACAAGACGAAAATTTAAGTCACAAGTGCCCTGGCATTTGAGAGGATGGAGATTGACTCTCGCCAGTAGGAAACGAAGAGAAAGACTATAGCTGGAACCACCTCCCCACCCCACGTCCAACACGAAGGAGCTAGAGAGCTTCTATGGAGTGAGCCTTCTCCATAGAAAAAAATATGATAAGAAAGTATGTCGGAGATTTCTCATGGCCAAAAGGACTTATGGTGGGGAGTCAGCCTTCACTTATTTTAAAAGGTGCCTCCTACCGCCTGAAAGGGTAAAGGGGCCCAACAGAGATCATTTGTTTGAGATGGTCTGTAAGAAATCCAGTGATTGAGCTGGGGAAAGTTTAAACAAATATACAAAAAATAGGCATTGACTACAGCAATGTCACTATAATCCAAGGTCCCTAGGAAATAGATCACAAACATACACACACACATGTGCACACACACATTTGAGGGGCTTAGGGTAAGAATACAATTGGAAACTCATCTACAATTACCTAAACATTTAAAAGTGTAAACAAAGCTAATAAATTGCTGAATAAAATATGTTTCATCTCCCTACTTTTAAAATATAATTTCAGAATGATCTGGAAGACCAGGTTCAGATTTACAATTTTTAGACTCTTCTGAGTTCCACAACCGAACAGGGCAGCATGGCGGGTTAGGGGGACTGCCAGCTCCCAGTCGCCAGTCTAGAGCCCTTATTTTGATTCCTCTCTCCAGCGTCAGGAGAGCTGTGTGCATGCATGTGAACACCCAAACCCAAACCACCAAGCTCTGCCTGCTTACCACTCCCAGCAAAAAGTCACCCTTGCCCATCCCTTTGACTTAGGAGTAATGCACGTGGATGTGGCCTGCTCTTAGAAGAAAGACCTGGAGAAGAGGCCTGAGCAGGGAATGAAAAGCAAGATCGGGGCCACTTGGAAAAAGAATCTCAGGGTCCCAGGTACTGAGAACTGGTCTGGAAGGGTAGGCTTCTAGTCCCCTTGGGTTTAAGGAGCCTTCACTCTGTGGGGAGGTACAAAGCTGGAGGAGGGCACACTACAGAGTTGAGGCCAGGGTAGGAGCCCTTCTTGCCTGGGTTTAAAGGTGTTGCCATGTACCTACTCTGGACACACGCACACACACCACTGGAGAGAGAGCTGGCCAAAATGCCGCCACCACATCCAGAAGGAATCACAACATAAAACCTTACAACCTCACCTAAAATGTATAAGTCATGCCTTTTGTCAATTCCCTCTCCCACTTGGCTCAAGCCCAGAGGTCAGAAACTCAGATAAGAATTGAGGAAGGGAGGTGGTGGTCCTGAGAGAGAAGCCGATCACATGACCTTTCCATTACAAGCCCCCAGCCTGAATCAGGCCCAAGCTAGAGGAGAAGAGGAGATATAAATCAAATGAGATTTGGACATTTTAATTATCTAAATGAGCCTGATCTTTGTTTCAGTCTCAAAAATTCTAGGACTGCCTCAGGATTTTTTCTTTATTCAGAAGTGCAGAAGAACAAAATCAGAGACTAAGTTTAAATTGAATAATAGGAAAGAAACAATAATTGCTTTGGTATCTCAGTTTTCTGCACCCCGCTCATTCAGTACACCAGTTACACAGATGTTGCCCAAAGAGAGAATGATGTGGTGGGAGTAGAGAGGTCAATAAGAGTAGATACCTTGGTTCTGATTGTCATCCAAAGATGAAGCCAAGCTATGGCACAGGTGCACAGCTGCTCAGTATTAAAAATACTATGTAATAAAAGATCCAGAGTACTTGCTCAGAGCTGAATCACTGCCTTATACATGATTATATAAACATAACTGCATAGGCACAACACACTTTGCCTGCTGTGAACATAACCCAGAAGGGTCCTCCCTAAGGTGCCCTCAAAGCGATCCCATGTTTAGGACAAGGAGCAGAAAGCAGACTTTATGAGAAACTCCAGATATGCCTTAACATTATTTTATTTTTTTTCTGTCAAAAAATCCACACTCACCTGAAATCTTTGTAATTGTGTTTTTATCTCACATTTTTAGCACAGCAAGCAGATTCCAAATTGATCTTGCAATGTGACTTATTAAGTGGCAGAAATTTTTATGTACAGCATTTTGTATATATCAATGTAGGAATCTTTGCTGTGTGATTTTAAATCTTTGCATAATATTAACAATCCACTTATCTGAAAATAGATGTAATTCAAGTTACTGCTACTTGGCATTTGCTAGTAAACACCATGCAAATTCATTTAAATCTCTTCTATTTGAATATCACCCCTCACTGTATCAAGTAAAAGTAGCCAAAAATGACCTAATACTAATAGGATTCTTTATTGTTTGTAGGCCTTTTGCCTGTAACTATTGGCTAAATGGCACAGGATGGTGTCTTTCTGCTAAAGTTACCTGGAGAACACAATTTATACTGTTTGAGTATTGTATGTTTCTGTATAAAATGAGAAGCCTGCACTGCAAGGTTCAGATTTACAAATATTTACCTGAAGACTCTGTGTCTTTTTCAATCATGGGAATTATTCCTATACCTATGCCCAAGATACCAGAGTTTGTTTGTTTCTTTGTTTGTTTGTTTCAGCAGAGTATGCAATATACTCTACATTAATTTTCTGTTTCACCAAATCATATTTCTCAACTTTTACCTTGCTAATCAACAACTGAAAGATACTAGAGATAGAATGACTACAGACTATATTTGAGTCAAGACTGTCGCATTAATTAATACTTTCAATTCATGTGCTATCTAAATCTGACTAATAAATTCCAAACATAACTAGAAGTCTCAATTCTGAATGAGCTATAAAACTATCTAAAAACATCTACAAGTCTATTTAGAAATAAATGGTTAGACTGGTGATTCAACTCAGGTTAATAATCAGTGTATGCATACTGACCTTATTATTTGTCATATGGACGGTAATTTGCTATGTCACCAGACAGCCCTGATTTAGCGTCACAGATATTTGAAGAAAGTGCTGTGAGGACCAGAACTCCGGAGTGGTGCATGTTCTCATTCCTGTTCTGTTTCTATGAAAATATTAAGTCTAAAATATGTTTTAGACTACTCTAGTTCCTTCCTTAAATTTTAAACAAACTTAATTCCTATAGACAATGTATACTAAGCACGAACATTATTGTCTTATTCTTTTTTCTGCTTTCATATTCATAGTAACTTCATTGAGTTTATTATCTACTATGACTCAAGAATATGGTATGTCTTTATAATAAAGAACGGCCATTTACTACCACCACTACCACCACCACTTCACTTTGCTCCTCTTTAACTGTTTATTGGCAAAATCCGCCAGCCTTCTATGGTTGGGATGAACTTCTAGTCTTGGTTCTTAAAATCCAAAACAACGATCAAGACATATATAATCAATAATTCAGAGCTAACTTAAGATCATATGGTGCGTGATAACTACGGATGTCTATGCACAAGCTACATATTTATAAGAGATCAGTCCCTCCAGGTTTTTCCTTTCCCCTAGATTCAGTTCAAAGTATCATAAAGAAGAACAGAAGTGAGAGCAGTTCGTGCAAACTTAGCTGCCTTTGCAGTTATGTTCCAGTCTTCTGCTTATGTTGGAAAATGTAGTAAAAATAGCAAAATCATTTCACTAACTAGTTAGGGGGATTAAACTCCAGAAGATGAAGACTGTGCCTAAGGCATCAAAGGTGTTAAGTGAAAACTAAGATAAGAGACTATGAACTCAACTCAGAGATGAATGAAGTCATGCAAAATAGGAACAGGACCAGTTAGAGACCCCTGAGCCAGGAGGTGAGAACGAAGACAAGAGAATCTCAGCTGTCAGCTAAGATTCAGTTTAAAGAGTTGAATGTAAGGTTAAGAAAAGCAAATTGAGTTTCTGGGACTAAGGTATTTAAACCTCTGGACTTCAGGAACTCAGAGAGGGTAAGGCAACAGCTGTATTATCTGATAGAAAGAGTAAGCTGGATCCAGAAGCAAGGTGAGAGCCTCCTCCCAACTTTTACACTTTTCCTACAGACTGTTGAGCAGAAAAGAGCTGAGAAATGGATGCAGCAACTGCAGTTAAAAGGAACGCAGGGTTCTATGGCTTTAGGTATGTCCACACTAGAGCTACTTGAGGGAGAGAGCTGAAATTACAGGGGCAATCTGATGCATCATTTATCACAATGATTGTACAACAGAAAACCCAGTATAACAGGACTGGACCAACAAGTTGGTTGTTTTACTGAGAAAGATAGTTAAACCAAAAGATCATAAAAAATGGTACATAACACATATCATACATAATTCATTTTAACTAAAAACATATAAGAACACGTTAATTCACCGAGATTTAGTTTAAAACCAAACTTTTCATTAGCATATAGTGTCACTAATTAGAATTCTGCATTATCTTTTCATAATTGATAATAAATTATCTATAATGCCCCATTTTAATGTCTCTTAAGTGAACCAAGAATTTAAAGACACTTATACACTTTTATAACTCCCCTCCTCCAACTTTTATAACTGTCTTGCTCACACCTAATTTTACAGGAATAATATTTTAGCAACTTAATTTTGGGGTAGGTTTTTTTCCAACTTACTTTATAAAAAACATTCAACAACAATTTTCTTCTTTTCTTCATTCTTGGCATTGAGAATGTAATATCTAATTAAATTATGAAAGTGTAATAAAAAGTAAAACTAGTATAAGTACGTGTGAGATCAAGCACAATTTACTTTTAAAGGTGAGTATACAACTCAATGAAGAGCATAATTAATCTGGCAAGTTAGTTTTATGACAGTTAAAAGACAATTTATAATATAATTTCTAAGTTAAAAATGTGTTTTTATCTGTTACATTTGACAATGATAGCTTCTTGAAAACACAGAAAGGTATAAATTGTTTCTAAATAAAAATGGAGGATTGGATTATTCCCAGGAAAATATTTCTAGTATTTGCTGGACTGAATGACCCCAATATTGACAAATGCCAAGAATAGGTTTAGATTGATAGAAAGACCAAGCACAGGCATCACAAACAACTTTTACTTACCTGAAGGATAGAGGAGAAAGTCAGTAAGGAGATGCCTTAGAGATATCAGCAATATTTTCCTGGCCAGATGGAGCTATAATTCCCAAAATAAACAAAAAACAAACAAAAACCAGTTTTCACCACCTGAGCATGCAGTGAGGCTCAGTTGCCCTCCTTCAAATGGAGCTTAATTGTAAGTCTTATATACATAATTATCTATGTGTGGCTGAGTGTGGCTAGAGCAGTTCTGCTAACTGACTAGTCTAAATTTGTGCTGGGGACTACCTCATCTGAACCAGGTACAATTTATCACAACAGAATATTACAACATTGTAAGGTATAGAGTAGTCTATGGAGGCATAGGCACGCCCCTTTCCTCTCTAGGTTAACACAGACTAGATTAATACTTTGTAAACATAAAGCTGCTAAAAATAGAACAAAGATCAGTTAGACAGCTGTCTCTGAAGATCATACTAATGGATTCTTACATCAGTCAAAGTTTCATTATGCATAAATGCTAGTTGAAAAAAATGTTCCACAGTCAAAATATCTGGAAAACATTTTATTAAACAAAGTTAAACATTATTTTTACAGCAAGGCTTTGATATTAGTTATTAGTCAAGGAGAGAGTATAGCTCGCAATGTCTCCTGAACTAATTTAAATTCAAGCTCTTTCCCCGCATTTATGCATTTTCCAATATTAGGATTCTATAGAGCATCATTTGGGAAATGCTGCTGTGTTTCACGGCCATTCTGTGTTGGCTCCTAACTCTGTGGGAAGAACTTTTTCAACTTATCTGTGGCTTCTACATTTCATCTTCAAGTGGGACTTTTAGACCTTTGTCCAAAGACTTGTGCCATTTGAGAACCAAAGGGAATTAAAAAACAGAGTCAAATATTATCTCTTTGGTTGTTTATAAAGGAGTTAGAAATTTATACATGTAAAGCAGTTAAAACGTAATACATGGTAGTAGTAGTAGTAATAATAACAACCTATGAATTATTGGATACTTGCTGTGCCTCATATGCAAGCTCCCTTAAGAGAGGAGAGGAGGCTTCTGAAAAATGCAAAGGAAAGGGCTTGCGGAAATGACCAACTCAGCTGGCTAAAGTCCATTTCTGACTGCCCTCTCCCACAACGCAAGGACTCTCCAGCTCACATCTGTTGATTCATAGCTTGCTATCCAACTAATGTTCTTCCTTATCTCTATAGCTGTGTAGGAATAATAAAACTGTATAAAACTGTTTGCTATGTTACAGTTGGGGCTCAGCCTTTGGATAGGAATCCACTGAGCCGGTGTTGGCATCAATAAGTGCTACTTTCTGCTTATAGCCTTGGTGTCCTGTCTCTCCATTTGATAATCCTATAATAGTGCTGATAATGCCAAGGTCGTAGATTCTACAAGGCAAATGACCTGTAAATAAATAAGATCGATAGACTGGAAACTCCTTCCCCCTTGCAGCCGCCCACCTGAAGCTCCTCCTCCCCATCCTGAGTCATGAAGCACATGTGAAACCTCAGACAAAGGAATCACACGCCCCTTGCATGGACACTACAAGGGAATATAAGCTGTAAAAAATCTAACTAAAGGGAGCTTGTGCTTTGGGTTGTTGAAAGCTCCACACTCTCCTCCGGCAATAAATTCTCCTTCTTCTAATAAAGTTGTCTGAGCGTCCAATTTCCTCCGTTGGGTGTTGCTTCCCACAACACAGTATATGTGTGATATCATATGAGCCTCTAAATACTAGTAGATATTATTATTCTCATTTCATTATGGGGAAATTGAGCCTCAGAGACATTAAATCTTTTGCCCAAAGTCATACAACTAATAAGTGGCAGAGATGGTATTGAAATCTAGATCTTTTGACTCTTAAACACACTTTCTCTTATTATCTCACTTCTATGCCTCCGTGGGCACAAATGTTAGTTCTGTAATAGTTAAAGAAGAGAGAACTCATTAGAGACGGAGCATCCAAGAGAAGCTCATGAGTGATTGAGACTGGGGCTAACAGTGAAAGACACGCAGGCTTTAGGTCAGTAAAGGAAAAAGAAAGGCCATTCCAAGTAAAGGACTGAAAACAGTTGAAATGCATTAATAAATTATCTAAAAATGATATTCTTTATAACCACCAATAATCAGGTCAAAATGTATTGCAATGTGCTGGCAACTACATGGACTGGTCAAAAACATGACTGCAGAGTTTAGGAAAGTCTGTGACGCTCGTAGATCCTGGGGGAGGTAGGTGTCCTCCGAAGAATAACCAACTGCTCTGGACAGGCTCATTTCTGATCGGCCAGCCTTGCTCAAAGCCCCTGGAAAAGGCTCTACGTTCAGGGAAACGTGGTGAGAGAGTCTAGAGCAGCCTGCTCTCTCTGTGAAGCTGGGGAAGTTTGTGGGGAGAGTGGCAGGCTGATTCACCTTCAGGTAGGGAAAAGTGTTTTCAGCATTTGAATTTCTTCTTTTCTTCTCATCCTCCCTCTCTTTCCCAGAGAGCCATCACAAAACAAAGAAAGCAATAAATGGTTTTTGTAATACTATCTTCCTCCACTGAGTAAAATCATTTTGAAGAAGACAATTATGGCCAGGAATTCATTGACCATTCAAATGAAAGTGTTTATACAACCTTGACCATTGAGTCCTTGGCGAGTGTGCCCTATTCAGAGGCATTAGATGGTAAAAACAAAATATGTGGACTGGCCTACAAGGGTTTCCCAAACATTTTACGATAAGAATTGCCTGAGGTAATATCTTTCCCAGGTCATCCCCTAGAGCATTCTAATTCAGTAGTTCTAGTAATATGCTTAGAATTGTATTTTTAATAGGCTCCCAGGGTGGTTCTTATCATCAGAGAAGTTTAGGAATCATTGTTTTCATCCTGATTGCTCCAAGTGTGGTCCAGCAACCCTCAGCATCGGTGTCATGGGGAGCTCATTAAAAATGCAGAAGTTCAGGTTCCACCCCACACCTATTAAGTCATAATCTTTATGTTAATAAGATGTTCAGGTGATTCTTAAGCAGTATGTTTTCCAACTTTAATGCACAACTTTAATCCCAGGATCACCTGGGATCCTGATAAAATGTAGATCCTGATTCAGTAGGTCTATGTCTGAAGTATAGTCAAGATTCAGCATCTCCAATAGATAAGCTCAGAGATGACTCAGGTTGCTGGCCTGTGAACCACAATTTTAGAAGCAAAGGTCTGAACTAATTGTATTAAGTAAATAATAAATGATGGCTAAAATACATGTAGATTAACAAAGAGCTAGTCTCAAAGTTAAATGTGCCATATTAGCCACATCAGAGTTTTAGAGAATATTAGCAGCTTTTGGTAACTTGAGTCCTGTCTAAGCCCGCCACCATCACTTCTCTCTCATAAATGAATGTCTACCTCTCCTACTTTAGTTCTCCTGGTAACAAAGCTTCTGACCATGAAGTATATCACTGGAAAGGATCCTCTTTGTTCAAAGCGATATTCTATACCACATAATTTGTCCAAAGTATCTATTCAACCATTGCCAATTTGGTTACTAAAAAAATGGTGTAATTAGTCCCAGATCAGTTACTACATCAGTTTCTGAACTTTCATATTATTCAACTTCTTTGTTAAGGATACATTTGTTCTGCAAAATCTTCATAATTAAGCTTCTACTTGAGATAGAATCAGACACCAAAAACACTTATCCTTTCGGAACTTGTCTTACAATGTCAGTCAGTTTTAACAAATGGCCTTAAAGCTTTTATTATAAAAGAAAGTTTTATCTGCATAAAACGATTCGATACAGTTATCAGATCATAAGAACTGAATTATTTGTATTCAAAAAACTACATTTTAGTACCAAGTCATTCATTCTAAAGACTAGTTGCCATTTTAGCCTGGAATTAATAATCCAAATTTAAATAAAAAATAAATCACTCAAAATAAAATCACAGTTGTTATGGACATATGAAAAACAGAAATAATCATATGGTACTTTCCACTGTACATACTTGGAGTTTGAAGAAAGTAAGGACATATAGGTTGCAAATGAAAAACCTTCTACATTAAATAAAAAGAAGATATCAAAGCATATACAAATATAATCCCTACTGGGTAAGAATATGAGCCCAGTAAAGAATTGCAGACTCCTGGCATTTCATTTTTTTGATGAACATTATCATAATATCTCTGATACTTCTACTGAGATAAATTTTTTTTTTTTTTGAATAACACATCTGTGAATCTTAACAACAGATGTCCATTACTTAGTATAAAATTTGCTGAGTATAATCCAAAGACTTAGGGGTGAGAAACAATTGAATCAGATGTAATATCACAACTCTTTTATTAAATTTGTAGCAATTAAACACCTGGTAATCCCCTAACTCTGTTGTTACTGTTTTTAAATGATTCAGTTAAATTTAAAAACAATTTCAATAAGAAACAATTGAATTTCAATAAGAAACAATTGAATCAGATGTAATATCACAACTCTTTTATTAAATTTGTAGCAATTAAACACCTGGTAATCCCCTAACTCTGTTGTTACTGTTTTTAAATGATTCAGTTATAAAATGGTAGGTGAGCCTTATACTTATCTCCCACAATGCCTTGCCCATTGTAGGCACACATTAAATATTGTGAAAATGAATCAAAGTGTGCTTATTACTCAGTTGAAGTTCCCGCTGGGGTCTCTGGCGGGGTGAATGCTGTCTCTCATGCTTTCATGTTCTGGTCTTACCCTCACGAGCAGATATGTATTAAAATTTTTTGTAAGTTCAGAAAAGACATCTGGAATGGTGAAGCAATTCTATCTTGCTTCTGTGTTTTGGAGCTAAAAGGTAATTAGGCTTTACTCTCCTAAGCACAAAAGTGAAACACAAACCTTTTTTGATATCAGAATTTTCCAAGATATACTCAGTTATGCAAGTTCTCTTCTGAAGTGTTCTCACTAAGCCTGCGTAAAGTAAATTGCCTAAGTTTTTTCAGCACTAAGAAATGGATAGCCGGTTTGTTTTTCTTATTCAAAGTTTTACAGACTATTTTTTTTTCTATTTCAAATGTTCAGTGATATCAGAAACACTGGGGGGGAGGGTGGTTGTTAAGAGAATGTTGAAATGAAGTGATTAGAGCTTCAGTTACATATCTGGAATAGCAAATGTAAACAAGAATTTGCAAAAAGATTCCTCAACCTAGAAAGAAATTTTCTTATTCAAATGCCCTGCAAAATGGGATCTGGCCTTAGTAGGTATAAATTAGAAACAATCTGGAAAGCTTTTCTGGACTGGTGCCAATCGAAATAGAAATTTCACACAACAAAATTGATTATAAAGGAAACTGTAAGACTATAAGAAGATAAATGGAATACAAGTAAAACTAGGTTTCAGAGTTTTCTATCGAATGTTTCTCTTTACACTGGTTTTGGTAGAGTAGTCCTCAAGCTGTAGAAAATTCCCTGGCTGCAACTGCAGAAAAGAAGGGCTTCAGAGATTATCTATCCAAGCAAAGGAAATGCCATGAAGTGAGCCAGGTTGGTGGCCCCCGCCTAAGCCAACAATTCTCACCATCACAGAAGCCAAAACCTGCCTAAGACTTTCCAGGCCCCAAAGTTTGATGGTTACTAAGGCCAAGCATCCATAGCTGACCCAACTCCCTTGTCTCCTGTTGTTTGTGAATCTGCCATCCCACCACAACCCACATCCTCCATTTGGTTGGGATGTAAATAAAAAGAGTTGAGGTGGAACAGACAAAAATCAGAATAAAACATTTATTCAACATTCTACACTTGAAATCTAGATTTGTTGTTTTTTTCATTGGGATTTGCTTGCAACATATTTCAAAGATATAATGTCTCTTAAAATCTAAATAGAATTTCACTGAAATAGAATACCAGAAAATTCAAGTAACTAAAATCCTTTCATATCATTATTATAGTATAATTTTTTAGAGAGATTTGGATAATAAAATGCCACTTGATACAGCAGTTCTAAAGATTGGAGAGACATAGTTGCAGAGTTGTGAACAGCATCATTTTCAAAACAGTGACATTCATAATAATTCCCTTTAGGGAGAATAAATGGTACATGGTTGTAGTCATCACATTGTACAAAAAAAAGAAAACCTGTTGTGTTTGGCTCATATACATGCAGCAATGCTAAGCTTCTCTTCTTTCACAATGCCTACTAAAGCAAAGTAGGACAGGTAGCAGAAGGTTATCAGTGAGAGACACAAGAGGAGGAGATTTAATTTAGCTGGGGAGGTATTTAAACTACAGCACCCCCTGCCCACATGTACCAGAATCAGAGGCAAAGGAAGCAGGAAAACATCTGTAGTCTGAAAAACCTTTCTACATGACTCCATTAGTCCCTAACACTTACTAAAACAAACAAATAAAAATGTCTCACTGTTTAAAGTCATTGAGGATGACTGCTTTAATGACAAGTCAAAGGAAGAAAACAAAACCTATTTTATAGTTATATAATTGAAGATTTTAGAATCAGAAAAAAAGAATTTGCAAAAAGATTCCTCTATAAAACATTAGAGAGCACAATACCCAGCTTCATCATTTTGTAGTTGAAGAAACTGAACACTAGGGATGTTTACTTACTTAATGTTAGAGATGATACGGTCTTGCAACCAAAAGAGCTTTTTCTGTAACGAATCTTTACACAATAGAAAAATGAATGAATGAATGTTTGTTTACTGCATCCTTTAGCAAACAGTTATTGAGCACTTACTCTGTGGTAGGTATTGCTATTAAATATATTATTTCTAATCCTCATATTTACAAGATAAATACTACTTTTTTTTTACAAATTGGGTAAGAAAAGATGAAGGCTCAGAGAGGTGAAGTAATCTTCCCAAGAGCACAGAAGTAGTACTGGTGGAGCTGGGATTTGAACTCAGGCCGTTTAACCCTTACACTTGCACACCTCAGCACTAGGCCATACGTCTCTGCCAAGCTGTCTACCATGTACCTGGCACTCTGCCAGCTTCTGTAAATACAGTAATGGAGGAGAAAAATCTTACTTTCATAGAGCTAACATAAATAATAAAAAGTAAACCAATTATTAAATATATGCTTTCAAATTTTGATAAACACTACCAAGAAAAGGAATAAAGTATTATAAGAGGGAATACTTTAATTTGTGAGGTCAAAGAAGAGAAATGGTATCCAAGCTGAGGCTGACATATTCATGTGAAAACAATTTAATGCACAGGAAATAGCATGTGCCAAGGCCCTGAAATAGAAGAGTTTGGCCTCCTCAAGGAACTGAGAGAAGGCCATTGTGACTGGAATGTGGGTAATATTCAGAAATATACTAGAAAAGGTGGAAGACTTAGATAAGGAGACCCAGATCACACAGAGCTTTATAAGCCATTACAAGAATTAAAGAGTTTGAATTTATTTCTCAGTGGGTGGTATAGATGTTCTCTTTGAGAGAGGGAAAAGGTGATGGGGGAGCACATGTCCTGATTCCTTGATGCATAGGCTACCTTATATTTCTCCCGTTTGCTGCCATCTACTAGAGTCTTTGACATCCCCCCTTTCTTAGAAACCATTGTCATCATTCATGACTTCAACATTTACCAGATTACCCACTCTAGTTTTCTTAATAATACCATCTCTAATATATGTTCTCTTCCACACACACTATGGTTATATCCTAGCCCTATGTCTTATCAGTACAAATTACTCCTCCTTCAAAAATCTCATTTTCAAGCATTTAATTTTCCAGTCACCACTTTCAGCCCTTCTAGTGCACTGTTCAATACCCTCACTGACAAAATTTTTGAACCTCATCAAGACTTCCATTCCATAGATCCCACCATTTTCTCACTAACAGCTCATCTTTTTTGCCTTTCTCTCCCTAAATATAAGTACCGTAGAAGATAAAACCCTTGGTTAATGCCAATATTTAACATAGTTAACCAAACAGCTGAACATTGATGAAGAAAATCACACAGGTAAGTTGACTGACTTTACCTGACATTCATAACCACAAATCCCAACGGGCTCTCAAAACGCCAGCAATTCGGCTGCGTTTCTCCATTGCTTTGCCACTCCCAGATGATTATTTTACATCTTTTTATCACTCCTTAATTTTTATAATATTAATAGCATTCCCCTAAATAACATTCCCCTCACTTAGTTACCCCTCTTCATGTTTCATGGAGCAAATAAGAGCCATCAAGCAGGAAGTCACCCATCTTCCTATCACCAAATGTATAAACCTTCTTGTGTCAGCATTCACTTTTAATCCTTCCCTCTTCTTAAAATGGTGAGTATAAATTTCCTGCTATTTAAGTTCAAACCTTGTTTTTGTGGATCCTGTCTCTCTGGCTTTCTCAGGATCTTCGCTCTGGCATTATCCCCTCTCTCTCATATATATTACCAATTCTCTATTTCTTCTGAGCCATGTCCATCGGCTTAAAATCATGCCCTAGTGTTTGTCTATAAAAGAAACAAAACAAGCCTTCTCGATTGGCTCCACATTGCACTTCATCTCCATTTCTCTACTTCTCCACACAGTAGAAACTCTCAAAAGTGTCTACTTCTTCAGTGCTGTTCACTCGTCTATCTCCTACATTCTGCCTTCTGTCCCAATGAATCTAGAGATTGGCAGTCAGAATTATTAATACCACCACAGCACCAAGTCTAGTGGCCACTCTCTATTCCTCCTCTCGGTGGCACTCGACATGGTTAAGAACTGAACTGAAATACTCTCTGCACTGTTTTTGTGACCATATACTCGCCTGGTCTTCCCCTTAACTACTGAGAGCTCCTTGTCAACCCTCTGCCCAAATCCTCCTTCTCCTTCTGACCTCTGGTTACTCTAAAGTAAGGGTTCTTCATTGCTCTGTCCAGCGTCATTTCCTTATCTCACAACACCCTTCTCTCTCTCTCTCTCTCTCTCTCTCTCTCTCTCTCTCTCTCTCTTTCTCTTCCTCTCTCCTCTCCCCATCCCCAGATAAATAAATAACATTCACATGCTGAAGATTTCCAAACTTGCATATCTGGCCCCAAACTATTCTCTGAGTTTATGCCTTGTCTATCAATTGCCTACTTGACAACTTTGCTTGATAACTAATAGATCTTAGAATTAACATGGTCCAAATGCACCTCTCACTCGTTTCTCAAAATATAACTCTCCCCTAGTTTGGCCCATAGAACCTTATCTGTTGCCTCATCTATGATTTATGTCTTTTTCTCCCTCTCCCAACAACCCCCTCCCCGGGCTGACAGTCAATTAGCAAATCAGGACTTCACTCAATCTAGTTGTTCTCCTCTCTATCACTGCCACCCTGTTCCAAGACATTATCATGTCTCCCCTAGGGAGCTCCAGTCTCATAGAGGTCAAGTGCTGATCCCAAGTGTGGCTGGGCCTTGTCTAAGGGGGATTGTAAGTCGGTGAGCAAGCGATCTATATTTCCAGTGTAAAAGCTAGCTCATTTGGGTTCTAGAGTATGAACTATGTTTTCCCAGTCTATGGCATTTCTCTTTCTTCTTAGTTTCCCTGGATTCTATTTAGTAATCCTTATTCTTTTTCATACTATAGTGTAAAAGATAAATGTAAGAGATAATGTTGCTTCTCATAGTTTTTAATAGGAATGAAAACCTCAGTCAAAAACATGGAAATATGAAAAAGTGAAATGCAGGCATCCTTCTGCCAGGAGAACTACAAGAGGCTATGCCAGGGTGTACTTTCCAATGGACTTTGAGTACTCACCCACTGAACCTACAAATGGCATTTCTGTGTACAAGACCTCACAGGGAGAAAGATGTTCACGTAGCTAATCAGGCCTTGATGGGTCCACGTGCTGCCCGCTAAGCACCATTCAGTGACTCTGTGATCATTTAATATTATCATCCAAGTGTGGTCTCACTTTCTCTTCTATGACCCTGGAATCTGTCTTACGAACACCGGTGGCCATGAATAAGTGCACATTTAATGCATGATTCAAAAAGCACACCGTTGCAAAAATTTAAAGAAAACCAGGAGAGTTTTCCATGTGAGTAAATCCCCACAAAACATTGATTGTTAAATAATGAAGCTACTTATTATTCACATTATCTTTGCATTTATGAACTCTGATTCCTACAGTGAACGATACTTCTTTAAATCTGTTTTCAGACAATTGACTTAGTTGGAAAAATTCATCTAAACACTAAAGACATAAAATGGTTTCTCACTGAAATGATGGAGTTTTGAGACAGTCAAAATAATTAGCTTACAAATATATAGCTGAGATCTTACAGATATAAAATCACAAGGAAAGACCACATTGGAAATTTGGACAGAAAAATTTTTTTATTAAAACGTGAATTTCTTATTATGACTGGTTTCTCATTTATGGCACTGCATTGAAACACTTGAAGATCAAGCAGCATTTCAATCTGACAGCAGTTGACATGTCTCTATTCAAGTGGCTAAAACAGCAATAAATACAAATTGATTTTTTAGTTCACATTTTTCAAAGAAATAAGCTAGGTCACTTTTATGTTACTTAAATATAAATACATCACCTCTAATTTAAATTTATAATCTTTAAAAATGTTAATTTCCAGCTTAAAGTATGAGGATGATAAAAGAAAGCACTCTGTATGATCTGTCAAAAGCATAGCTAATCCTTACTTCTCTAGAAATTTATTTTCCAATTTATGGATTTAGCATTATTTTGTTTGCTTCTCTAACTTGTTTCTGCTGCTTGGAGCCATTTCAGTGTTTATTAGCAGCTAACTCAGAGTAACCAGGGTAACTAAGGAAGTAGAAAGAAATTTCAGTCAAGTTTCCTGTGTTTTTTGGTAATAATTTCATTGGGGTTAATGGCTGATTGGTGGTTTTCATTTATGCGTAACTAATTTCTTCCATGTCAGCATTGATCCTTGGCCAGAAATAATTAATGAATGATTATAATCACGAAGAGCTTGCTCTTATGAATATAGATTCACCATGTGACCCAACAATCCCCTAACTAGGCATTTGCCCAAAATAAATGAAGATGTATGTATACACAAGCACTTTTATTGTAGCTTTAGTTACCACTACTAAAAACTGGAAAAGATACACATGTCCATTCACTGGTGAATCGATAAGTAAGTTATATATGGACTACAACTCAGCATTAAAAAGGAAGGAACCACCAATACCTGTAATGACACAGATGAGTCTCAAAGCGTTATGCTAAGTAAGAGATATTCAAACCCTATAAATTGTGTGATTCCATTAAAGAGACATTGTGAAAGAGGCAAAACTATAAGGACCAAAACATATCAGTGGTTGCCAAGGCTAGGAGCACCAAAAGAGAAATGACTAGAACAGGAGACTCTTAGTGGTAGAAAAGGTCTATACCATGATCTTTATTGTAGTTACACAGAACAGTATACATTTACCAAAATTCATTAAAATTGTACACACACACAAAAGTGAATTCCACTGTACATAAATTATATATCAGTAAACTCACTCTTTTTGTTATACCGATTGTTTTCAAAATAATTATTGCTTGAATCAGATGAATAGTTGACTAGATATTGGAAATTTTTGTTATCAAAGTATTTTTCTTTACTTATTTTTGTGGTTGTTTTATAACCACAACTGAGTAAGAGCATTTACTGAGGAGCTGGGAAACCATGTTTTATTTCCTTCTTGTCTGCAGATTCGGATTATGAGTAAAACAAAGGATATTACATACCAGAGCAAATTGCTAAGACAAGTTGTAACATCTTCCCTGGATATTTTGAAAAACAGAGAGGATGGACTTATCTCTTAGATTGTTAAAATGCACTCATTCTTGGAGATAGAAGCTGGATTAGATAATCTCTCGAGTTTGCTTGAGTTCCGTCTCTGTAATTCTATGCTTTGGTGGCAAAATTGGGGTAATAGTCACTCTTACAAATTACATGTTCTTAGATGAAAGGTTGGGTGTAAATAAAAAAGGCACTGCTATTTTGCTTTAAATGCTACAAATCGTGAGAAGAAAAAAATAACCTAAAGAAATCCTTGATCATTGGTTTTAAATAAATTGCTCTCTCTAGTCAAAAAAACTCACTCTCTTTTTAAAAGTATATAACATTGTCACTGGCTGTAGATGGTAGATAAGGCAAGACCAGTGAAAAGACAATTCACAATAACCAAGTATATCTTTCTTAAAAAGTACAAGAAGACTTCATAAAACATGCACTGTTAACACCTCTTGTTACGTGATTCTTCTTGGGTTTAATTATGGGTCAAATGAAATGTGAGAATGATCATGTATAAGGTCATATTTTCTGAGGTATTTCTAATTGTGACACTTCAAAGAAATCACTTTTAAAGCTTGTGCAAGTAAAACAGTTTGAATTTTCCTGTTTAGTTGGTGAAATCTAATCAATTTCTAAATAGTCGAAATAGTCTTTAGCATCAGGGAGACTTACTTTGTGAAAATCAAGTACTTTTTTATAGGTTATTCTCTAGATGTGATTTTTAGCACAGTTAGGCAGTCGACTTATTGCTTATCACTGGACTTGCATTAAGTATACTTATTGACTGCAAAAAGGACCAAAATTATGTTGGATGGACAACTTCTGACTTTTAACTAGATGATAGCTGAGACTTCATATTAAGTTGTCCATTTAGTTACGTGGGCTTTTCTTTTGCTTCCAGAGAGTCTCTTGCTCCCCTGGTGTGTACTGTCTTGATTCATCATCATGTTAGAAGTGTGGATGACTTGTCAGTGATCTTCAGTTTCCCAAGTGTGTTTCAGTGCTTCTCTCTCCATCTCTCACCTCTGCGGCCCCAGTCCTAGTCCCAGATGATGACAACTCAGAATTGTAGCCGTCAAGGTGCTTGCCAAGGAATATAATCTTAGAGTCATTGCTAAGCAATACCATCTTAAAATTAGGGGAAGAACACAGCCTATGAGAATTGACTCAATGCAGGGATTTTCAAACTTTTTAACTAGATTCACAGTAAGAAATACATTTTGCATCATGACTGAGTAAACATATTTAAAAGAAACCATGAGACATTTCTCCAGACACTGATTTTCTATTTCACACTCGTCTACTTTTTTCCTCTTTAGAAACTGGTTGCCACCCACTGAAATAATTTTACTACTAACAGATGCAACCTGTAATTTGAAAATCCATGCTCTAAAGGATATGAAACTTATCATTCATCTAAATATTATAGAATCCAAGTGAGAATAGATCGTTATGAAGTATTTCACCTTGACCACATTATAAGATAAGCACCACTCCATTCCCCCACCTCCATGGACCTGAATTGCTTTTACTGAATTATACTTTGGCTTAATACTACAAGTCCACATGAGAATGATCCCTATGTTAATTGTTGAGAATGTTGTCGAAGATGACTCATTACACTACATAGTGTCTCCTCTATGAGGGCCAAGGGGAGAAAAAAGACTTTTTGGTCACATTGGCAGGAAAAATGATTATCCTTGGTGACTGGCTTATTTTTTCCTTTTGGAAAAACTTATTGCATTCCCCTTCTCATATTGCCATTTAGAAGTCTCAGTTTCATGTTCATAGCCCACCTTTAACAAGTATATGGGAATTTGTGGCTAGAATTTGTGCTCTTTATTCTAAATTCCCTTTTACTTTTCTATCCTTTATGTTGTCCTTTACCTCATATTTCTTAATGGTCTTATATTTATTTTAACCTTTTTTTATATCTTTGTATACCATTTTAAATCTTTATTAAACAGAAGAGAAAGAGAGGAATCAGAGAGTAAAGAGGTGGGGGGAGAAAAGAAGAGGAGGGGGACAGAGAGAGAGAGAGAGAGAGAGAGAGAGATGAGTTTCCATGTATGGTGATAAGACTCAGGTTTTTAAACTTTCATTTCTCACATTTTGAAACTGAAATTACCATGAAGGTATCAAGTTAGAAACCTTTGTCCTCCCTGTATCAGAACTAATAATTATAAGACAAACCAATTTGGGGATATCTTAAAGCTAATAATAATTGTTTTTAGAGTTTTCTAAAACTGAAGTATTCCATATGCAATGATAAAAACTGCCTGGACCAGTAGGGATAACTTCAAGCAAAAGCTATTTCCCATAACTGTGTATGATTTGCCATAATACCAGAGAGTACAATATTTTCTTCATGGTCCAAGAGAACAATGTTGAAACACTATGTGGTATCCAAATTGAAAGAAAAGTTTCTTCTGAGAGAAGCCAATGACACGCATTTTACCAGTGGCCAAGGTGAATGCGGTTTCAAATACATTTTAAAATAATGTCAGGGTATTAGAGGACAGATAAAATCAACTATGAAAATGTGTCTTTGGTTCTTTTTATTTAAGACCTCCTTGGAGTAGTTCAAAACCAAGAAAATTGTTGAGTGACATCAACAATGAAGAAAAATTAATTTACTGAAAATGTTTTAGAAAATCAAAACAAGCTTAGCCTTCTTTAAGTAGCACCCAGCCTGAAAAGTTGACTTATTAAATCTATATCAGTTACAAATATTAGTATACATCCCATTAGTTTTCAAACTACTTTTATGATCTCTTCATACTGTATTTTTAACTTTTAGGAACTGGTATATAAGTGATCAATGACAAATAACACTATTTCCTGAATGGCTCAACTTTTCTGGTTCTATCTTTGATTTCACTCATCCACCCACCTTGCCCTCAAAACAGTTGTGATTAAAACTATGTGGTAATATCTTAACAAAGATGATATCTGCACAAAGACAAAAGTACAGGCAGTGAGAATGAAAATAGTCTTATAGAGCAACTTAAAGGATTCAAATATTCCTAAGTATGGTAACAGAT